>NW_017805695.1:2629099-2644099 GCF_001891065.2 Hippocampus comes
AAAAAAAAAAAAAAAAAAAAAGGATAAATGGTAAAAAAATAAATAAAAATAAAAATCATAAATGACAGAAGCAGGTCACCTTTAACCCATGGTGGCGCATGACCCGCATCACAGGAAGTTGTTAGTGATCAACAGTCTGCAATTGCAGTGAGCAGTAAGAGCCGTTGAGATCTATCTATTTTTGGTTTATTCCCATTCACAGTTTGTTTGATGTGCAATTCGTCCATGGCAATGTCAAATAATGGGTACCTGGGGCGCCAGGAGAAGCATTTAAGAACAGTTCACGCGGGTTACGATGGTGATGTTTCTGCACCTAACGCTACAGGTCTCCTACTAAGGTAGGCAGTGACTTCCCTTTTAAAAACACAGCCTTGTCTTATCTAGTTTATTTTTCTGTTTCGTTTATGTTAGGGTCCGCTTCGTACATGTGTGCGCGTGTGTAAACGTGCACATGTGGGTCAGTCGCGGGAGGTTGGCTGTTCAAAGTGGAAAAGTATTTCGACACAATATTCTTGAATAATTCAGGAGGTTGGGCAAGACCCCTTTTGCCATATTTTAATTTATTTGCATTTTTTCCAACTTTGTGCTAACACTGGGGACTGTCCCCCATTGCACAAAGGAAATTCCACAGAGGAAGGTTTTGGTGTGCAGAACTTGACTTGTTTCACTAGAGCCTTGTTCTAGAATTGTGATCGAGCCCCTCCAAATGAGATACGTTTCACCTGTAACAAACTCGCAGCTTGCAGTACATCCCAGCCGCGAGTTAGTAATGTTAATATAACACAGACCATGAGACGTGTGTCGACATTTTTCTTCTTCCTGTAGATGCCCTGAACAGTTAACCTATACTTTTGTGAACAATTTGCCTCTGTCAACTGGTGAGACACAATCAGAAATGAAAGGTGCTGCTGAGGCCATTATAAGTTAAAACATACTATAGGTGCTGACAGTCTTATTTGTAACATCCACAGTATGACGTGTCTAAATCCTTGGCTTCTGAAACATTACTAAAAATGATGCATGGCCACTTAGAGTTGAAGCTATATATTGGACATTTCCTACTTTAGATGCAGTGAATCGATCCTTCATTCCAGTGCTGGGCTATCAGTCCACGCAGTGCGCTTAAAATAGAACAGAATCGTACAGCTTGAGGAGCGCGTTGCTTAGGTGGGTCATCCTATCTATCTATCTGCCTGGCTAAGTGTACAGCGTTGTGAAGATTACAATGAAAAAAGACTTTAACTTGATGGACTTTGTGCTACTGTGTTTGGGTTCATTTCCCTGCTGATCGCAATGATAAACAATGGACCTTTCTTCATAGATGCATGTGTGGAGACCATTTAAGGGAAGCCAGAGGAGGTGGATGCACACAGTGGATACAAGTCACTCCTGATTCAAAATGACATTAAACAGGCACCTTCTCCCCACTCTGTTATTGGTCTCCTGGTTCTATAACAGCCTGTCTGTTTGCAAGAGCTCTGGCCTACATATCGTGCATAAGGATGGGAAAGGCTCAACCGCACCCCAGAGCTGGGAACAGCAGCTGTTGAGATGGATGCTGCACAGATAAAAGCCAACAGGGAGGGTTTTACTTTTACTATGAGCCATGTCAGGCATCAGTGAGCTTTCTGCTATTCCATTGCCCGCTTCCCGCTGCATCTGTCAATGAAATACTTGAGGTTAAAAGCAAATATAGTCCACTTGACTGAGGCATGAGCATGACTCATGGTGCTGATGCTAATTGGACAAGTGCAAATGAGAAATTAGTTTCTATTTCTCAGAGAAGGGAGTAAGTGGGATGTCTTGCTGCTGGTGATGAGCCATATAGTGACACACTCTTCATTCAACCATCATCCTCAAGTTACACATAGCCCAAAATCGGTATCAAAACCTGATGCAGGCCTATTTTCACTTTTTCTCATTCTTTTATTTCAGCCTGTGTGTGTGTGGCGTGTGCGTGCGTGTGTGTGTGTGTGTGTGTGTGTGTGTGTGTGTGTGTGTGTGTGTGTGTGTGTGTGTGTGCGTGTGCGTGTGCGTGTGCGTGTGTGTGTGTGTGTGTGTACGTGCGCGTGAGAGAGAGTAGCAGGATAATTACACCCATGCCATGCACACACACTTATGATCATATGCATGGTCAGATACAGAAGAAAAGAGCTGTGGTACTGATGCTGAAGAGCACTAGTTACACAAGAGGGGAAGAGGAGTTCTCTGACACGCGCGCACACACTCACACAGCAATCTTTCTTTAGCTTACTTTAGCATGGCCTCTTCCTTCGCTTCTTCCTCCCGTTGCCGAGCCAGTACAGCCATGATGATCTTCCTTTCGTCCTCAGTCAAGTGGCTCAAGTCGGGCTCTGGGATGGCCTGAGCGACGGGTGGACCCCGAGGGCCTACTGAGGCGAACATCTTGCCCACCACCACCCGCCTCTTCCTTCCCGTCGATTGGGATCACGGATCACGAAAACCCGCTGGCGGAGCCCACGGATCACGACATGGCCTGCGGATGAAGCAGTTTAAGGAGCGACTGATGCGGAGTTCCCATGACGGTTGGGGGGAGGCACCCGGCGCGGCAGCGGCGAGGGCGGCGGCGACAGTGTGATAGTAGCTATGACAGCGATGGTGGTTGTGGTAACGCCAATGTTCCAGATTGCCGTTCTTGCCTCTCCTTTTCCCTCTTGCAGCTCCGGTATCGAACCCCCACCCCCCTCCCACCCGCCCGCCGCTCCCCTCCACCACCTCTGTTTTACGGGGAGCCCATTTCTCCGGCGGTCGGTGCGGACGCGGGCACACGGGGATGATTCGAGTTCCGGCCGAGCAGAGGAGAGGGAGGTGGCGACGGAAGGCGGTCTCCGCTCGACCACTGGCCTGGCTGCGTCGCTGCAAGGCGAGGCAGACACTTCTTGCTGATGCTGATGCTGCTGTCAAGGAGACAGAGCCGTCAATGGGACCGCAGCCCCTCAAGCGCGTTCACTTCTCTTGCAGCAGGAACGCGCCGCCCTAATTTGAGAATGGGGGGCTCCACTCGAAGGGGAAAATGCGCGCTCACGGCGGCTTGTCGCACGTATCAAAATAAAGGGTTTCCTCAAGGGCGAGAATTCAGCACCCCTCCCTCCCCTCCCCGCTCCCCTAACTGACTGACTGACTGACTGTTATGTTACAGCTTCGGGACATTTACCAAACACAATAACTTTCAAGTGTTTTGTTTTTTTATATAAAGCTCTGTAAGACAACCCATGTCTTCGAGATGAATTCAATTAAGCCGTAATTATTTAGTTTATTAACTTCATGTAGCTGTCTGCTCAATCATCTTCTGCTCTTTTGGTTCCTGTCTCTTTAAGGCTTAAACGTACCCCGCAAAAGAACACCTTTCTCTGATTGGTCAGCTTTCGGAATCCTGTAAAGGGGCGTCACACTATTCAACATTTTCCTGTCATTTACATGAAAAGTAACACAACATTCATTGGCTAAGTCCAAGTGAACACAATACTGTAATGCCTCCTCCGTCGCGGTGGTTATGTTCCTGACGATCCATGCAGTCAGAGAAATTCTGCATATAAAAATATCACATGAAATAATTCTAAGCTTCTCATACTTACTGTACTTCAAACAAACTTTGAAAACAATGTAAACATATTTCAAACACATGTACTGAAAAAGATCAAGGGCAATGGATAAAAAAAATATATTGTACAAACAGTATGCAGATCCCGTTTTTTTCCAAGCTAACAGACTTAATGTATCATCTCACAATATATAATCAATAATCATAGCCAAAGATGAGCAGTATAAAACAGACCTCAGCAAAGTACAGCCCAACGGCCACATCCAGCCCACCCAGAGTCTTTGACTGGTCCTCACAAAGACCGTGAAATCCAAATAAAATGTAAAGTATGGGGTGCTATTATTTTAAAAGTTGTGCTTTTATATTATGTGCACACATATGGACGATGGTACAAGCGAGGTAGCAAGCAAATGCTTCAATGTGTCGTCTGCTGTGTTGCCAACTGAGCAATGTTATCACTGTATAACAGACAACATTTGGCATTTATTTGAACTGAACAGATTGAAACGTGCCAGATACACAGAAATAAAAATGTATGAATAAATAAATACCAAAAATAAGTACCCATAATAATCACACACTGCATTTAAGTGAAAAAATAAGACACACAAATGTAATTTTAGAGGGAACGTCAAGACCACTGATCTTGAAGCTCCTCAGAGAGTCCGCAAATGAAAGATGTTTTTTTTTGTTTTGTTTTTTTGTCCAGCCTCATTCCATTCACTTTCGGAGGCTAAAATCCTCAACTCGATGGCATAGTCTGCAGCTGACTGAGAACCCTGATGTAATGACATGAGCAATTTGCCTGACGACTGATTGATGAAGGGCTGATCAAAGACTTGACACATCTCCTCAGAAAAAGCAGCAAATGATTCCAATGTTTCTGACTTTGACTCCCACAAGGAATTGGCCCACCTCCCTGATCTTCGCCAAAGCAAGTTAATGACATAGGCCAACTTGGCGCGATTATCCAAATATGCACTAGGTTGTTGCTCAGAAACCAAGGAACATTGCAACAGGAATCGTCCACAATATCCTACCTCGCCAGAATAATATTCAGGTGATGGGATATTGTGTTCATGGTGAAAAGATACGGCATTATTATGTGAGTAGATCGTTCCCTGAGTGGAGGTGTGGAGCTCGGCCGTGGTGGAACATTGGATGTCAAAAGGACAGCCATTGAGTTGACATTGGTGGAAAGGTTTTGAACAGAGTCCATAACCTCCTGATTGGTGGTCCCCATTTTTAAGAAGAGGGATTGCAGGGTGTGTTCCGACATAAGGAGATCACACTCCTTAGCCTCCTTAGTAAGGTCTGTTTAGAGGTGCTAGAGAGGAGGGCCCATTGGAAAATGAAATCTCAGATCCAGCTGTGTGGATTTCTTCCTGGCCATAGAACAATGGACTCGCTTTACACCCTCGCATGGAACCGTGTGTGTGCATGGGAGTTCGCCCAACAGTACAGTACAGTACAGGGAACAAAGTGTTACCGCATACAGCCATCAGGTCATGCAGACCCCAGCCATGACCTCTCTTCCCCTTTCCTGCACCCAAATTAGTGCCCCCCCCCTGATTTGTTTTATATAATTTGCAAAATCGCAGACATCATTTAGTCCAACAAAAAGAAGTCAGTCAGTTACATGATCCTCAGCCTCTGACCTCTTTCCCTGACCTCCTCCTCCTTCTCCTCCAAAATGTCTTTTCAGCTTGCATTTAGTCCCCTACTTTCTTTCAGTTTCTGTCGCTTCATTCATTTCAGTCATTGAAACATATTTTTGTAAGTCCGTATAGAAACATTCCAACTAATCTCTCTCTAAACTGTGCATGTCAGCAATTGGGCACTGTGTTTTACGCTTTCAGCGTACAGCAATTGTGTGTAGCGCATTAAAAAAATCGAACCTGAGGTGTATTTGCATTTTGCATTTCTCCTCATACAAAGAAAGTTTATTTGGAACATGTGGTTGACAGAGCGGGAAACAAAAATGCGACCAAAAAAATGTAATGCAAGGCGAGCACACATGATACCGTGTAATCATTGATACACGCAATCATTGCTCTCTGCTGAGGCCACTCCCACGAGCAGAAGCGTCTTTGTCCGGGCTTCGCACTGTCCAGTTGCCATAACCGACCGGGGGAAGAGTTTATTTTGTGTTTGCAAATAATATGAGTTTACGCAGTCCAAGCTGCCTTTGTTACCAATCTAGGAGAGTCAAATAACTACACATTGGCTGGCTCTGTCAAACATAGTCAGAGAACCCCGCTCAGCTTGTACTCCAAATATTTTTATTTATTTATTTATTTATTTTCCAAAAGTTGAGTCTATGTTACAGTATGTGAGTTAAGAATTACAGTCTAGATGAATAAAGCACTGGTTTGTTAAATTAAAAAAAAATACATACATGCAGACAGAACTAAATAGAGAGGGACCAGTTACATAGAACAGTAAATGCACTTTCGTGTTAGTCACCTTGTCATCCCCAGTGATTGTTTTAGCCATCAAACATAAGGTCCAAAGGACCATGTGTGCTTAACAGTTAACTAAATACTCTCCAGTGAGTTAGGATATTTAGGCCAATTTGTCCTGCTTTTAAAATCTGTTACAATGTTCTGACGTCTTAAATTTGTCTCCTAATATTTATCACCAAAGATGTTTAATATGAATGTTTAGCATCATTTAAAAAGTATGAATTTCAGAAATGTATCCTATTTCCATAAAATTCTTCTTGCGGATTATTAGTTAACAAAGGAAGCATCTCAACATTTACTGTAATTAGTAAGAACATTATGCAACATTTTGTTTATCTTTTCAGCCACTTTTACACTCACATATTGTGATGAAAAGCGTCACTCTGGTCACCCTCCACTTGATCAGTTTTGATAAAGATCGCGAATATGGAAGACAAAATTTATTCATGCTTATTACAAACTTGACATTTACTAACACTGATTTCTGGACGAGTCAATTTGGGCTGATCCACAATGTAAAATATGGCATAAATCCTGAACAAATTCGAACAAACCTGGGCTAATTTTATTAAATTCACAAACCTCTATTCAATGATATGCTCAATTTTGATTAATAGGTGATTTGACTTTTTTTGTAACATAACTACATCATATAACGTGTTATGATCTCAGGTTTTGGACAGGTATGACACTGGTTTGGCCACTGTGTGTGTGTCTCATGTTGTTCACCGTCGTCCAGAGGATGGTCAGGAAGTATTGTATTGTCCAATTTGTGTAGAGTATATATTGTCCTGTACCGTATGTATTGTCCAATGTATGTTGCGTAGTGTATGTGTATGTATTGCTCAATGCATGTAGCAGCACAGAGGGCCTGTCCTCCAAGACCAGTTTCTCCTGCGGGAGACCAAATAAAAGTCAAATTCAATTCAAATTCAAGTTTGTGTGAATGCTTAGAAGCATGCACAATTAGAGGGAACATCGGTTACTCCAAACATACTTGCATAGACCGATAGATGGATGGAAGGAAGGACAGACAGATGGACGGATAGATGGATGGATAGATTGATAGATAGGAGTACTGTACACAGCAAAGTGAAATAAAAAATTAAAAATATAACAAATACAAGTCAACATTTGGGGGAGGTCAAAGAAAATTAGCATCTAATTTAAGCAGGAAGAAAAGGAGATAAGATCGAGATTTTAAAGAAAAGGAGACCAAATTTCCAAGTCTTTAAACAATGTGCGTATAGTGTCTCTATTACCCATTTTAATTGAACCTGTGTTGAAGTGTGGACGACTGTGATAGGTTAAAAAGCAGAGGTCAAATTTGTAAATGTGCATATATGTCATGACAATTAAAATATTTTTCTTCTTGGGGACTGCAGTAAATCGTGACATCAAATCAGTTAAACTTTGTAGACTCAGTAATTCCCAACATATGCAGTGACAGATCATCATGCAGGGGTGCCACTGGAAACGACTTAATTTCGCTTAATATGTCTAAAAATATTATTTATTGATTGCATTTCCTGATCATCATTATGTCGTTACTATGTTGTGACAGTTTGGTTTGGGGTAAAGGACCATGGCTTACAATTACAGCGTCTGGAGGATGTAATTATGTTATCCACTAGGGGGCGCCATGCACCTTCCATGTTGGTTTTTATTCGACTGATGATACCAAAGAATTTTTTTTTTTTCCCCGGATTGCTGAGTAAGGCGGAACTACGGAAAGGACGTATACAAGCAGTCAGCCAGAAAAAGAAACAGTGCAAGTTATGTCACTTTAGTGATCCATATTGCATCAAGATACCTTTGGGTAAGTAGTGGTGCTTTTTATTGCCTTTCAACAAGTTACGTTTATAAATAAAACATTCTGGTCACATGACCATTTTGACAATTACACTTACCGAACACATTTCTGTCAAAACATGTATTTTTGCCTTCCTTCTCTGTCTGAAAAGCAACGTTGCATAGTCGCTTACATTCACTAATTAGTATCGTAACCGGTTGTTGTTGTTGACATTTGCTGTAATAATATTATTATACTGTATATTAGCCACTCCGTTTGGAATATTTTTCCTCAGTTTGTGTACATTATAAGGTGAATATTTATATACGGGACATTTATTTAAAATAAATTAAACAAGTTAACTTGCTTCTCTGCTGTCTGCTGTTTGAATGGATTAATTATTGCTCTCTTTCAAGAGTTTTGTCTGACCACCTTCGTCACAAGAAAATGATGTTTCGTGAAACATAGATTCTGACTTTCAGCGAATTTACTGCTCTCATCTTTCTATGGCTCATGTCGACAATTGAACCTCTCTGTAACAGAGAAACTTCAGAAACGCCTCAGGGATGTCAGTTTGTTTATTTATGAAAAGAGAAGCTAGTTCCTGCATCCATGCATCTATCCATCCATTTTCTGTATAGTGTATTCTCACAATTGTGACACATTCTGATTGATAATGATAAATATGTTTTCGTGTCGCTCATGATGTGGTGGTACACTCGGCTGACTTTGTACAGCGTGGGATCGGTTCTCACGAAGTGATGGTGTGGGTTTGCAGTGTGAATTGTAGTTTGTATCTATATGTGACCTTGCGACTGACTGACGACTGCTTCATGTTGTAGTCTGCCTTCCGCCCGAAGTCAGCTGAGATAGCCTCCAGCAATTCCCCCTCAACCCTGCTCAGGTGTTGAAAGTGGATGGATGGATGGATGGATATGTATATTTTTTGTACCCTTGTCGTCACTGGTATCTGCCGATACCTAGCGCAATCTGTTACCTGGGTAAGGTATTAAAAGGAAAAAGATGGCACATCCAAATTGTTTGAACTGTCTTTTTTTCATTTGAATAAAACATTGCAATAGTTCAAAACAACAAATAAACAAAATCTTTTTATAGACAAAATAATAATGCAAACAACTGATCCATCCATTTCTAATCTGTTTATCCTCACATGGTCACCGTCGTGCTGGAGCCTACGAGTTGGCAAGGGACACCCTGAACTGGTTGCCAGCCAGTCGCAGTAATGCAAACAAACTGCTTTGAAATGTCCCATCAGTAGATACACAAACTAAAGTCTAAAAAATAAAATTTGTTAAATTTCAATGCAGTGTCAATGCAGTAACAAAAAAAAAGATATTAAATGCCAGTGCTGTAGACTAACACTAATTTGGCCGCCCAGGCACCCTAATTTTTCAGTGATATGCTGAAAAGAAATTGAGTGACCTATGCCCATCAGACAGAGTGGAAATAGCTGTGGATGATTAAATGATAAGAATGATTGACCCATTATTGAATGTTAAGCCCTTATATGTTCAAAAGTCCAAACCAACACTCTGACACAGAGCACTTCAAGCATCAATACCTGTACTTCAGAGTAAGTTGCCAGATGTGGAATTGTGATTCAAATGAAGAACTTTATGATGACCACATTGTTAATCAGTTACAAGTCAAACTTGCCTGAAAAGCAGGCAGCAAAGGAGTGACCTTTAAACCTATAAAACTGTTAAATGTGAAGCAGTGAAATTTTTTGGCGTGGGTCACTTTTGTGCTGTTGCACCCCAAAAAATTAATAAATACAATAATAAAGTTGGGTGCATCAATGTAACCAGTGCAAAAAGTTAGTCTAGAGCCCTGAATGGTCAACGAATGAATTACACACACTGTAAAATCATCCATCCATCCATCCATTTTCTGAACCGCTTATCCTCACAAGGGTTGTGTGGCATGCTGGAGCCTATCCCAGCTGTCTTCGGGCAGGAGGCAGGGAACACTGAATTGGTTGTCAGCCAATCGCAGGGCACACACAGGCAAAAACCCACGTGGGCATGGGGAGAACATCCAAACTCCACATAGGAAGGCCGGAACCCGAATCCAACACTGCACCTCTGCACTGTGAGACCGACGCGCTAACTAGGCGACCACCAGACTGCCCGGTATTTTCCAACTGAAAATTCTATTGAGTAATCGGTATTTTTTCTTGGTTATAACAACAGAAGACAAAAAAAAAAAAATATCCACTCTAAAATGAATGACCAACTGGTTTTCATTTTTAGAAATGAATTTAAACTGTGCTGAAGAGCACACTAGTGAATCATTAGTGAGATTTTACACAAATCACTCTGCATATTTTGGTCTATAAGATCAAATGAGGTCACAACTCCAGTAGTCATTTTGCCTGCTAAAAAAAACACACTTAAGTAAGCTTAGTTTGTTAAAAAGTGGTCAGCAGGAATGGCAGCTGTGTCAGGCTGTCAGCACCAAATTGTGCGAAGTCATTTACGTCTATTAAACTGGTTTTGATCTGATGCTTCTCGCATCTTGCTCGTTTAGGGGCTAGCTGGCTATCCGCTAACGCTGGTACCATCGTGAAACACTGGCAAAAGGCGCCGTACAATACACTGTCAGCATAATTGAGTCTTCCTTTTTTGGAGCCTTTAATTAGCGATTAAACATTATTTCAGGATGACATGTTGTTGACATCAGTAGCAGATGATTCAAGTCAGCCGTTACTACGTGACACTCTTGCCGGGAACAACTTAAAAATAAAAGAATAAGCAGAAAGATCTTAAATTGGCCAGACTCTGTTTCTATATGGAACTGGTGGCACCTGGTATCAGCTGTATGGCATAAGAATGCTAAGTGAAAGCTTTTGCTTATCAAAACAAGCGTCGTCTGTTGTTCTTATTACCCGCAGTTTCCTGTCGGTGACATTTCTGGTGTCAAATGATGATCGACAGGAGATGAGAAAAATGATTGATTTCAATATTTGTATTGTTTTTGGTCTAAATATCATAATTTCACCCAGCTCAAGCTGCAGATACATTAAACATTGTTCTTACAAAGTAGCATAACAAAAAGTCTGATCTGTTTTTCTCCCAAATTGAATCAGCTGAAAGAAACTAATGTGATCGGCCCTGATCACGTGATGAGATCAGGATAATTCTAATGGTGATCAAATTATGTTCCAGTTACATTAGTTAATTCTAGTGTGGTGACTTTTTGGAGCCAGACAAACATGAGCATGTGTCATACCCAACTGATTTCCATCAGTCAATAGCTCTAAGGCACAGGTGGCAACGTCCGGTCCTCAAAGGTCTGCATATTTACATGTCTCTGTGCTGCAACACACCTAATTCAAATGATCAGGCTCCTATACAGCTTGCTGATGAGCTGATCATTTGGATCAGGTGTGCTGCAGCAGGTAGAGATGCAGGAAGCATGGAAGACACCGGCCCTTGAAGACCGGACTTTGGCACCTATGCCCTATGGCAGCTGTCCCCAACCTTTTTTGCCCCACGATCCGGTTTAACGTCAGACAATATTTTTAGGGACCGGCCTTTAAGGTGTGGCGGATAAATATAACAAAATAATATGATATGACCTGCATGAAAAGTGTGGTATTTTCTAAACATAATAATAAACACGAATCATGACACGAGGAATGTCCTATCTGGTCGCAACACTCTCTGGTCGCTATGGTAATGTTTAAACGTGCCTTCAAAATAAGATACACTGCAAATACCAAGTGCATGAAAAATACGACCCACCATCGCCGCATATTATGCAGAATGGGCTTGGTGCGTGGGAATCTCCCGTTGAATTAAATCCGTATTTGATGTAGGACTCCTGTGATACTGCCTCATAAATGGAGCCTTCTTTTTTTGAAAGTCATTCGCTCCTCTTCTGTCTCCTGGCTGGGCCTTTTCCCCTTCCCAAAGAAACTTTTGCAGTGGTTGTGAAGGCTCTATATAAAGCTGTATTGTATTCCCTTTAGCATAGCACCATCTACTGGGTACATACGGCAACTGCAGCCACTATTGTTGCTTCTATTCTATGCACCTTATAATGCAGTGCGCCCTATATATGAAAATAGTTTAAAAATAGGCCATTCATTGAAGGTGCACCTTATAATTCAAAGCACCTTATAGTGCAGAAAATACGGTACTTTGTTTTGGAAAATCATTAGCATTTGGGATTTCTGCAAAATGAATCACAAATGAAAGGGAGAGTACAAGTTTGGATCATTGGCTGTCTGTTACAAGTCAGCTCTAAACTGTGATATCTATGTGTCACACACGAACCGTATCACCAACGATAAAATGTTGCTAATATCCTGTTTACACCTCGACATAAATCTGAATCCAGATCAAGAATTTCCGCTTAACCAAGGGGAGCAATTATGAAAAAGATTTTAGTTGACGGATACTCTGAGTGGTTTTGTAATGCACTTTACTTTTTTCCATCTGTATATAGTGAAAAATATAATTTTATAATTCAAATGCGCTATGAATTATGTCCTCATGTTGTACTTCCTCTTGCCCCAGCTTTTGCAGAGGAGATCGACATGCTTCCTGTAGTGGTCGTCCATGGAGGAGCTGGCTTTGTGCCAAAAGAGAGAGCAATGCAGTCCAAGGCTGGGGTTTGCGCAGCTGCTCGATCTGGGTATGCCATCCTCCAGAGTGGGGGAAGCAGCATGGATGCTGTGGTTGAAGCTGTGACCAAACTGGAGAATAACCCCAGCTTCAATGCAGGTGAGGTAACAGCATTCTGTTGCATTTTGGTCTCTGTTTTTTGTTTCCCTCTGGGACACAGGCGACTCAAAAATTGAGTTCCCTGCGAATAATTTCACCAAATAATCAAAAATACGATTTCAAAGGTTAACGTAACTTGAGAGGTGACATTGCTGCCATGCTTGGTTATTGCTGGTGTGGACTGGGCACATCAAAAGGACATTGGAGAATATGTTTACAGTCCATTGTTGTAACCTAATTTATTCTCGATTGGTCATGTTTAATTATTTCCTATTAATGCGAGCCAGACATTCGAACAGCAACCATTATCCCAATAAAAACACTTTGAGTTGCATTTTATGTATGTAAAATGCTGTATAAATAAAGTTTGATTGATTGATTAATTGAAAAGTGTAAAGAGTTTAGATATTGCATGCCTGGACCGATGAAAATAGTGACAAATGGAGAAAAAAAGGATTCAAACAATGAGTTCCAAGTTGGTTGGAAACAAAACACACCGAGCAACAAGAGAGAACAAGAAAAGACTGAGAAGTTAAAGGCTGAAACTGAGCAGCTGTGAAAAATACAGAGTTGTGAAGGACCGAATAAGTGATTAAGTGTACAGTACAAGAGTGACACAGTGGTCGACTGGTTTGCACGGCCGCTTCACAATGCAGAAGTGCAGGGTTCGATCCCGGCTCCGGCCTTCTTGTGTGGAGTTTGCATGTTCTCCCGATCCCTGCGTGGGCTTTCTCCCGGTACTCCACTTTTCTTCCAAAAACATGCATGGCACACTAATGGAACACACTAAATTGTCCCTAGGTGTGATTGTGAGCGTGAATAATTTTTTTTATCTATGTGTGCCCAGCGATAGGCTGGCAACCGGACAGGGTGTGCCCGACCTGCTACCTGAAGGCAGCTGAGATAGGCTCCAGCATGCCCGTGACCCTCGTGAAGCTAAGCAGAATAGAAAATGGGTGGATGGATAGTGTACAAAACATTTTCCACAGACGTCTGGCGAGAGAGCTACCAGCTTTGAACAGTAAATTAGTATTAAAATAAACAAGTATCTTGAGAGCAGTGTTGGACCTGAACGAGTTCAATGAACGAATGTCCATCTATTCGTTCATGTTTTGGTGTGTGTGACAGCTCATTTCCTACATCAGCCAGGTTCCTACCTTAGATTATATTTGTGCTTGCACATTAAAGACAATAGTCTGTAATTCTATCCATCCTTCCATCCATCCATCCATTATCCGGTCCGCTTATCCTAACTGGGGTTGCAGGTGTGCTGGAGCCGATCCAAGCTGTCTTCAGGCAGTAGGCGCAGTACACTCTGAAATGGTTGCCAGTAAACCGCAAGGCACACATAGACAAGCAACCATTTGCCCCTCATTTACAAAATGAACATCCAAGCAACAATGTTTTCCTCATGAGATTGTAGGTTGAAGCTTGCAGCTGTCTAGTGTACAAGTGTGGATGGGATGGGTGGCTACAATGGGGAAACACCAGTATTTTCAGGGAAATGGCTCGCTGTAATGTATTGCGTTTAAAAAACCAAAAGTATGAAATCATTTATTTTGGGAACGATTTTTTTTTTAATGAACTGAACAAGTTCATTAATAATTTTCAACAAGTTCATTAACAAAATGTATGAACTGAACTTTGAACTAGTTCGCACTGCTGTACCGCACGCTCGAAAACGCGAAATAATTCCATTACAGGTGATGTCGACTGTGAGGAGGTGCTTATTATAAAGGCAAAAGTATATTAAATAATAATAATAATGAATGCTATTTCTACTATTTTGCACCACAGATTACAGAGGTTTGAGATCCACTCAATAATAGATCTCAAAACTACTCATGATCTTTTTTTTCATCAATTTAGCCAGGGGGGTGATTTTTAAATACATCCACCACATGTATCAGCAGAATCTGTAGGCCTGCACCTCCATCAAAATCACCCAAATCGTGTTGTACCACCTGCGCCCCAACTTGTCTGTTTTCAGCCACCAAATTGTGGGCCATGTAAAAGAAAATGCCCTCGCTCTGCCGGAATGCCCAGCCTGGTGCAGCGCGGTCTGCCACATTGCCAGCCACGCTCAAGCGTGCACGGAAATCAAAATGCATTCGTTTTTATGCCTCCAAAAAGAAACCCCAATGGTTTCTAGTTTGGAAACAGTTCGCTGAAGACAATCATTTAAGGGTGACACCTCCATAGTGGTTGTGGCAATTATGAAGATATAGTGTCCTCTGCTGTGTGGATCTATTCTCAATTTCTAGCAGCTGCAAAAATTACAGCTACTGGTTCCCATTCCTGCTTTTTACTCGACATAGACGAGCATTGAAGAGCAGAAAAACAAAAGTCAACAAAGCGCAGTGGTTAACTGTGTCAACTTGAAAAAAACAAATTATTGTGCGTCTGTGCCACCACATTTGCCTGTGTGAT
>NW_017805695.1:2646599-2650033 GCF_001891065.2 Hippocampus comes
GGCTCTTGAAGAGCACTTGCCTTGATGCTTGTAAAATTCCATAAATAAACTACGTTGCATTAAAACTGCAGGATTTAAAGTTTTGGAAAATGTAGTGGCTTATCATCGGGAAAATACAGTACACAATTTCAGAGAATTTTTTAATTTTTTTTTTAGGATGATTTGGGTGGCATACTGTTATACAAGCATGTTAGACACGGGATTTTATGGTATCTATTTTATATCCTTAATACTTACTTGATTTTTGGCAACTTCCTGCCTTACTTTCCTTACTACTGAGCTCAATTTAATAGGCATATTGTGGACCAGAATTTCTCTCATGAATGTTATCATGAATGAATTGTCGCTTCATGTGGACTCATCTCATTTAAGGCTCATGAAAATTACAACCAAATGACATGTACCATAAATGGATTTTAATTATGTTAAAAATTCGATTTGTAGTCTCTTATAAACTTTCATCTTTATTCAAGACCACTCACACCTGTCTGACAGCACATGGTGCTAATCAGTTTGCCCGAGCCATGGGTGTCCCTGAGGTGCCGCAAGAATCCCTCATCACAGAATACTCCCGAATGCGTTGGGAAAAAAACCTGGCACCTGATGCCAACCCTGTGGAGTGCCAAATGTAAGTTATGTCATATAATAACAGTTTTAATCCCTTTAGATTCCAAAAGGAAAAGACGAACATGGTATATTTTCCACTCAACAGGGTTACATGTTTAATATCTGCTGACTATGTTGATTTGTGACATTTGTTTTTATATCTTGCAGAACTTATAAACAGTATTTTTTTACATACAAATACAAAGTTCTACCGAAATGAGATTCAGCAGAAAATACCTCATTCAAATGCGGACTTGATAATTAATCCATCCATCCATTATCGGAAGCGCTTCATCCTCACGAGGGTCAATGAAATCATATATTATCACGCAGTAAAATGTAGAAAGATATACGGTACTTGAGCAATAGCCCTATGCTTGTGTTGAGATCGGTCCCGAGTCTATAGCAGGAGCAGTCAATTGCTGTCGACTGGTAGACCGCAACGGGTGTAGGGAATGGGGGGTGGGGGGGAGTCATATTAATATTGGTATATATTTTGTTTTAGTGTACACACTTGTTTGTGCAGCCTTTCAGTCACATGTTCACAAAATCTGTTCTTAAAAAAAAAAAAAAAAAAAAAAAAGAAAGAAATGGAACTTTCATAAAAATGCACAGCTGAGGTGGCCACCTGGGATTTGGTTGACTGGTCAGCCCGTTTTTATCCATCTCAGGGGGTGGCCATTTTGGCATTTGACAGCAAGTGGCAAAATGGCCGCCCCCTGAGATGTATGAAAACAGGTGGCTTTTGCTGCTTAAATCCATATTCCACAAACACATTAATAATCAGAATGTCATCTTTAGACTAGTGAACATATTATTGTTGAGAAAAATAATTAACTTGACTTTCCCTTTAAGGTAAATATAGCATGTTTTGTTTTGTGTTCTGTTGTATTATGGTTATTTCATGTTAACTGTTCTGTAAAGTGCTTTATTACAGCTGCATCTGTTGTGAAAGTGCTCTACAAATAAAGATGTATTGTGTCGACTGGTTAGGACGTCGGCCTCACGGTGCAGAGGTGCAAGTTTCAATTCTGGCTCCGGCCTTCATATATGGAGTTGGCATGTTCTCCCCGTGCCTGCGTGAGTTTTGTACGGGTGTCGAACCCTGCACCTCTGCACTGTGAGGCCGACGTGCTAACCAGTCGACCAGTATAAACATGTCAATTACGAATAACGTGTATATGAAGAAGAAATTATTTTATAAGACATGAAACAAACACTGTAGTATTCCTACTTCATCTCTGAAAACATTCAGTCAGCAAATGTTACCACCTATAGGCAACTGCAAGTGGTGCCGACGTCTGGGAGACTCCCTTGAAAAAGTGAGAGACAGTTTCAGTCTTCACAGACAGCGAGATTTCTTTCCGTTTATCAGACATGTTTTCAGACGATGTGCTCAGGGCCGTGCCGTGCCTCAGTGAGTTACGGGAGGAAGTGGTGCAACAATTTATGTACTAGGTCAATCAGTAGCGTTGCTCAGCAATGGTAGGGAATCCCACGTTGTACATTTTGTTCATAAGCAAGGTCGTGGCAGTTAGCTTCCCGCGGTTCGTTGTAACGAAGGCCTTTTCACTATTTTGTGGGAAAAATCTGGTCTTTATATTGACGTTTACATTGTCAAGGTGTTTGTTGGAAGCAAAATCACCTCATGGAAAATGAAATACGTGAAATCAGGACTTTGAAATGTGAACATTATAGGGGTGAAAACGTAAATGGGGTATGTTGAAACGAAGTTCGACTTCATACACACACACACAGACATATATATATATATATATGTCTGTGTGTGTGCTGCATATGAAGCAGCCTAAGATATTTTGTTGTGTAGGGGAAAGATGGGCACCGTTGGAGCTGTGGCAGTTGACATCGAAGGCAATGTAGCATGTGCTACTTCGACTGGTGGATTACTGAACAAGATGGAAGGACGTGTGGGTGACACACCCTGCATAGGTTGGTCCTCCAATCAGTCATGAAGTTTATGCAAATCAGATGTAACGGGTGTAACAGGTTTCCTTTCACAAGGTCGTATGAAAATGCTGTGCAAAATGGACCACAATATGTGACTTAAATGTTAAATGAGACTTTATCCGTCTAATTGAATAGTATTCAAGAGAGAAGAACTATGAGTTCTGTAATGTTTATATGTGTGCCAGGATGTGGAGGCTTTGCTGACAATCAGGCGGGAGCCGTGTCAACCACAGGCCATGGAGAGGCCATTATGAAGGTTACTCTGGCTAGACTCATCCTGTTTCACATGGAGCAAGGTACTGACACACACGTGCACATGCACACACACACAACCATATCACTGCATTTATTTTAAAAAGTATACTGTATATATTTTGTCGACATGAAGACTGGTCACTCAATACTGGCTTTTGGAAAACTGTCCAAGATTGTCTGAAATGAAAGCTCAACATTAGGGTGGTCCATTTTGGAAAAGTTTGTCGGATTCATCGGGCCGGGTCGGAAATCTTGTCGATACTATGACACAAGGATGTGTGCAAAATTTTATTCCGATCGGATAATTTTATCCCATCCCGCAGAGCGACCAAAGTTTCCCCTATGGAAAGAATGTTACGGGGCTGAATGGTAGTACGGTTTCTCCCGTACAGTAAGGATTTTGTTTTGCTCAGTTCGCACTTGCAATAATTCAAAGACGGAAGACAGGAACGCATTGCAAAAAAGGCAACCGTGGTTATCCTTCAACACTGGTGAGATTGTTGGTCCATGTTAACTGGTCCATCTGTATATCTGTCCATCTGTCTATAATGTCCATCAACACTAGTGACACTGTTAGACCGCAAAAAAAACGAAATCCGCCGTGC
>NW_017805695.1:2650311-2653560 GCF_001891065.2 Hippocampus comes
CGAAAAGCGTCCTCAGCTCAGCGTCCAGTAAGAATTCCGGCGATTCTCGACTTCAATTGAAAGATATTAGCTCGCCAGTAGGTGACCGTTGTGTGTTAGGCGTGCGTTTGAGTTTGTCTCCAGCTGCTGAGAGCAGCGATGGAATGGTTAGTTAGTCAGGAGGTGATCGTTCGGGCAACATTCAGCCCAGCCAGTGTCACGCATGGCAAAATACACGGTTAAAATACACATGTTCACCCTATTGAGACCAGTTGTTATGGTGGAAACTTTGGCCGCTTTGCGGGACGGGAAAATATCATCAGATCGGAATGAAATTTTGCACAGAACCTTGTACCATAGTATCGACAAGAATTCCGACCCGGCCCGACGAATCCGACAAACTTTTTTTTTTGCCATGAAAATGTGGACCACCCTACTCAACATGTATGAAGGAAAACTCTCGTACTCAACCCCACTAGTATGAATAATTTTGATACTTAATAGCAAATGCAAGACAGTACACAAACTTTTTTTCCTATTTTCTGTTGCTCGTCTACAGGGGTGTCCAAACCCATTCCTCGAAGGCTGTTGTCTGGCGTATTTTACATGTCTCCCTATTCCAACAGTCGTGATTCAAATGATCAGGATTGTTATAAGGCTTCTTCTGCGCTTGCTCAGGAGCTGATCATTTTAATCAAGTGTGTTGGAGTAGCGAGAAATAAAGCACGCAGGACAGCGGCCCTCAAGGGCATGCCTGCTCCATGCCCGGCACTTATGTGGTGTCATTTGTGTTTGCACCACGTTTGTCAAATGACTCATGCTCAACCAATAAACAACGTTATGAAACACTAACACATTGTTTTTGTGTTCAAATAGGTGTAAAAGAAGACATTGCGCATTACTCGGTGCATAGTGGGCCCAAACTTAAATTTTATAGAAGCAAACAGAAAAGTTTGGGGTGCACACTATAAATCGATGTGAAAAGTAAATATTCAGTATTACGGATGAATACTTTCACAATAAATGCAGAAACGTCATTATCTTAAAATTTACATTTCACAGTGCAGGTTTTGAAACCAGGTAAATATGATAAACAAGTTATACATCTTAAATACTAAAAAATCATGTTAATGTTTAGGCCAGCAGTACCAGTTTTAGGGTAGAATTTGCGGTACATGATCTCCATGAAATACCTCAGGTAGGTGAATTTGCACAGCCACTCACCCGGAACACCCAAACCCCCCCCCTCACAAAATGACACGTATCAGGTTTGTCTCGTCTGGCACACGTGGTTTACTGAGGAGCATGTAAGCACTAATTGTCCATTATTCATTTTTTACCAGAGTAACGTGAAACCTTCAGATTTGCGCTATACTGTAAGCCTAAAACCGGCCTCTTTTGACATAATGGCCAATCACAGTGGTCATCCACGTTGGCGTTTGCATGGCACTAACAAAGATCGTGCTCATTTACAAGCTGCATTACTTTTACATCAATTTTCAGGCTCTTATCATTTTCAAAAACAGCAGTTGTTTTTATAAACATTCCTAACATTGCAATTATCGCTGCGACAGATTAATTTGCACACTGTCATCTGGCCACCTGTCAAGTGACCATCAAGTTCATGTTTCCTCTGATGATGAAACGTTCTGTCACCAGGTCAGTCGCCAGAGGCAGCCTCTGACCTCAGCCTGGCCTACATGAAGTCCAGAGTGCAGGGATTGGCTGGGGTGGTGACAGTGGATCCACAGGGTCAATGGGCTGCTCGCTTCACCAGTTCTCAAATGGCCTGGGCTGCAGCCCAAAAGGATTGCCTCCACTACGGTTTATACACCGGGGAACACTTCACCCAAAGCATTGATGAACCTTAATGAGAGAAAACACACGACTCAGGAAAGTTTCCCATATACATTTCTTTGTTTAAAATAATTATTCACAAAAAATCTATTTTTCCTTTACTGGGGCTATCCTAAGGGTTTCACATAAGGGCTGTCTTCCTGGAAGTTCCATTATGAGAATACAATAAACATACAATTACATACAGCATTTAAAGGTTTGCATTAACAGCACAATCTGAATCTATTTTATCTGAAATATTGTGTTGTTTTAAAAGTGAAGGCAAAGTCACTTTTGCGCTGGTGATGAAGGTTACGACTAAATCACAATGATGACAGTTACATCTTACAGCCACAAGAGGGTGATGTTGTAAACGAAACAAAAGATGAAGTGAGTTGACAATACAGTACATTGCAGAATTTCTTTGGACGCATATCCATGTTTTCAGATTGTTACTCGACATGAAATTATGTTATTAAATCAGATTTCAAATAAAAAGGGATTTGTTTTTCCGTCCTGTTTTGTTGTAATTGTTTGATGACATTATTATTTTTGCAAGAACTAGCATGAATGGGAGAGTCGCTCTGTTTTCCATCCACCCATTTTCTATCCTGTCGAGGGTCGTGCGGAGATAGAGCTTATCCCAGATGACTGCGGGTGAAAGGCGGGCCACACCTTGGATTGCTCGACAACAATACAATAAGCTTAGTCGACTGTCCCCCATGCAACTGTGGACTTTTTCCACTGCACCGTCTTATTTCTATTATTTATTTTTTGTTTTGAGTTGCAACTACAAACCTACAGGTAACAGGAACTAAAAGCAGATAAAATACAGTAAACCGCTGGTCGGACGACGAAAGTGTTTACACTGAAAGCATCAGTAAGATGTGGGGATTAGTTGACACAGCACTGGTGACCTACAGACAACATCCCATTAACTTTTCACATGTAAAATGTGAGAAATAACCGCAGACTTCAGTAGCCTGAACCCATTCATTGAAATTTATTCTCGCAAATCAAATTAACAAGATTAATCTATAAATAAGGTTTGAAAATCTGAACGAGCTAGAACACAATAATGGATAGTTGGATAGAGTCATTAAACAAATTGGTTTTGGGCTTCTGACTTCTGAATACTTTACGTGCAATGCCTTTACTGTGGTGCTGGATGGTATATAACTCAAATCCATCTATTAAGATGTCTTGAAATTATGCAATTCCCTTCGTAAACAGGACTACAGTACTATATTGCTCGATATAAAATGTTCGTCTTTATTTATTTGCAGTCTTCAGGAAACTGTAGTACATCTGGCTGTCAAACTATTCTGACGAGAGTGTCCTCATTGTATTTTGGGTTAATTTTGTGTGTAAACCAGCGGTCCCCAAACTTTTTCCTGTGAGGGCCGCATAAGCTTTGCTTCTGTGATGGGGGGG
>NW_017805695.1:2654041-2675999 GCF_001891065.2 Hippocampus comes
TTTTTTTTTCTGGCGTTGCCAGATAACGGCACAGAAAGATGCACCAAATGTCACCTTATTGTATCTGTGTTTATGAAATAGTTACTAATTAATAGTTAATAATGAAAACGGTTCAGAACTAAGGAACATTTTATTGCAAAAGCCCAACTTTATGATCAAAGACAAATCCACATCGATGAAAAATAAATCAAAATACTCTGTGGTATTTTCAGGAGGCCGGACCAAATGCGGGGGCGGGCCGGATCCGGCCCGCGGGCCGTAGTTTGGGGACCACTGGTGTAAACGATCAATTTATGATGTGAGACATCTCTAAGAAGTACGATCAAGTTTAATACATCATAGCTGGTCACCTGACGGCGCAACAGCACATTGATTTAAAAAATAAAAGCGATCTGTAGACAAACACTCTCTGTATAGGCCCATTGTACCTATTTGAAGAACTTAGTTATAAATATACAGAAGATAGACAATTGAATCAAGGTCCCTGGATTCTTATATTTTGTTTGTACGGTTTATATAACATTTTATTTTGACGACAGCAATTTCAACCGGAAACTGAATAGCTTTTAGGCGAACATGCTAATGGGGCAAAGAACGCTATCATGACACCGGTAGGAAGGAGGAAGGGGCAGGACTCTGTCCACACTTGCACCAACAAAAACCTTTGGCAGTTTGACGACACGATCTCCCGTAAGAAGTTGGCTGAGGACAAGACGCGATGTAAAAATCGTTGTGAAGTAATCCGGAGAATTCACACTCGGTTCATCTTTTTACGATGGCGTTGTGAAGAACAAGTGACCAACAGCTTTGACAGAAGTGTGAAGTTCGCATTAAATCCCTCAAACCGTTTTTACATTTATATCCCTTTGAAATAATCTCAGGGATGGAAACTGCCATACCATCCAAAACTGCCCTTCTGCCCCAAATGTTATCGGAGGTCAAGTAATCATGGTAAGTTATCGTTAACTTCGGAATTTGTCAGTTTTCTGCACGTTTGCACTGTTTAAAAAACCAATAAGAATAATTTTAAAGAAGTTTGATAATACTGTATTTCCTTTTTAGTAATAAATGCTGCCATGTTTTATTCATTCAACTTTTGCTGTCTGTTAGTATTCTCCGTACTCCTCGATCTGTTTCCCGTGAATGACAGGAGTGGTACGATGAACTATATTAGACATTTTGCAAAGTACAATTCTAATGTATTTGTTATTGGGTAAGAAAGGTGGGTTCTTCACGACCCTTGATATATCTTTTTGGGGAGGGGGAGGGGGGTATTGATGTTAGTTCTCTTCAGGCTTGTTTGGTTGACGATTTATCAGTTGTGACTGCCCCCCCCCCCTCCCGCCCAAAAAAAAATCACTGAAAAGTTTTTGCATGTTAATTTAAAGAACCGAATCAGTGAACGTAACCTTCAGTGCTGCCTGTTCGTGCCTCTTCTTTTTTTTTGTCCCTTGGGACTCTGACTGCTTTGCTTCCCAGTCGAATAAGAGTTGGTAAGAAGCAGTGACGTAAAGTTAGTATAATCCCAAAAAGATCTAACAGAAGCCCAGTCAAGACAACTACTGATCTGTCTACATGAAATACTCACAAAATTTCAGTTCAGCGCAACAGCATAATTCACAATATTCATCGTTCTTTTCGTCAAATAGCTTTTAATATTGATGTGGTGTACTATTAAAGCTCACGGGCACTTCTTTTCACAAAAGTGAAATTAATTACATCTTGACTTTGTGTGTGTGTGTGCGCACGATATGTTGTTTGTGTTGATCCAGAGCTCTGACCCTCTGTGTTTGAGGAGGGGTCTCCGGCCTTACTGAGTTGACCTCAGCGTTGCCATGGAGATTACAAGAGTCACTTCCTGAATTCTCAGCCCATCCCAGGGTGTATTTGTCAGGGAGAATGAAAAGCTTGTCGAGGTGAATTCTATTTGAGTTGTATTATTCACAGATCAAACATGTAATGACTAAACACATTGCAGCCAAGTTAAGAGAGAGAATACAAAAAAAGACTTTCAGTGATGAAATCCATCCCCATTTTTAGTGACTGCTCAGTCATTCTTTATGTACGAGGTGCTAGCCTCTGATTATGCCTACGTAATATCTATTTTTGTAACTTTTACTTTATTAAGCATTGGTAAAAAAGTCTTGGAATAATTAAGATGTAAAACTTTTATCTTGATGTTGGAGAGCCAGCAGTTTGCAGTTATGCTCAGTTGGAGGTCATCTGGAGCTCAATAAAGAGATCTCACAAATAAAACAATTGTAATTGTGCATGTAGACAGGCAGGGGAAGTGTAACTGTCTTAAAATGGACAGATGTGCCATTTTATATCTTTCTAACGTTCCGTTTCGTGTTCAGTCTTTGATAGCAATTCAACTAAATCACCAAGGAGTTCCAGTTTTGCTTTTACTGCACACAAACGGTTCCTTTTGCTTTAAAAAGGTCAAACCCTCAATGAAATATGACTGCACAAAAAATAAAATAAAATAAAATAAAAAGATTACCGGGTACTATTCTAACCTCACTTTGTAGTACTCAATGTTCATCTCCTGAGGAAGTGTTTTCTGCAAGCTACTCAAAGGGTGTCAAGGAACATTAACCGGCTTTGTAATTCTTTAGGAGTCCTCAGTGTTAATAATCACAGTTCTGGTTACACAGACCACCAGCTCTGTTAGTGTTCAGGAAGCTGTTCGGAATATCCGGTGGCCTGTTAAATTGCTGACATGGACTGATGTACAAGGTCAACTTGTCAAGGATAAGAAAGCTGAGGGAAGGAAGAAAGGAGGCTTTTCTGATAAAGAATGGAAACTTTTGAGAAATCTGATGTCAAGGCTAGTTGCAGGATTTTTTTTATGTATTGAAGATTTGGACCTCTGCTGCTGTTAAAGTGTCCTTATCTGGTGCATTGACAATATATCAACCCACACTTAGTGGAAAGAGGGTTAAATAATTTAGGAAAATAATACATGAATAAAATGCTGTAATTTTTGTGAGTTTTTAAAAGTGTTCACTTCAAGATAAGTGGAAGCGTATGGGGACCCCTAATGCTCTTGCATACCCTCAGGCTTCATTGTGGAAAAGTCACGCTGTTGACATGAAGGCCATTCCAGGAAACCTGTAAATGTAAAACCCACTAAGCTGAGCTGTAACCAGCAGAACGGGGGTTCTACGTGACTCGACAAGAATCCAAGTACCCAAGTTACCAATTAAACTATTTTGTAAAAAAGAGAAGTACCAGTGTTTCTGACAAAGGTTACAGTGTGTCAGTGTGTGTTTTTTGTTGTCATAGAATGTCTCAAGAAAAACACATATGCCCACTTTTGTTTGGGGGGGGGGGAGGTATGTATTTCCACAAAGCTGTAATTTTTTATGTTGTGAAAATAAGCCTTTGAAATTATTTTAAAAATACTGCTTTCCATGCCCTCTATGTTCCTGGAACTCAATGGAACAGGGCTTTGGTAGAAATAAACTCAAATTCCAATGAAGTTGGGATGTTACGGAAGAGGATTAGGGCCAATGAAGAAAAAAAAAAAAAACAAGGTTGGCAAGATTCTCACTTTAATCTCAGAATTAAAGTCAGAATTCTGAGAATAAAATCAGAATTCTGACTTTAAAGTCAGAATTCTTTGAAATTATTTAAAAAATACTGCTTTCCATGCCCTCTATGTTCCTGGAACTCAATGGAACAGGGCTTTGGTAGAAATAAACTCAAATTCCAATGAAGTTGGTATGTTACAGGGGAGGATTAGGGCCAATAAAGAAAAAAAAACAAGGTTGGCAAGATTTTCACTTTCATCTCAGAATTCTGAAGGCAAGATTCTCACTTTCATCTCAGAATTCTGAGTCAGAATTCTGAGATGAAAGTGAGAATCTTGCCAACCTTGTTTTGTTTTTGTTTTTTTCTTCTTCATTGGCCCTCATCCTCTTCCGTAGGATGTTGTGTAATATTGTGTAAAAACACAAAAAAACTAAAACACGCAATACTATGATTTGCAAATCATTTTCAATCTATTTTGAATTGAATACACTCCAAAGGCAAGAAATGTCATGTTCAAACTGATCAGCTTTGTTGTGGTTATTGTAGTTTTTTGCAGCGGGTATGGCGAGAGGTTTCAAATATTCACCCATTTTTCTGCAACACATTCCAAAAAAGCTGGTACAAGTGTAAAAAAAGATTGGTTGAGGACTGTCTCCCCAACCCCCTCAGAAAAACCACCTGTTTTGAACATTTCACAGGTGAACAGGTTTATTGGAAACTGGTGAGTGTCCTGATTGGACATAAAAGAAGCATCCCTGAAAGGCTCAGTGGTTTCACAAGCAAGTATAGGGCAAGGTTCACCACTTTGTGGGCAATTCATTTTGCAAAGGGGCTGCATGAGAAACTGAAACGCTTGCCGAGGGCCAAGCCTACATGTTAACCTCAATTTTGTCTCTATTATTGTTTTTAATCTACAGTATTTAGAAAAAAGCCTATTGTCGTGTTTCAAAAATAGAAATGGTTTCGATTGTTATAAACACACACACACACACACACACACACACACACACACACACACACACACACACATTTTTCCCAAAATTATAAGTGGGCAGGGTGGCCGGGTGGTCCAGTGGTTCGCATGTCGACCTCACAGTGCAGAGGTACCGGGTTCAATTCCAGCTCCGGCCTCCCTGTGTGGAGTTTGCATGTTCTCCCCGGGCCTGTGTGGGTTTTCTCGAGGTACTCTGGTTTCCTTCCACATTCCAAAAACATGCATGGCATTCTCAGTGGACACTCTAAATTGTCCCTAGGTGTGAGTGTGAACGCGCATGGTTGTTCGTCTCTATGTGCCCTGCGATTGGCTGGCAACCGATTTAGGGTGTCCCCTGCCTACTGCCTGAAGACAGCTGGGATAGGCTCCAGCACCCCCTGCGACCCTTGTGAGGATAAGCGGATCGAAAAATGAATGAATTAATATCAGGGGGCATTAAAATTATAATTCTACACTTTAAAATTCTAACATTTATTTTGTGCAATATCTGCCTACTCAAATTTGACCTTCCAAGTCAGGATTCTCACATAGTTAGATAAGAGACAAGTATTAACAGTGATATATAATGACACCGTGATTACTTATAATACAACACATATACAGTACGATACTGTAGATTTGCATACAGTTTTATCAGGACAAATATTTGGGACCCTCTTCGCTCCACCATGCAGGAAATCAGAATGTTGCTAACATTAGGGCTACAGTTGTAATTTTTGCTCGTCCCTTTTTTTGGGAAAAATAGTTGCTAGTGAGGTCGGAAACATTGCCAAATATAGCCAAAACGTTGTTAAAGTGGCAACAGTGCAGACACGAATTCGGCCTCCCACGTGTGTATAAATTGAAAGCACTGCATGTTTTACGTTTTACTTTGACTTCATGGTCACTCTTCAGGATGGTCAGAGACTGTGGGCTGGCTTGATATGGCCCCTCGCCCATACTCTGACTCGATCTAATATAGCTCAACAGGTTGAGAAAAATGTTTATCAATGTATATTTGCAAAGAATTGTATTAACAATGGAAAGCCATACATTATATTATCAACACCCATAAATGCCACCAGCTTTTTTGGGGCTGAGCTCATCCGAGATGGACTGAGGCAAAGTGGAAGTGTGTGCATTGGTCTGACGAGTCTGCATTATAAATTGTTTTTGGAAATCATGGACATCCTGTCCTCTGGGGCAGAGAGGAAAAGGACTACCAAGATTTTTTTATCAGTACAAAATTTTAAAGCCACTATCTGTTATCGTATGTGAGGTGTGTATTTGTGTCCATGGCACGTGTACTTGCACATCTGTGAAAACATAATTTATTGCTGAAAGTTAAAGTACATACTGAAACGTTGCCATCCAAGCTACGTTTTTTTTTTACGGATGTCCCTGCTTATTTCAATTAGCCAATGCTAAGCCACATTCCACATGATACAACAGCTTGGCTTTGTAGTCAAAGAGACTGGCTTGCCAGCAGTCCAAACCTGTCTTCCATTGAAAATGTGTCGAATATTATGAAGCGTAAATTAGTCAACGGAGACCTTGGAGTCTTGAGAAACTTAGTTGTACATCCAGCAAGAATGAGAAACAATTCCACCTACAAACCTTCAACAATTAGTGACCTCAGTTTCCAATCGTGTATTGAGTATTGTTAAAAGGGAAGGTGATGTAACAGAGTGGTAAACGCGCCCTTGCCCCAGCTTTTTTGGAATGTATTAACAGGCATCAAATTCAAAATACAGTCTGTGAATATTTACAAAATACAACGAAGTTTCTTAGTTTGATCATGAAATATGTTGTTTTGTCATATATTCATTATACTGCAGTCTTTCAGGTGATTTACCACGAAAAAAAAAAGCTGTGAGACTTCAAAGTTTCTTTTCTGGCACATACTGTACAGCTAGAGCTCATGTGATATACTGCCCCATTATTGTCATTCAACCGGCATGCTGGCCCACTCATTGTGTTGGTTGCATTCATGAAAGAGAGGTGGATGAAAGAACAAACATATCTCTTTGACAAGTTTACTATAAACAAAGCAAGAGTGAATTCACACAACCTTCGTGGTTACACAATGTCCTAAATACTGCAGCAATGCTGGAAGATGACAGTGGTCTCTTTTACAGAAATGCAGGTACAATGGGTCCACCATCATGCAGTTGCACTTGTTTGAACAGTTTCTTTACATCTCTGTGCAGTTCATACTGAACTGTGAGGTGTAACGGCTGTGTGTTAAAGAAACTCGTGTTACGTTTTATTTGACATTCAAAAGTTCGCGGCGAAGCTTGGGGAAACAAGATCTGGTTATAGCCATGTCCCTACCTAGGAGATAGTGCTCAAAGGGTGCTGTCAGATTTATTTATTTTTTTAATAGACATAACACCTGAAATTGTGTGTAAAATACTTAAATGCCTCAAACCCACTGTAAATGAATTTGGGGGTTCAAATGTATCACTGCTCATCATAGCAAGTCCCCAGATACCATGCCAATGTATCTGTGCAATGGCAAGCAAAGAAGATAGCACCTCTGATGTGTCATTTGGGTTATGTTTTGAAAGTCTTGTGGATTCTTTTTTTAAGTTACTCAAAGTCTTTCAGATGATTCAACAACCGCTTTGTACAAAAAAACGAAACAACCCCCCCAAAAATGCATACAGGCCTGCAATGGCAATCTGTAAAATAACACTACAAACATGCACACTAACTCTTATTCTATGCAACTAATCACTACACTGTGTTCCTCCTCCATTCTTATTTACAGCTTTGACTATTCACCACACTGGATATCTCTTACATTAACCAGAAACCGTGCTCAATATTTGCACGAAAACAACAATTTTAGGCTTCAGCTGTTGTCATGTATCGGTTAATTTGTAAGGAGGGCATGGATGCAACTTTCGTTGCAACAAAAAAAAAAAAAAAAGTAAAAATTGCAACTAGTTGTTGGAGGGATGCTGGTCCACTTGCTGGCGACTGTCAAGGTGCTCTTGACTACGGCACCGTCCCTAAACTCCACAGCTCAAGTGTCGCAGTCCTGTACTGCTTGTGCACCACTTCAACTCTGAATCTCTCCATGGATGTCTGCATTTGCGATTTGGCTCTCTGCGCGGTGTGCAACACAAATGTGTAACAGAATGTTGTATGTTGATTTTCCCGTCGAGGGCTCATCATGAGTGTAATGAAAAAAAAAAAAAAGACATTCTTCCCAGTTTTGAGGAAAAGACTATCTTTGGTAAATGGAACCTATAACTGAATTCAACAAATGTGTTGCTTACATTGTTTGTCTGCCACTGCCTTGCTTTTAATTCGATTGGAATTAAAGTGTTTATTTGGTGACTGATAAAAATTTTAGTGCATCCTACCTAACCAAACAACCCGCACATTTTTCTTTACTGGAGTTTGAATGCCTCAGGAAATAGTTGCCATTATGAACCAATTAAATATTTAGCATTCAGCGTTTCTTACAGTAGAATAACATTAACATGAATACCTACCTGACTTCATCAGCATTCAAACTACAAGGCCATAAGCATCCTCCTATTAGTTCAAGCTCTCACTTTACAGCATTCAAAATTCACGAGAAAAGATATTGTGCATTTACATTATCTATTCTAATTGGAAAACCAAAGCAAGTCTGTGTAATCTAATGGAAATCTCCCAAGAATTTAGTTTCAGATTAACTGCTTACAAGGTACAGATGTGGTGGAAGCATATGGTCAGGTCCACACCTCTGGCAATGACAATTTCCCATAACATGTGTTGGCTCATCCGGCACGGCGCTAAACTTAGGGGAGGGGGTGCTCTAGCCCTGTCAGCAATCTGGGTAGCCCGTCTAAGCCCCTCCAGCATTTTACATTTCAAACTTTTTTTAATTCATTTAATTCAATTTAAAAACATGAAGAAATTTCCATGTCCAATCCAATCCCTGATTCCGTGTTTTTTGTACCTGTGCCCCATTTAGGAGGATAGGGCAGGGGACGGGGAAGTCTTTGATTTACTTGTGTGTTTGGTTAGAGATTTTTCCATTGCCTTAAGTTGTGGTCACTTGTCTTCGCCTAAGGTACAGATACAGGTTAAAATACTTTTTTATCTTGTCTCCACTAAGCCGCAGGAGAGGGGGGAAAAAACGTTTCTGGCGCTGTGCTTGTGCCTCATAATTTCAATTCCAAATAAAAAGATGAATTGAAAGTATCGATAATCACTCAAGTATGAGATGGAACTGCACAGAGGCAAAAAGTAATGTCACTGCAGCTGAATAATCGAGTATTCCTAAAACAAAGTGATATAACTGATCCCTGTAAGAAATCCAAAAATGTTCGGCCAAGGTATCATGAGCAATTTGCTGAACAGTGCAGAAAGTATTCCCGCGAGTATTTTGTGCAACTATTTTGGGAAACACATTTTTGAAACATGTGAGGTAGTCATAGCACCCGTCTCTAATACATTACAATTATAATTATGTCATATTAATTGGTGGGAAAAAAAAAAGTATCGGCGCCAGCTAACTTTTTTCTTCACCTGCAACTGGTCAGGTCCCATTTCGTATTGTCGCAGTGTCAAGTTGTTAGCATTTATTGGATTAATTAAAAAGTGAATGAATTAGCATTTTTTGGATTAATTAAAAAATAAATTCATGAAAAAAATGCTCCTTTAAACTAGCCTGTATGAGTCACGCACACGTCATTGGCTAAGATCATGTTTAACTTCCGGATCCACGACGCAAGTTAATTCCACTTTTAAAAGAAACACGTTTTCCAAATGAATATCTATGGAATTCTCTTGTGTCAGGAAAACTCTACGATCCGGAAATTAGGGCCACATTCAGACTTCACCGAATCACGCCTCTTTGGTAGTTGCACACGAATTTCCAGATTACACATGGTGGGTGAGTCAGCAGCATAGACACGAGAAAGTCACGTAAGAAATTGACTTATGCGCAAACGTGTTTTGTGACGCAAAGGCTCCAGTGTTGACTAAGTTATCAGTTATTTTTCAAGAAGGTTATCACAATATTGGGCAACATCAGTATTGTAACATCTGCAACAATTGCAACAAAGTACACATCTGAAATGTGACAACTGTAAAGTATCACTTCGTCATGCATGATCCAGCATGAATGTTGGCTGATAAGACATGCCCTTTGTATTTCACATTTCCCCATGCAAAGGAAACTTACTGCAGGTCAGTGCATAACCGTGTTCATGAGGACCACTGAATGTTATATTTAATCACGGTTGTTCAGCAATAATTGTTTTGTGGTATCTGAGTAAGATTATTATACCTGCAAGTAGGTTTGGTTCTCTTTCTTGTGTAAAAAAATAATAATATCACCAAACTGTACTTTTAAAAAGAATCGGACTGTCATGCATCTGATTAACTTTTGCTGCAAAAAAAAAAAAAAAAACTCGATTGATCATTGATTGGCTCTCATATATAGTGCCAGGCAATTAGGTCATACTGGAGATTGCATTGAAACCCTCGAATACTGCGAGGGAAGGGGACGTTAGTACGGACGCTTGCTCTTTTTTGACTCATGCTTTCTTTCTCGTTCGGCAGTTTTCTGTGTTTTACCACGTCTCTCTCTCTCTCTCTCTCTCTCTCTCTCTCTCTCTCTCTCTCTCTCGCTCCCCCCATTCTGCATTTGCCGGTTGCCAAGAATCTGAGGAATGCAGGAATCCAATGTTCTGATAAAGTTTGCTTTGTTCCCCAAGAGACCTTTTTGTGTGTGTGTGTGTGTGTGTGTGCGTGTGTGCGTGCGTGCGTGCGTGCGTGCGAGAAAGAGAGAGTAAGTTTTATCCTGAAATGTTCAATGCCGTCAGGTCTTACGCATGTGAAAGCGAACCAACGGCCTGCTGTGAACACATACAGTACATACACGATGTACAAACCAAGTCCATTGACATCGGGACGCTGCGTTAAGCATAAATAACAACTGAATACACTGATTTACAAATCATGTACAACCTACTGTATATTCAATTGGACACATTTGAAAAACAAGATATTCAATGTTCACATTGATAATCTTTATCGCCCATGCGGTGATATACTTTCCACGTTGATGTTGGTTTTTGATGCAGTGCCGCCTGAGGGTTCGTGGGTCACACGCATTCAATGTTGGTTTTCAGCCTTTCTCAGATTTGTCCAGATTCTCTGTACCTTTTGATTGTAGACTATAGATAATGGGGTGGCATGGCTCAAGTGGTAGAGTGGTTGTTTCTCAACCCATACGTTGGGGGTTCAATCTCCGGCCATTGCTACCTGGTCAAAATGAGCAAGGTACTGAACCCAAAGTTGCTGCATTATCAATAGCGAAATGAGGGAACAGTGTAAAGCGCTTTGAGTACCAAAGGTAGAAAAGCGCTACAGTATATAAGTGACAGCCCATTTATCAAATCCATCACTTCCTTGAGGAACATTGCCCTTACACTGTTTTACTATTTTCTCATGCAGTTGTTCACAAAGAGGTGCAACTCACCACATCTTTGCATGTGAATGACTGAGCAAATCAAAGACATTTTTTGTTTTGTTTTTTTTTTTTCACCCAATCTTGTCATCATGTCACCCACCTGTTCCCAGTTAGCCTGTTGACCTGTAGGATGCTCCAAACAGGTGTTTGATGAGCATTCCTGAACTAAGTCCTTTTTTTCCCACCTGTCCCAGCTTTTTGGGAACGTATTGCAGTCATAAAATTCTCAGTTAATGATTACTTGCTTAAAACAATAAAGTTTATCAATTTCCACGTTAAATAGCTTGTCGCGAATTTAATGAAATATGGGTTGAATGTGATTTGCAAATCGTTGTATTCTGTTTTTATAAATGTTTAACACAACAACTCATGTTCATTGGAATTGGGTTTGTACACGCGGTTCTGTTCCTCCAATTAGTCTTAAATAACATGTACTTTTGTATAAGTACGAGCATTCCTGAGGCATTATGTTTGCACTGCATTGTCAAGCACCCATTGTGACTTTTCGCAGAGGCCTCTGCTTGGAGTTAAGAGCATTCAGACAATGAGGCACAAAATGTTGCGTGCTCCTTAGTTCCCAGGGGGAGGGACAGGACAGCCCCTGTCTAAAATTCTGCTGAGTCTTTCCAGCTCATTTAATGGCTTCTCCTGATGGTTGTTGTTCATGTAGTTGTAGAGTTCAAGCGAATGAGAAATACCACTACTCTACGATTTCAAAGCAGGAGTTTGCAACGCTTGAATCGTGAATCCTATGTCAGCACGATCTGTTGTTGTTTTCCAAATCCAATGATTTAGGTTAAAGGCCACTTGAGACCTACAGCACTCAAGTCAACTCAACTGTATTTATAGAGTACTTTAAAACAATCACCGCTGTTTGCAAAGTGCTCTACATGGAACAAAAATAATTCATACAACAAACAATAAATTAATAACGTAGACAGCAGTAACCACAAAAACAGTCAAACTAAAAATCAAGTCTCATGCTGAGTCAAAAGCCAAGGAATAAGAATGAGTTTTAAGTTGAGTTTTAAAGATGGGCAGCGAGGGGGCTTGCCTCACAGTAGATCTTATTCTTAATGACCTTAATAGTGTTTATCTATGCCATTTTCTCTTGACTGGGGGGAGCAGAGGGCGATGTTCCGGCAGTTACCCAGCACAGAGGAAGGAGGCAAACCAGTAATGCAAGCGAGCCATCGTAACATTTGACACATAGGATATGTGTTGAATATCCTGTATATGAAATTCAAAGGGTGGCATGGTGGTGGACTGGTGAGCACGTCGGCCTCACAGTGCAGAAGTGCAGGAAAAGCAGTCAGATGTAAATTTTATTGACAGTACAAAGTCCGAGTCAAGGCCCTGGCCTCCCTGTGTGGAGTTTGCATGTTCTCCCCGGGCCTGCGTGGGTTTTCTCCGGGTACTCCGGTTTCCTCCCTCATTCCAAAAACATACACGGCAGGCTGATTGAACACTCCAAATTGTCCCTAGGTGTGAGTGTGAGCGTGGATGGTTGTTCGTCTCTGTGTGCCCTGCGATTGGCTAGCAACCGGTTTAGGGTGTCCCCCGCCTACTGCCCGAAGACGGCTGGGATGGGCTCCAGCACCCCCCGCGACCCTTGTGAGGATAAGCGGATCGGAAAATAGATAGATGGATGGATGGATGATTGAAATTAATCATGTTTTTTTTAAACATTGAAAAATCAAGTGTTTACACACTTTCCCTTTCAGGATTTGTGTGGGATTTTATTTTTTTTTCTCAATCACAAAAACAATGGATACTGACCAGCAGAACAAATTCCCACTGTATTTAATACCTTCTCATGAGAGCCATGCTGTATATACATAACATCCTTCAACCTTTGACAGGAGTCAATGTGAAAGGAGTGTGAAGGAGACAATGAGCAGAAATGGGAACTGCAATTTCTGTTTTTGTGTGTGTATTCATGGGGATGTCAAAAAGGGCACGATGGGAGTTCTTCACAATCCTTCGCGTGTGAAATGTACCTGTAATTTAATTTCTTGTTTGCGTGCGCGTGTGTGTGTGTGCGCAGACGTGTTAGAGTGTGCATGATGGCTAAACAGAAGTTGAGAGGTGTTTACATGGTAAATATGTGCATGTGTGTGGGATGGGAGTTTCAGGCTGTGGAATGTCACATGCTGACACAATGCTTACTGAACAACAATGTGAAGGAAAGAGCCAGAGTGGAAACCAACAACTCTGCTGGTCTTTTGCATTTTTTTTTTAAGCCTATGATTCGCTTTGAAATAACTGATATTTTTATGTACCTTTTTGGGGGGGGGGGGGGGGGGGAAAAAAGTTAGATGAGCAGCATCACCCAGAATCTTAAAAGCAAAATAAAATATCTTCAGGAAGTCCTTGTCAAAAGCGGCAGTCAGTGCATATCTTTTTTTTTTTAATCATTGCCAAAACATTGGTAGAATCTGTGAACTATTTTAAACGGCACTTGCTTTCATTTTATTATGAAGAAAACAGTTTGTAGGTAAAGTCTGGAAGCAGAGACTTACGCCAGCAATACTCACCGCGCAGTGACGTTAGTTTGGTAAAGTGGAGTTTCCCATGTTTGAAAGGAAGCATCTTTTCATTTCTTCTGATTGTTGTTCATAGAGTGTGTTTCAAGGGTGTTCATTGGTAGCCCGTGAAAAATGCATGTTGGGAACACAGTGTTTGTAGTGCTTTGTTCTCTGCTCATCAAGGCAAATCATGAACTTTTGTGTCTTTCAGGCCTCTACTGCGTGAGACTACGGGAGCCATCAGGCCAGGCCAGTGGAATCATAGACTAACTGGTCCTCACAGTAGTGTTGGTTTCAAATACATGATGGATATTGTTCAGCTTGTTGTATGGCGATATTCTTGCAAGCTTCACCAGGTTGTTTGGCAGTCAGGCTACTGTAAACATCCTTGACTGGAAGCTGGTGTTGGGTCTTGGAGCTTTCAGTCGGATGTTTGCAGCAGCCACCTGCTAGTACCATCTTACGGACACTGGACACTTCCATAACACACTTGGTGCTGGGGATAAACGGACATTTAAAATGCTCTTCTATTGGTGTTGTCCTTCATGCGATCAAATAGGAGGAAAGCTTGCCGCATGTGTTGAACAATTTGGTAGACAAAGTTTTGTAGGAGATGTGCCTGGCGCAGTGACAATTTAGTGGCAGAAAATTCATCACAACTGAGGACTGCTCGGACCATGTCCAAGATAGACAGCTGGTCTCCAAACACATACATAAATACGTGAATAGTGGGCATCAAACCCTCTGAATCATTGTAGAAATATATTACTTAAATTTTTATCATAAGAATAAGAATAATAATTATTATTATTCATCCATCCATTTTCTATTTGCTTGTCCTCACGACGGTCGCGGGAGTGCTGGAGCCTATCCCAGCTATCTTCGGGCAGTAGGCGGGGTACACCCTGAACTGGTTGCCAGTCAATCGCACAACACACATAGTCGAACAGCCATCCGTGCTCACACTAACACCTCGGGACAAATTAGAGTGTTCCATTAACCTGCCATGCAAGGTTTTTGGAATGTGAGAGGAAACCAAAGTACCGGTACCCAGAGAAAACCCACGCAGGCACGGGGAGAACATGCAAACTCCACATAGGAAGGCCAGAGCCGGAATTGAACCCTGCACCTCTGCACTGTGAGGCTGATGTGCTACCCAGTTGTCCACTGTGCGACCCAATTATTATTATTATTATTATTGTCGTAGTAGTAGTAGTAGTCGCAGTAGTAGTAGTAGTAGTAGTAGTAGTAGTAGTACAGTATATGTTTTCAATCACACTCCTTCCTGGGTGATACAGCGATGATGATCACTTCAATGATAGCTCCAATTGCCCCCGCCGTGCCAAGACAATATTTAAAGGGAATGAGAGGAGCTGCTTTGATTGGCCATGATTTAAATCAGTTGTGACCACTCCCACAACAGTGTAACCCTTCTCTCTCAGATCCACCAATATCTGCTCATTTACGTTATGTACCGCACGCATTTATTACATTCATGAAAACAGAACCCTTGTTGTCTGTTTTTTTCTTTTTTTTAACCCAAGCCCAAAATCTGCACAAAAATCAGTAGGCTGTAGTGATTTTCAAAGGCTTTTCGAGACTATTCTTGGCTCATGTCATTTTCCCTCCAGGTCAAAGCTGGACTGATTTTTCTGCTTTATTACAGTAACGTTTTGGGCCATACTTCTAATTTCTCTTCCAACAGACAAGAAATAGTTGTCATTCATTTTGAAATTCAGCAAATGAATTGTTCGTCAATTGCTCTTGCATTTTGCTTATGTCAGAAGTTTCAGTTTGGCTTGGCAGAAGTTTGTTTCTTGGAGGTGGGGCGGGGGGGTCATTCATGTTCATTTGCTTTTTTTTCTTTCGCTTTCCTTTTCCCTTCGGATACTCCGACCTTTATACTAAACAAAGAGCAAAGATACTATTTATTTATTTATTTGCAAATAAAAAGAAGAGGTTAACCACGAAGCCATCTGCTGAAACCTGTATGGCACTGGTGCTTTATTTTAGAAATATCAATCCGCCAAAGCAAGCAAAGTGAATATCAAAAGTCAAATCCTACACAGACTGTTGAGCGGAAACGTGTGATTGCATGCAGTAGATACTTATCTGTTCCCAGTGGATGGGAGTGGCCTCCATCCTCTTGAGAGACAAGAACACAGATTAAACAAAAACAGTGGTAAAAGTTCGAATATTGATTGATGTCTGCGCCCATTAGTCGCGCTGTGCAACACACAACAGGACCTCAGACGTGAAAGGAAGGACGGAAGGAAGTAGGCGTGCAGTTATTGCAAACAACTTTCCAGCCACATCCATCACGTCGTGCTGTGGTTCTTGCAGGTTTCGTTTAAACACTTCTCTGCTCTCTTCAGTGGTTATGGAAAAACTCGGGAAACAACTTACTCAGAAAATACTGTCCAGTATCAGATAATGCGTCTATTTGCAGATGAACGAAGAGCAAGTAAATCAGTCACGTTGTCTTGGATGTTTGTTCCTTTTTTAGAGGGGGGGGGGGGGGAATGCGTCTCACTTCAATGCAGTGACTGCTGAGTTGCAGGAAGTGTAAACATCCTACACTCTCGGCATCCACCCCCTGGTGGCCGGGAGTGGGCCTGTTTGCACTGCATGGCTCAGGAATTCAGCTCCCGGTTGGGACTAGAGAGAGCGTATCGGTGATTATTTATTCTTATGCTTGGGGCAAATCACACAATAGGCGCATCCTGTTTATACTGTGCACCTAATGTTATACTTTCTCATGTTAACATGATTTAGAAGGATGGGGGGGAAAAGCCCATGTAATCAAAACGGGTTGACAAATTGTTTTGCAGGGATCGCATATTATGACATATTCTACAAATGAAATAAACAGAAAAGACAAAATAGTTTGATTCATGTTCTAATGAAGTCCCACATGTGTTAAATGTATCACTGCCGTCTTTGGTGAGGCATTGCAAGTATGAAAATTATTGCTGTTTATGAATTATAATGTGCAAAACGTACAGAGATGCTGCTGATCTGAATGATGTTTTGGCTTCCAAATAAAATGGGTTGGAAAATTTTTGGAGCCTTGATTTTTTTTCTTCTTTGAACAATGTTGTAATCCTACCATTAATCATGTTACAAAAACTGAGACAATGAACCAAAGGGTGGGGGGGGGGGGGCATCGGGAATTTCAGAAAAATGTTTTGATTTTCCCCGAACGGCCGGTCTATTTCCAGGGCAGGCGTACCGCTGATGATCTTTTATAGTGTGACATCCGCCATACAAAGCCCCCTCGTCTATGACGTTTAGGAGCATGACGACTGCCGTCCACCCCCAACCCATACCTGTCAAGTTGTACGTCGCCCCCGTATTTTATACGTTTTTTTATCATTTCAAATCATGTACGGCGTATTACAACTTTTATACGGGGAAAAAAAACAAAACAATTGTGAACAGATCTCACAAAGACCAGTTTGGCTCAAATCCAGATTGTCTCACCTGCTGGAAGCCAACGACAATGCCGTCGTCGATCGCTACTATTGTCACGGCAAACCAGCAAAAGTAATCCTCAGTCGTATTTTTTTTTTTTTCATCGCTGCGTACGGTCGGATTGATAAATCATGATGTGCGCATGCGCGGTAAACCGCTGTATGGGTTTTTGTTGCTTTGTAAGGGGAATCGTAATCATTTATAAGGGCAGCTATTAGCCGAGGTTGACAGGTATGCCAACCCCAAGGCTGGCAGATAAAAACTACCCCCATCCTCGGCCGGTGGAGAATATTCCTGGCAGGAATCTTTGGCCGTATGTCCCGGTACGTCCCTGGGATTGATTGGAGGAGTACGTGCCTTGAACTTGTTGCCTCGCAAAACCTCATTCACTAGTAGGTGTGTTCAGAAATACGCTCCAAGCAGCGACTTCACTCAGACCGTTTGTAAACACAGAAATGGGCGTACTCTGGCTCCGACAGCAAACTGGTACAAGGCCGCCGACGATGTCAGCTAATAAATCAATCAAACTTTATTTATGTAGCACTTTTCATATTTAAAAATGCAACTCAAAGTGCTGTACAATGCTTTAAATGTTAGTTTGTCATAAAGCAGCTGAGCTTAACTAGAATCCATCTTTGCATTGTAGCCAAAGGTACAATCCTGGTGGGTGAATGGGCCTTTGAAATCTGTTATTGTGCAAAGTGGAAGTTAGTTACCGTGACTACTTCCACAAAAGTGTTCCTTTGTCATCTTTAAAAGGGGAAAAGTGAGAAGAAGGAAGACGACTACGAAGCAGAAGAAGTAACCCGAGTCATGGCAACTAACTTTCGCTTTGTAAAAACAAACAAGGATTTAAAAGGTGCATTAACCCTTTCAGGGGCAGTGGTTACTACAGTGGACAGTTTATCATGTTATCACATTAGAGGGTGCATCAAAGGTTTAATCCACCAGGATTGTCTCTTTGGCTACAATGTGACAGGACTCCCGTTAAAGTAAGCTGTTTTAGGATAAAAAGAACAACTTTGATGCTGTCATTATTCAATGTTCCGTTGTCCTCGTCTGCTGGGGGGTGCAGAGTATGCGCTACTCACATAAGCGGGTGCTCAATTTGTTAATGCCTATGCCAGCTCATGATTTACAAGCACTGAATATGGACTACGATGGCTGCATTTTTTTTCCCCCACGCTATAGCGCATCTTTCGTCTTCAGCGACCAGAATTGTTCAGTGAAGTACAGGTTTAAACAAACAAAGAGCTATTTCAGTCCTGTATCTGCAAACGGTTTTGTGAAATTCCTCTGACATCCTTGCAAGCGCTGCGGAATGCTTCCAATACAGCACAGGAAACAGGGAGGGGTTCATCTCTGATTGGCCGCTTTTCCTGACCCAACAACCTGGGTCATGACTGTCTCGCTGGAGCAGGAACTGACACACGCACACACACACACACACACACACACACACACTTCATAGTATATGACAGAGTCCAGAGAGTCCTATTACGGAGACAAAGATATTATTATAGGAAATGTGGACACATATAGCCTGTTAATCCACCACTTCTCCCAGAAAATTGTAGCAATTACACATTCTTTGGTATTAATATTTCTTTTGTTTGCAGTGGAGCACATGAAAAAGAAAAATCTGATCTTTCTACTCAGAAGTCCAAAAACGGTCTTGACAAATCTACTGATATTTTATTAAACTTACGGTACAAGAAATAATTAGTTTACAAGTATGCCGTGCTCCTTTAATTTGGAATTTAAACTCACCAGTGTCAAGTAACAGGTGGCCGGAAATTCAAAACCACACTTGCTGCGAGTTAAAATGGGGAAAAGGTGACTCATCCTTTGTTTTGTGTGTGTCTGTGTGTATTAGGCTGAATTGGCCTGATAACAGTGGATGTAAAGCTACAATTTCATCGACCATACTTATTGGGTGTATTATAGTCATCACTGCATCATACATCACCGTCGATAATATTATACTTCACATCTCATCTAAAGCAGTGGACCCCATCCAACACCTGCGGCCCATTTGGTACCGGGCAACACAGCATCAGATTGCACAACCACCCCACCCCGTCGATTACCTTCCAAAGGGCAATAGAAGTGGCATGTGATTATATGATTTAGAATAGTAATATTACGTGACCAGCTGCAAGCTGGGAGCATTTTTACTCCAAATGCTTGGGATCATCGTCAGCACATCAAATATTTTTTCCTGAATTGCCAGTCCCTTGTATGATCTCCTCAAAGCACCAGTCTGGACTGACTGAGACGTTGTTGTTTTTTCAGGGGAAGTAAATATTCACTCATTTTGACTTTGATGCCTGCAAAACATTCCAAAAAAGTTGGTCCAGAAAAACATTACTACATGAACACTATTACTTTGTGATTGTGACTCATGAATGGAGTAACAATGCTGAAGCCAGCGGTGGCCATCTTTACCTTGCAAAATGCTCAGCCCGCCAAACGTCAATACATTCATTTCTCTAGTGCGTTTTCATGTTATTTTCTGTCTATGGCAAAAAAAATGTGTATGACATACAGTTGTACCAGTAAGCCTGAAAGAAGAGCCGCAAGCAATTTTTTAGGTAAGAATTGCAATTTTAAATGTCCTCTTATCAGGTATGTGTCTGAGTGCTCCTTAAATATTCAATTGCATTTTGTATTAAACTACATTTCGTAGCTCCAGCTGCCCTGGAGCAGGTTGATAGAAACGTGGTTGCCAGTATGCGCCTACGGACCCTTCTACCACTACCAAACCTTCACACCCAGCCATACACCAATTATTAGTGGACCCACCTGTGACTGGATGACCAGCTCTTACCTCTGAGCCACAGCCGAATTCACGATATTGAGGAAATATACTCTGAATGGTTAATGCAAAACTGTGAAGTTGGCTATTTGGGAGGCTCTCATTTTTTCCAGACTAGGATCCAAGCCTAAAACCTTTCTCGCAGTGTTTTCTGAAAAAAAAAAAAAAAAGTTTGCAGTATAAGTGGCAACATAAGATGGCTGCCCTCTGGCTTCATCCGCGAGTGTCCTCCTAGCGTAAAGCTTTCCACTCCCGCGACAAGTGACAGGCTAAAAACAGATGACCATATTTTCCGCACTAAAAGGCGCACCTAAAAGTCTTCCATTTTTTTAAAAGCTCACAGTGCGCCTTAAAATCCGGTGTGCCTTGTGCATGGTCATTACGGTAATATGTCGACCCCCAAAATGGCTCCTTGCTGGAGACATGCAAGATAACACGGAAATAGAATAGCGGCAAGAGAGTCCAACGTTAACGTGTCAATGTTATAACTTGCTGCTGGTTCAGTGAACTGTGTCGCTGCTTTATTAAATAAGTTTTTGTTGCAGCTCCGAAAAAGGGGGAGCTGTGGTGTTGGTTTTTTAAAACGCATACTTTATTAATCATTCTCACAGTCTCAACAAATACATGTACATCTATGTCCGTCTCCATGCCTTCTCTTCTTCCTTTCGACTCGAGAGGAGTTCATGACCGCCTCCGAAAAACGTAAATTAACGATTGCTTCAATGAAACTACGAAAATTGAAAATAATGCATCAAAACGGAAAATCAAGCGAGGAAATCACAAAATAAATTCTATAGCCACCCTACAGAATTAATTTTGTGATTTCCTCGTTTGTGAATACACAACAAAGGAATAAATAACAAACACTTCTGAGACAGTCCAGTCTCCTACATTTTACTGAATCTGATCCTTCTGTTTGCATTTCCTTGAGCTTAGATCTATCTAGTGGATGCATTGTAGATTGCGTTTTATAATCCGGTGCGTCCAATATATGAAAAAAAATTACAAAATAGGCCATTCATTGAAGGTGCGCCTCATAATCCAGTGCGACTTTTAGTGTGGAAAATACGGTAGCTTTCGGACTCACAGCACATGGCGATACTGGAGTGAATGAGGTCGTGTTTGCTGTCATGTCTTATTTTGCGGATCTGATCAATGACATCCTGCATAGACTGCGCAAAATCTGACAATACAGTCGATCGCCGATTTTGCATAAAATGCTACATATCGACCGATTTCGATCCACTCGATCAGTACAGTCGACTTTTGTTTGTATTTCTAAATGAGCTGGACGAACAGGCGCTCCCGTGTCTCTCTCTCTCTCTCTCTCTCTCTCTCTCTCTCTCCTTCCCCCCTCCGTCCACCCTCCCTCTCTCTCCCTCTCTCTCTCTCTCTCTCTCTCTCTACCACAAAGGGGACAAATGGGCTGCAAAGGTACACACACGTAAACCAACTTGCGTTGAGGTTATTTTCTCCTGAGCTACCATGAAGGACTGGGAGTAAAAAGAATTCTTGTAAAATAACTGCTTGAGGTGCAGCAGTGTGGAGTACAGTGTACTGGCAAGAAAAAAAAAAAAAGGACAAGAAGACAGGAACACATGGAGATGCCATCTGTTGTTGGGCAACCGTTCAGAAGAAAGTGTCAATTTAGAGAGACATGGCATTTTCTTCCACAAACATGCACACACACATAAATGATGTCTGGGAACCAGCACGCATCAACCAAGTGGACAGTATGTTCAATCTACTGAATAGAAAATATCTAATAATTAAATAAATAATAATTCTAATCCACTGGAATCATAGGAGTTAGGTAAAATTTGCAAAATGTTGACCTTTCATGCATTTTCCTTTGCAAACCAACACGATAGGTTTGAAATAAAACAATCCAGATGTGACTGAACTGTAGACTTTGAACTTTGTTCTGAGAAGTTTCACAAAAATACGGCATGTGCAGTGTAGGAATAGATTTATTCCTGTATCATTCCAGAATTAGATTTTTCAAAATGATTGATCTCACCATGAATTATTGGTGAGCATGTTCAGACTGATCCAATGAATTGTTTTGTTTTTTTTTCAGGGGGGGTGATAAATGGCATTCTTAAAATAACAAATATATATATATATATATATATATATATATATAT
>NW_017805695.1:2676056-2711290 GCF_001891065.2 Hippocampus comes
TATATATATATATTTTTTTTTTAATCACAAAAAATAAATATATAAGTAAAGGTCATCAATGAAGTTATAATTTGTCCAAGTTCCTGTGAGCACAAAAATATAGTTTTGTAAATGTTTTTAAATATTCAAGGCTACATTTGTGGAAATAAATACAGACTAAAGTCACAACCACAAGGCCAATATTTTATTTCAGATTGTGCACATACATTTTGAATTATTGTACCCTACATAGGCTTCTTAACACTGTAAAACTCAGGAAGTACTAATGTAACGATAGTGAAACATGGAATCATATTGATATAATGAGCCCATTACAAACTACACCAAGATGTTTCCTCCAGTCTTCTACAAAGTTTATGAGATATATTTCTTTATTTAATCCAATTACTCATTCTGAATACACACAGATGCAAGATATATATATATATATATATATATATACACACACACACACACCAATAAAATACAAAAGAGGCACTTAATAGTCTCAGTTACACACACTGGCATACCCACATTCTGTACATAGATAATACATACAGTATGTGAAAAAGTCAATTAGTTTAGCCCATGTGAGCACATATTTTACCTGAAAAGTTTGTTTTACAATTTTATCAAATACATGGCTGTGGAACAACCTAGTCAGCCAGAAGGAAGAACACACGTCGGGAAGTCAGTGAAGGCGTTTCATCTAAACAAACACAAGCATCTGCCAAATATTTGAAAGCGGTGTGATGCTAAGGCCTGTTGTGGCTGAGTAAAAGACAGGCTTTCAGTGGTGCTCTCTCATATTTCTCATAAAACCCAGCAAAAGTGATGACCCTAACCTTATACACGATTACATTTAAATATTCAATAGCGGCTGATGTATAACACTAGTATCAGTCGAGTTTAAGGCGCTGCTCACTCAAACAAATACAAAAAATGAGAATTATGATGTTCATACCACTATAATAGAATATTAAAGACTCACATTTATGGGCTCATAGTGCTCACACAATTCATTGTCACAGTCAGTTTGTCATATCGCCTTGCTTTAACCCTCTCAGGGACAGTGGTTACTACAGTGGACAGCTTATCATGTTATCAGGTTACAGGATGCATGAAAAGGTTAAACTGCCTTTGCGTATCCATCCTTGAAATGTAAATATATTAATTCATATATATATATATATATAATGAATATGTTGCACTATTATTTACAACAGTCTTGACAGCAGAACAGCAATGTGACGAAACCATACTGCGCTTTTAACAGGAAGACAAAGATTGTCAAAAAAGTTCAGCACACCATACATCATTCGACCGAGGCCTGTTTTTTGCAGCCAGTTTGCTATCGAAGGCTTTCAGGTGAAACAGGCAGCCATATTTGAATGTCACATGTTCTGCAAACCTTTATTCCTACCTTACAAAGGGCCAAACCGAAAAAATTGAATAAACGTACCAGATACTAATTGGGGGGGTTCCATGAAAAATGTGTTCATAACCCTCCTTGTTGATGGTTGATGAAATGCATCAAAAGAGGTGGGTTTAATGAGTCACAAATGTTTTGCACAATAACTTTGAATGACTCCTGTTGTGGCAATGGTCTTGATCAACGTTCCCTCTAAGTTTGCATGCGTCTGAGCATTCACACAAACTCCCTGAGCATTCCTTGGCCGATAGTGAGCAACATCAGACATGCGCATGGCAGCCAAAACGGAAGATCATAAGTTACATGATGTGGCTATGTTACCAAAAAAAAAAAAAAAAAAAATCAAACCACCTATATTCACCAAAATAGAAGATATGATTGAATATTTTTTTTTTCCACACGAGGGTCGTGGACGTGCTGCCTTCAGGCAATAGGCCCTGGTACACCCTAAACTGGTTGCCAGACAATCGCACGACAAACAACTATTCGCACTCATAATCACATCTAGGGACACCCGGGGGCACTTCTGCATTGAGAGGTGGACGTGCTGTTCAGTCTGCCACCGTTCCAACCGCTACATTGTCCATTCATAAATAATGGAAAACATGTCATTCAATAAAACACAAAAAGTTCGAGTCACCTGACCTCTGAAAAGTGCGAAAGCGCTTCATTTCAGGGGCTCCAAAACTATGCCCATGATTGGACTTCATCTTGTTAAATGGATTTTTATATCATTCTAACGAACAATGTATAGTACAATATTGAGTCACATGTTGCCCACTCAGCATCTATTGCAACCTGGTCTTCCTGGAAGGGGGATTCTCCCATCTGCGGCCCCATCTCAAGGTTTCTCAAGTGTCCCCAGATGGGTTTTTTGCACCTCCTGGGGGTTAAGGTCAGGGCAATAGTTGTCAACTGTGGACACGTGAAGCCCTTTGAGACTGTTTGTGATTCAGGGCTATATAAATAAATGTAACTTGACTTGACTGAATGGAGTGGTCACGTCTCGCATGCAGTTGTTTTTCAATGGTGAGTGTGAGTGTATATGTCAGGGTATGTTTCAAACTACAGTGCACCACTGGAGATTGTACCCTCTGTCGCCCAACAGAAACTGTAAGGCAAGTGGGAATGGTGTGGTGTCCTGTTTGTAGATTGAACTGAGGTGGAAATGCTCAAGTGAGTGCAGATATGGAACATCTGTGCATAGCGTCACTGCGTATGAGGGTGAGAGCAGTGTGCAATTGCTCACGGGCACAGCTTAGAGGGAACATTGGTCTTGATGTACCAAAACGTTGTCAAGTTTCACTGCTTGTCAAACAGACTCAACTTTAACTTGAAAGGATTTTCAATACTTCTCAATGGTTATTCTCAATGTACCGTATTGGCCCGAATATAAGACGGCCCTGATTATAAGACGACCCCCTCTTTTTCAAGACTCAAGTTTAAAAAAAGACTTTTTGAACGCCAAATTAATTTTTATACAGAAAATAATTACAGTACATCTGAAACAAATTATTATAACAATATATTTGAGAGAAAAAGCATGTTATTTTGCCTCATTCAAATCTTAATATCTGAACCTCTAAAGTGCAATCACATTCGTAAATGAATGGCTTCTGGTTTTTGAAATGTAAATTACATCATAACTTCTCCTGAGCTGCCAGTTAACCTGGCCGATCTTCGACCCACTTTTCTCCAGATTGTCGCTACGTTTCTCCATTTTCTGTTATCTCTTCTGTTATTATGTATTATTTTCTTCTCTTTTCTTTTTTACTGCTATTTTTTATTTTTCTTCTTCGTGCTACTGCTATTTTTATTTTTATTCTTCGTGACAGGGGTTCACTTTGGCCTGGAGAGTCAAGTTCAGCATTCGCTTCAAGGATATCTGGCGCCATCTAGCGTCGTGAATGGGTATAATGTCTAGACCCCGAATATAAGACGACTCCCACTTTTTCAGTCTTATTTCAATGCAAAAAACACTGTCTTATATTCGGGCCAATACGGTATATCTTTATTCTCTCATAGTAATACTTCATTCTTGGAAATCATCTGACTTCTATTCTTAATTATATTACTATTTGTGTATCTATTTTGTTTTGAATGTAGCCCGAAATTCCATCGCCCGACTACAGCACCTGTAGTCACATGTTAAGTATTATTGTATAGATTTTGAATGTACAATGGAAACTCCCCTGGCAGCAGACTCGTTTTTTTTCTTTTCAGGCAAAAAAGATATATCATATAGTATACCATTTGACAAAACAAACACTATTGATGAACGTGTTCTGAATTACCGGTAATATTTGGAGATACTGTACAGCACACTTTACAAATGAGTGTCATGATTAAAGATCTATAAACGGTTTATGTGTATAACTTTGATGGTTCACACTTGATTGTTTATTAGGTGATTAGGATTTACGAATAGTTTAAGATGTATATCATTGTCATTTGTCACACATTTACCAAGCTACTATTGTCAATCACAATAATACGAGTAGATCCTATCAGCCAGGCACTAAAAATTAGATGTTGCAGAAATACAAACAGTTTTAGGTTCATCAAGACTGGAACGCAGAATGTCTTTTAAATCACATGAAGTTTGGCCATTTTTTTGTATCATTAACCTGCAGTTATTTATTGCACCATTTTTTTTTTCGAAAGACAGTAGTAAAATGCATGGCCCGTCTTAAAAATCTACAAAACACTCATGAGTCACATTAATATGTCTTTGCAGAAGCTATGCAATTATCTTTAAAAGGAGCATTTCAATTTGTATGATTCAACTTGCACTTACTATTTTTACAGGGACAGAACCTGAATTTGCCGTTACTCTACAATATGTATAATTGATTAAGTATTGCTATGTGATCCTAAACTACTCTGCATGATCTTTTTTGTTGTTTGACTGAGTTTGAAAAGTAGTCATAGAAAGGTTCTCCCTGAAATCTCACGTTGTTATACAAAGTAGGCTTCATCCTGGTTCCGATAATGTGGGAGTCCACAAGAGTCGAAATGAAACGAATCAAAGCAACATTTTGAAATAAATACCATTTTGATAAATAACAGACAAATATATTGCAAAATATATCCAAAACATTATAAAATATATTCTTATTCTTCTTTTATATGTATTTACTATAATTTATGGCAATTAAATATCTCATAACAGTGATTTTGACATTGTCATCCATTTTTAAATAACTTTTATTTATTTTCCAAGATTTTATGACCAAAAAAAGTTTTTTCATAGTCAAATTTTCTTTTAAAATGTCCTTTTTCCACAATGGCCTTTTTAATTCATCTTGCCATTTTTCAGCACAATGACAGTTAAGTAATTGGCAATTGGCTGATCTTTGACACAGGCATATTTAATTATAATAAAATGACAAGAATTAGATATTAAAGAATACTGAGAACATATTTCAAAATAATAATAGCTTATTTTACAATTCCCTGGCCGTACTTTGGATTTGTCTGTTGTTTCAAAAGTTGTTCTTTGATTTATTTCATTTTCAACCTTTTGGGCTGTCATCTTACCGTGGCTCCACTTTCGGGGTTTGATTAACTGTGGATCAGCATGACAAGCATCTGCTTCTCAAGTGCCCCAAAACATCAGTGTGGGTCTGTGGGGGGGTCTGTGTTCGTGTTATTAATATTATATATTTTTGTGCAAGTGCACACTGCACCCTAAGTATCCTATCACTTTTACAAAAAAGTAAAAAAATAATCTAATCTAAAAAAAGCAGGTCACCTTTAACCAACGGTGGCGTGTGACCTCCCTCTCCAGAAGTTGTTAGCGGTCAGCAGTCTGCAATTGCAGCTTGCAGTCAAAGATGTTGCGGTTTTCTTTTTTTTCTGATTCAGTTTGTTTTGTTTACAGTTCATCGATGGCACTGGTAAGGAATTGCGTGTGCGCGTGCACATGTGTATGCGTGCCCATGCGGTAATGACCGATCGCAAAAGTTGGTTGGCTTGAAAAGTTGATCTTCGGTCAAAAAAGGTTGGGCAACCCTGGCTAAAATTAATCAACAGCTAATATATGTTTATCATAAGCCCTTAAGATTTTTTACGCTAACAAGTAATACAATAAACTGTTTTGCCTTAATCTACTTTCCTATTGTATCGGGTCCTAAAAACCTCAAGAACAAGCATAGTTTTCTTCACGTGAATATGTCTACTTTACTTTTAAAAGCCAGTTTCAGTCAAAGGAGACAACTGGCATCTTACAAAGGAACAGCCCCACTGTAATTATTCCTCTCCAGAATCATCATAAATACTCCCTCTGGTCCATCCATGCTGGAGCCCAGCGGTGTGTATGCATTCAGGCTCTCTGCATCCACATCCTGACAAACTGTGGCATCGTGGTAAGAGACAAGTGTCCCGCTACATCCAGAGGCAGGGATGAAGCTCGTCTCCCCCCCTCTCCTCTGTGGTTCAGGTGTGGGAGCAGGAGCTCGGATCCCACTGCTCCCAGCCCCCACACTAGCACCAACATCTCCACTTTTGGGTTTGGATCTCTTCGGTGGCGGACCCCAGAGGAAGGCGTGAGCAGGCTTGTAGTGCTGGCGGGCGTATCGCAGCAGGTGTCTGCGGGCGGCTGGCCGACGGATGGTGTATACGAAGTATTCCAGTATGCTGTGCTGCATGTTGGGAAGCGTGTTGCGATGTAGCGACTCCTCCAAGAACAGGCGGACCAATGGAGCTTTGAAGGCCTCGTAGCCGAGCTCGCCCAGCGACTTCAGAATGCGAGTGATGCGCAGGTAGTTGTGCTGTGACCTTTACAAAATGACACATTAGAGAAAATTAGTTCATGTGACACAAAAGGTGTTTCCACTAAAGACAGTAGCATAGTACCGTATTGGCCCGAATATAAGACGGTGTTTTTTGCATTGAAATAAGACTGAAAAAGTGGGGGTCGTCTTATATTCGGGGTCTAGACATTACACCCATTTATGACGCTAGATGGCGCCAGATATCATTGAAGCGAATGCTGAACTTGACTCCCCAGGCCAAAGTGAACCCCTGTCATGAAGAATAAAAATAAAAATAGCAGTAGCACGAAGAAGAAAAATAAAAATAGCGGTGAGAAAGAAGAGAAGAAAATAATAGAAGAGATTACAGAAAATGGAGAAACGTAGCGACAATCTGGAGAAAAGTGGGTCGAAGATCGGCCAGGTTAACCAGCAGCTGAGAAGTTATGATGTAATTTACATTTCAAAAACCAGAAGCCATTCATTTACGAATGTGATTGCACTTTAGTTTACATATTTAGAGGTTCAGACATTAAGATTTGAATGAGGCAAAATAACATGCTTTTTCTCTAAAATATATTGTTGTAATCATTTGTTTCAGATGTACTGTAATTATTTTCTGTATAAAAATTAATTTGGTTCTTCAAAAGTCTTTTTTAAAACTTGAGTCTTGAAAAAGAGGGGGTCGTCTTATAATCAGGGCCGTCTTATATTCGGGCCAATACGGTACATACACTCCCCAGAAGTGCACTCAGATTGTATAGATCAGTGGTACCCCAACCACCAGTTCGCACAAACAAATTGAAAAAAGTAAGAATAAATACAGGTACTTTTTTGTAGCGGAACATCGTACGGGACTATACTTCAGCAAGTTCCTTTTGCCAGTCTGCAAAAAAAATCTGGTACTGTAATTCCCAGCTGCCTTTGGCAGTAGGCGGGATATCCCCTGAACTGGTTGCCAGCCAATCGCAGGGCATACTGAGATGAACAACCATCCGTGCTTACATTTACCAGTGAGTGTCCCATTAACCTGCCACTCATGTGTTTGGGATGTGGGAGGAATTACCTGGAGAAAACCCACATCGTCACAGGGAGAACATGCCAGCTCCACACAGGAAGGCCGAGGCTGTATTTTTCTATCTTTCATATTTATTACATAACTAATACACTTTTACCGAGGATAGCTCTTCCTCGCAGCTGGCGTATGCGCTCACGTCGTCCATCATTTCCGGTCTTCATAACTGTCTTTGTTAGTGTGTATTATTTTCACCCCAGTGACTGAAGTGGTTGGATATTTTGCCGTTCGAAGTTAGTCACTCTCCGCTGTAACACGGTTCCATGTGACAAGTGCAATAATCACACGAGCGCTTATTTTGGTGTTTTGACACCGCATTTCAATAGCTTGGCAATTAGCATGGCTTCCTATCATTCTCCCCGGCTTCCCTTTGTCTTCATCATAACACTAATTACAGAAGTGCAGCTTTTTCGCCACTGTGGAGGCGATGATTAATGACGCGCGCTTTGTTGACATGGGATGTAAAGCGAACTTTTGCCGTCGCATCAGGTTTACCCTTATTAGCTATCCATCCATAGCTCGTAGGTAGTAGAAACTTTGCAAAATGGTGTGCAGCGAGCATTGCACACTGCGAGGTGATGCGGGTGTACAATTTGGCCATTTCTATGACCCTGAGGAGTGCGTACAAAAGGGCATGCAAAGATGTAACCAACAGGCATTACTGAGATTGAACAGTATGGTCTACATCTCTATCTTGCGGACAAATTCATACCTAATGTTAAATATACCGTCTGAACTGCACACCACCAGTGTCGATGATGCTCAAGTAAGAAATCATTTGTTTACTGACTCGTTAAGGTGATGGAAGCGCTCCTGCCATTTGGAAGAACGAGCAACATTTCCGCTCTTATCAAGTAGTTTGATGCCGTAGAAGTCCAACATCAGGGAATAAGCCGCCAAGAACCTCCGCTTGGCTTCTCGAGTGCTTTGGAATTCCTGTAAGGAGACATTAATGGTGATTAAAAATGGCTATTTACATGTATCTGGCTGTCGTAGTGATGTTCATGATCGCCATTAAATCACAAACACAGAGAAATATTTTGAGGGACTTGTTGTTTTGCAGCAAAAGCTACACTTCTTGAGCAATGCAAAACTGGAGACCACATGTGCCCTACTCCGGTCTTGGATGGTTATCAGGCTCCTGCAGAGCTTTCCGCTGACACCTATGCTGTAGACCACGGGTGGCCAACCCGCGGCTCGCGAGCCGCATGCGACTCTGGCTGGTTCCATGCGGCTCCCGGGCTTTCACACGACAATTGTCAAACGCCTCGGCGATGGCGCTGCCATTCAAACAGCGGTGCTTAATACACAGAACGTACTATGTCAGCCTATCATCTCTGCCTGGTTGGCCACCCCTGCTGCTGTAAACATACAGCTGATCCGTGTAGTGTTAGTGAAGTTGTGTGTGTCTTACTTTAATCTCATCCTGAGTCAGTTCATGTGCGTAGAAGTTTAGCCCTTGTTCTCGTAATGGGAACAGCCTTCCATCCAGCAGTTGAAGAAAAACACAACAACAAAATTGTTCATCAATAAAGTACAGATTATCAGGAATAATGCCATCCACTCAAACCTTTCTGGGGAGTTACAGTTTCAATGGTGCCATACATGGCAACATACAATGTCTTTCTTACCACTGAATGTAGGTGTGATTGTGCTCCAGCTTGTCATAATCACCTCTCCACCTTGTCAAAATTTCTTCGATGTAGATACCTAATGAGACAACGTACGCTATAAACTGACAGACATTTAGCTATAAGTGGGGAATCACTTCACTCTCTTCTCTCGACACAAGCAAAAGGTCTTGTACACATACTGTATTCGAATATATGTTTTTGGCTCACCGTCAGGTACAAGTGGGATCTTGTTAAGGTAGAAACGTAGGTTACGGTACTCGTTGGGTTGCCGGGACTTTTTGTAATTCTGCACGCACACATACACAAAAGAACAAAAAAAAAAAAAAAACAAAAGTCTGAGGCAAAAGCGACTTTGTTATATTACCAATCTGCACACCCAGTGTGTACCTCAGACAAAGCCAAACTGTGAAAACAAACAAGTAGAGTTGTACTTGTGTTTGTTCAGGCAGCTTTATGGTCCATCGGGGATAATGAAGCATTATGCAGACTCTCACCAAATGTAATGATTTCTTCTGTGGCCGCAAATACCGCTGTACAAAAATTTGAGGAAGGTCGTGTCATTATCTCTCTCTCTCATATTCATATATATATATTTATATTTATATATAACCCTTCTGAGAAATGTGTTTTCTCTGGGTTGTTTTCAAATGTAAATAAATATATAATTTTGAAAAACATATTTTGACATTCTTTTTGAACTTGACAACAAATGTTCACGTGTTTTGGACCAGTGGGACCAATTTGAGCGATTTCAATGACGTTTTCATAGCGTATGGCTTTGATCTATTTTTGTTTGTTTGTCAACAGTCCTATTATGGGATGTTTTACGCAGAAGGGTTTTTAAGGGTGCACCGATCACAATTTTCTGGCTGATCTCTGATCTTTAACAAGTGACCTGACGATCTCAATTTTTCCAGTACAGTCAGTATTCTGGCCCATGTCTTTTGGTCTTGGCATTGACGCTGCGTGTGCACTCGTGCTGGTTCCGCATTCACCGACTCACTACTGTTGTATCTGGCTTCAAAGTGCAGCTTATTGATGCAGTAAAGCAGAAAATCTGTGACCACAAGCTGAGTATTGGAGTGACGAAAATTTGATGAAGCTCCAACTTCAGTTATATCTCTGATGTCATTCTGGTTTCAAGGTTATAAACAATGATGAGGGAGTGCAAACATTTACTGTCTGGAAGCATTGCTGGAAACATGTACCCGGTTTAAAGGGAACACATGAACTTTATTCAGGGCTTTCTTGTGCTTGTATGCAGGTCTAATGCTTGCTAAACCATGCAGCATTTATTGCTAAATATTCGCAGCCCCATCATGTGGTCGAAGATGTGTGGTTTGGTTACTTAATGAAAACGCTCAACCCGTTTAACAGTAGGATTATGCATCGAGTATGTTGATTGGTCATGCCTGCATAGTAAGGTAAAGTGAAATGACACACATACAATCCAACTGTTTTTTAGGTACAAGGAAACCTTGTATGCTTAAAACCTTTTTGAGTATATGTAAACTAAAACTACACACAAAACCTTTTGAGTTGTTGTCAACGAAAACTAGACTCAAACTGTCACGAATAGGAAAGACTAAAATGTTACTCAAACTAAAAGACATTAATTCCCCAAAAACTAAGACTAAATCTAAAATGACTGCCAAAAACAACACTGTAAGTGTTACTGTGATACCGCATGCTTTTTGTTGTGAAATCACATGTGACTAAAAAGCATTTTGGATTGGATTAAATCTGCAACGTTGTGATGCCGTTTGTCTGCAAATTGAAATCGCAGCAAAACTAGTGGCTGACTGTCACCCACTTATGAAAACTTGTTGCAGAACCCTACAGGCTGCGCAACAGTTCAGTCCAGTTCACCCACGTCTTTGGCACATAACTGTTTGTGTCTGCAGTTACCGGATAGCAGTGGCGGTATTTGTACAAGTCTCTGGCAGCGTAAAAACTCCTTTTCATCTTTGGTAGAAACTCTGGAGAATCAGTCAGCTGCAGGAAGAAGAAAGAGAGAAATATGATTGAATCATATAAAACAAGGTCATATAGTTTCCAAAACAGAAGTGCGATATCTTACTCAAGTGTCAACTGGCTGTAATAGAAGCATTACCATTGCCTTGTAAATTGAGCAATATTGTCAAGCAAGCAATAATGACTGGAATAAAATCATCTTGATCCAGATCCATTTTTAAATTGACTATACAATGACACAGTGGAGGACCGGTTAGGACATCCGCCCCACAGTGCAGAGTTCAAGTGTTCAACTCCAGGCCCTCGCCTTCCTGTGTGGAGTTTGCATGATCTCTCGCTGCCTGCGTGGGCTTTCTAGGAGTACTCCGGTTTCCTCCTACGTTCCAAAAACATGCATGGTAGGTTATTGAAAACTCTAAATTGTCCCTAGGTGTGAGTGTGAGCGTGGATGGTTGTTCGTCTCTGTGTGCCCTGCAATTGGCTGGCAACCAGTTCAGGATGTCCCCTGCCTACTGCCCGAAGACAGCTAGGATAGACTCCAGCACGCCCATGACTCTCATGAGGATAAGCGGATTAGAAAATGGATGGATGGATGTGTTAATTTGTGCATAATTTAAGATTTCAAATTGTAAGTTAATGATGGTTATATAAGAGCAGCTGCTGGCTGGTGCAATATGCCGCCATTTAAATATGATCCGAATCGTCAACTAATCACGATCACTGTCGATGATTAGTCGGCTAACAAAATAATCTATTTACTGAAGCCAAGACAAAAGGAGCTGACAAATGCTGATTATGCCTACCAGCTCCACAAACATCTTGCTGTATTTGTGTAATTGATCATTTGTATTTTTGTTGAGCGGCGACATTCCCGCACTCCACATACTTGCTGTCGCACTGAAAATGATCTTCCGGAAATGACAAACCAGAAATAACGCATTTTACCCAGAAATAGTTGGAGTGTGCCCATTTGTCTTTCATTTGTAAAAAGTGAAGTAATATTATTATTTTGTGGTTCTGTAGCAGAAAGTTTTTATACAGTAATTACATCTTCCAAAGACTCCATATTTTTTACCCATTGGCTGGCGTTCAAAACACAATAAAAATGTTTTAAATGCACAGTTGGGATGTGGGGGCTTGGAATAGCGGACGTCACAGCAAAGTGATTGCCCGGTTGTAATGTTGTTTTCCAGCCAAGGGGGGCGATAGAAGCTTTGTACTGCAGCTTTCGGAAGGAAAAAAAAGAGCATCCAAATTGACTCAGCTGTCTCAATTTTTATTATTCAAATAAAGATATCCCAACATTATACCTTTGCTATAACGCTGTGCAGCAGTCTATCTATCTATCTATCTATCTATCTATCTATCGAGAGAGAGAGAGAGAGAGAGAGAGAGAGAGAGAGAGAGAGAGAGAGAATATAAAATAAACACACTAAAATCGAATAATTTAAATATCCAATGAGTGAGTGCCATACCAAAATAAATATCTAAAATGGTCAATGAATCACTGTGACATGGAGCAACATTTTAGAAGTAAAATTAGAGAGCTAAACTCCACTTGAAACACCAACCTTGTTATGACAGTTGTTTGGATGATGTACTCGAACTGTGTGTTGCCTGGAAGCCATGTTATTAGTAAGGGCCTTTGCATAGGGTGCCACTTTATGAGCGTGCATGCTTCAAGATTCGATCATGTGATATAGCTCCTCTTGGTCAATGAACTCCCCCTAATCCCATTCATGTGGTTCACATATGAACAAATAGTTGCCATACACCTGACCAATTCTAGAAAGTTGCAGCTTGAATGAAAAACAAGCATTTGTGTGGAATCCCAAAACTCGTGTGGATGTGGTTTTCTTGCCTCGGATCTTTTTCACGCCATCACACAAATCTGAGTTAGATGTACATTGATTAGATATACCCTGTAATGTACCCCATAATACAGGAGCTGAGGAAATGTGATTTTTATACTGTTTGGCCTACTGCCATTTTTCTTTCAAATCAGCACAGACATTTTGCTGGGTCACATTTAAATGTTGTCTCTTCCACCAAGTGATGGTGTAAGAGGCAATGTAATGGTGATGTTGAAAATGTATTGGAAAATGAAAATGTGTTTTTAAATTGTAATTATAGTTCCCTCTGACCGTGTCAACCAAAACTGAGCATTATTAATTTTGCAAGGAAAGAGTATTCTGGACAACAGCAAATATGGGGTATCTTTATTGTGTGCGGGCAATCATAATGCTGTCTGATTGGTGTCAGTCTATCCACTTGACAGTTGAAGAAATAAACGGCCGCATCCCATCACAAAAACGTAGCCTGCCACAACTACTGTTACGATTAGTTCTATACAGTACAGTATTGGAATTGTAATGTGAACAGTTTTGGAGACAGTTCGTAGTCATGTGAGGCTGTCATACAGTATTAGGTTTCATGCAGCCTACATTAGCGACAAGGAAGTGCTGCTGGCTTTTATTTTAACATTACGTGAAGCGAATAGAGAAGATATGAATATGTTATGGGTTAAAGTTCACAACATGGGAGTATTGCTGTCAAGAATAAGACTCATCTTAGATTTACGTAATGTAGAGGTGAAGATAATTTGCCCTTTCTTGTGCCTTGGTCTGCCCCCAAACGTGTTTGGAGCCCCTTTGCTCCACTCCTCCGCTCTGTACGCGACCACCCAACGAAAGCTCCCTCCCCCGTACCTTCGGGGACAAGTCTCCATTGTTTCCGGGGGGCCACTCGCTCTCCGCCGGGCTCACGCTCTCAGAGATGCCGCTGTCGTCTTCCGCCGCAGGTTCGTCGCTCTCCGAGTCCGACCCCCACGTCGAGTCGCATTCTTCCACGGTGCTCGGCTCCTTGAATCGCCAGTTGCCCAACAAATTTCCCATTGAAGACACGCTGCGCCCGCTCCCCTCAAAGGGTTCCCCTCACCTAATATTACATTATTAAGATGAAAATATTGCGAAGTGGCATTTGTTTGCCGCTGTCGAGCGCCGCCGACTTGCACTATCTTCGACCCTATTCAGCGCGTAAATGACAGGGACAAAAGATTTTAAGCCTAGCAACGAGGATGCGTGTTGATGAGGGCTGGCTTTTGCAAATATTGCCCAATAGGAATAGGACTCGGAAGAACTACAATAAATCAAGTTATATTTGATGTGTGACTGACTACTGTATCCATATAAAATAATCGCTTTGCCTTTGTATTTTGTAATTCCAAGTGGCGATATGTGGTTTTCATCACCGGCATTTTAATTGGTTTTGCATCAAAGTAAACATATTCCAAATATTATTTGTCTTCATTTGTGAAATATTTAACAAATAATGTAAAGATGTATATTGCACAGTCTGCACACTAAAAAAAAGTACAACTGCGCAACCTCAATGGCAGGAAAAAAAACAAAGAAAAAAATTGTATAACCTATATAACTATTATGCTAAAGGAGTGTGATACAATTTCCAATCCATCTTGCTGCGAAAGGATTCCTTTGCATCATCCAACCAGCTCTTGTGTGTAGCATTAATCACCCCCTTTATACCGTAGCCTTCCAGTAACAGCAGCATCAGAACGAAGTTGTACCACGTGACTGTAGAGTCAGCCAGCACAGCGAAAGGAAGCGACTACTACCCAACCCCCACGCCACTATTTGAGATGTTGCCATTCAAACAAAAACAGGGATAAACTTCAACTCCCTGCAAAGACTTACTGAGCCAAAATTGTCTCTGTCTTTTTTCTTATTCGACACCATCATGGAGAATACTGCTGACTCAACTTTAGTCAAAAAGATATTTGTGATCATCATCCATTAGGAAACCACTTAAATCAAGGTTCTTGCTAAAAACCGAAAAGCCAGATGACTCATCTAAAAAAATCTAAGTTTGGACTTGACATGGCCACACCATGCATGCGCTTAAGTTATTAATATATTTTTGTGAGCCATTCAAAGGACTTGCTGGCATGTTTCACATTACTAGAGGGAGCAAACTGATAGCCAGTCATTTGATTGCATTCTAATCTGGTAGACTGCACAGTCTGACATCACCCCTGTTTACACATTTGGGAAGGGGTATGTTGAATTGAACTACAATCCCACTGAATCCCACCAAATGGAATCGTTACATTTAAAAAAATGTTACATCCTTGAATGGCATCGTGCCCCATGTATCAAGAATCATTTTGAATCGTCTTTTGTATATAGAGCTGCTCTCCTTCAGAACATACTTTCAATATTTAGGAATTGCATCTAAAGTAGTTCTCTATTTAATTCTCACGTTACATAGTAGTTGCACCGTGACTGTTTTGTAATAACAGTATTTTAAAATGTTTCCTTTCTCATTCACTCTATACAGCAGCACCAAAAGAAAACATAACAATGCATAAACAATTTCCTCATGTCAAATGAAACTGGGAAGTTGGGCAATTAGTGTTCACATCCACTGCAGCCTTCTCCTAAAGAGGAACTCAGAGTGTGCATGTTTTTTTTTTTTTCTAAATTAGCAGTAGGTGTGAACATAAGTAACAAGGCACTCTAATTTTCCTGCAATTGACTGGTGACCAGTGCAGAATGAACCCTGGATCTTGTCCAGAGTCAGCTGGGATGGGCTATGGGCAAACAGTATAGGAAATAGATGTCCTGCTTGTTTTCCACCTCTCCCTGCAAACGGTATAGGAAATTGATGTCATGTTTGTTTTCTTTCTCTCGCTGCTGCAACACACCTGATCATTTGAATAGGTGTGAGTGTGAGCTCGAATGGTTGTTCGTCTCTGTGTGCCCTGCGATTGATTGGCTGGCAACTAGTTCAGGGTGTCCCCCCCCCCAAAGACAGCTGGGATAGGCTCCAGCATGCCCTGCAACTCTTGTGAGGATAAGTGGATCAGAAAATGGATGGATGGATGGTTGGATGGATGGATGTTGGTATGTTACATGAACAATTTATGTAACATTTGACTATGTATTTTTCAACATGTATATGCATTTCATCACATTTTATAATACATTGTCCACCCTGTTAGGTGCATGTTCCACCCTCTCTAAATTGTGTGCTGAACAAGGTGGAAGCGAACACATAGACTTTTTTGTTGTTGTTGTTGTTTTTAAACCAAATTAGCTGGAGCTCTGTGAGACAGCCATCTTTAGCTAGCTTGCTGTACACACAATACTTAAATATATATCTCACACGTTTTCAATTATTTCAAAATATTGCTTACTTTCTTCGCAATTCATCATAAAAGGGTTTAAAGGTAAGTATAGGACATCGCAAAACGTAAATAAATAAATAAATACATTTTTAAAAGGAGAACGCAGACAGGACACTGGTGTTTACCGCTCCTTGTTTGATGAAATTTCCACGTGGGATTTTTCTTTGTGAGGCAAAAAACACCCAAATATCAGTGGAACGCGATTTTATAAAAAAAAAAAAAAAAAAAAAAAAACAATAATAATAATTGCTGCCATTGATTTATATATAGATATGTATATGTATATGTATATATGTATATGTGTATATATATGTACACACAGGTGTACATACATATGACTATCTTGGCCCACTTAAATGTAATTTAAAAACTTGACCAGAAGAGTGTGATCATGTTGTTGTTATATATATATATATATATTGTGTGTGCACACACAACAATAGATTTTCATGTGATTCATAAAATAATAAAGTGACACTTCTATTTCGTTGTCATAATTATATTGAAAAAGTCTCATTGAGACAGAAAATTTGTTTTGGGGACATTGTCATGTAAATCTAAAGTATGTAAGAATGTCAACAATAGAATCGTTTTTAAAATGAACCTGATTCAGCTCAGAGTTTAAGAAAGGGTGCAAAAAGTGGTCAGTTGCCAAAAAAAAAAAAGACAGCAGCAGCAAACAAACATGCTATACTGTATATTTTTTTTTGATACCAGTTTAGTTTCAACCATACAAAATCGTGTCCCATGAACGCTGAGTTTCCTTTTAAACCACTAGAGAGCAGTGTTTTATAACGTAATCCAGAACAACTTGTCATTTGGAGCCAGAGAGAACATTTTAATATCTCAGACAGACATTTATGCAGTCTTGAATCATAATTTTTACAAAATTCAAAAAAGTGGAAACACATTCTCTTTCTGTACATATACTTTGAATGTGAACTAAAATATATAACTGCAAAGTCATGCTAGAATAGGTCACAATGTTTTATGTGAAAGATTGATAAATGCTTCACTTGAGTGAGTGAAGGGTAAAATACAGTCGCACTTCTGTAACTTTTTTTTTTTCGATTCTTTAGGCTACGCCACAAGATGTGGTTTGTCGTACAGGCTAAATTCATATGCTGAGCTCACTCCGAAGACCTGCAGAGTGAAAAACGCAAATGTGAGGAGTCAAGGCAATATTTACTCAGAATATCAGTATAATTAAAGGTTCTTCAAGGTCTAAAGATTCGAAGCACAATGCTTTTAAGGGACAAATTCTATGAGAGGAAAAAAAATGTCGAGAAGAAAGAAATTTTCTATCGTAACAGTAATTTGGCTTGAGCTGCACACACAATAGGAGGAGATTAAATAATGACACCTCGATTGTTCTTCATCCTCTATTAACCAGGTAGCAGCTTGCTATTTAAAAATTAAAGATGTATGTATGTATATAAGCATGCATAGCATTTGGACCTTTATACCACACATAAATATGTCACATACGTATTCATCAAAATAAACATGTGATGATCAAAAATAAATGTCTGATGGGTATCGGCCGGCCAGGAGGAACGCAGCTTCGTCGGTTGCTAAGTCACAAACTCAGCCGTGGGAAGAGTTCAGTGAGAGCATGGAAGCTGACTTCCAGACGCTTCGAGGAAATTCTGGTCCACCATCCGATGTCTCGGGAGGGGGAAGCAGTGCACCATCAAAACTGTGTACAGTGGGCATGGTGCGCTGCTGACCTCAACTCAGGACATTGTGAGTCAGTGAACAGAATACTTCCAAGACTTCAACTCCACCAACACGGCTTCCTTAGAGAAAGCAGAGTCTGGGGACTCTTCGGTGGACTCTCCTATCTCTGATGTTGAAGTCACTGAGGTGGTGAAAGTTTTTTGGTGGCAAAGCCCCGGCGGTGGATGAGATTCGCCCGGAGTTCCTCAAGGATCTGGATCTTGTGGGGCTATCCTGGTTGACACACCTCTGCAACATCGCATGCTCATCGGGGGGAGTGCCTCTGGATTGGCAGACCGGGGTGGTGGTACCTCATTTTGAGAAGGGGGACCGGAGGGTGTGTTCCATCTTCACAGGGATCACACTCCTCAGCTTCCCTGGTAAGATCGATTCAGGGGTGCTGGAGAGAAGGCTGTAGTGCCCCAAGTGGGCAGGACAATTCATTGCAGGACAGCTTGTCCTCAATGTGTGGATATAAATTGACAAATACCTTATGAATTCTGTTGTATTAGAAAAATACTCTACAGACAGAGTTCAGTTACTGCAGACTCATTGATGATCATGTCACGGCCAAATAAATTTTCTTGAATTGCACTTCCATTTTCCTCTTCCCCAGAGCTGTAAAGTAGCAGTGCATGAGAAGCTAATCTCTCAACCCGCCAGTCTGGCTAATGGTAAGTGTCAGTGTAAATGATGAGGCTGCTGTCCACATTGACCTGTTTAGAGACACTAAACGCTATGGCGTGAATGGTGCCCATGATAAATTACGAATCCACAATTACTAAAATAATAGCCAGTGGAAAAGAATCATCAGCATATATGGTAGCATCTGACATGTCGGTTTCCTCATCAGTGAAACGAATCCCATTGTGTTGAATTTGTATTATCTGAAGTCAAGCTGACTGACTGAATCACTTGTCGCTTGAAGCTGAAGCCACGATACGCTGTTCGATCGCTTAAGCATTCGTTTTGGTTCAGTCCAGCAGCAATGGTATTTTTGCACTTCAATGTAAAAATGGATCAGGCGAATGTTCTGTCAGGAGTCAGATAAGAAGAAGAAGAGTTGACTCATCCACAACAGACAACTGAAGGGGAACATCAGTGAGTCATACAACAGGTCACACAGAAAACATTCATGGCAAGGTTGAAGAGACCTATGGATTGTTGTGAAGATGCCTGCAGTGTCTGAATTGTTGCCACACAATATCACTTGCAATAGCTATGGCACCCAAATAGAAATCACTCATAAAAAACAAAAAAAACAAAAAACAAATATGCATTATTTGTATTGCTTTAAATAAATCGCATACAAAAACAATCAGTAAAACACAAACACAAACACAAAGGAGCATTAGAAAAATGTAATATATTTGTGAATTGTTGAACTATTATAGCTACTATTGAACAGTTTCAGGAGATAAACGCCCACGTTCGTTAACAGTAAGTTCCCTTGCCTGTCTTTTCTGCTCCAACTGAAGCACTGGGTTAACAGCACCCATAAGCCAAACGCAGGTCATGAGAGAAGCCTGCCCAATATTACATTTTCATTTTGGAGTCTGCACTCTGCCTTTAATTTATATCCATCCAAAGTCTACTTAATTTTATATTTTTGACACTCACTTCTGAGATGTGCTACCTCAAAGTTCCGTGTTTGCCAAAACTAGCTCTAGTTTAAAAGTTATCTAAAAACAGAACAATGAGTGAGGGATGAGAAGATGTCTTTATCTCTCCTCCAACAAGTCCACGTTTTCTATCTGGACAAAGCTTGCGTTAAAATAAATAAAGTTGACACAGTACTACTTTTCAAAAAAAGTTTAAACTTGTTTTGCTTACCAAATAAATAACAAATATGACCATACAAACAAATTCAATAATATTTGTGCTGCAATAGTGAGCAAAAGCATTCGATTTGTAATGTATTCAAAGACTAACCAGTTGATTATTGGAAAAATAAACATTTTGATTCAAAAATCGAATTGAGAGCATTCTGGAGAACACGAGTATTTAAGGGTATTTTGAAAAAAAATGGAATACATGAGAGTGTAAATGGTATCTTAATTATTGTTAAGATTAAGTATCAACTGGTTGATTGGAGTACATGCATTATTATTATTTAGTTTGATTTCCAGGGACTATGTAAACATTGATTTCATGTTAACTTAATTGTGTTGACATTAAGCTTTCATTGTAATTGCTGTGTGTGTGTGTGTGTGTGTGTGTGTGTGTGTGTGTGTGTGTGTGTGTGTGTGTGTGTACGCATAAAATAAAAACCTGATTGTAAATGAGCAGCGTAATGACTTTGGAAGAGACCCCAGGCAGACTAGCTGCATGCTAGCTGAGGGGGTTCTCAACAAAATCCAACATAACCCCTGACCAGAGAAAGGAGGAAAACCAATTTGAATGAATGTGACTTTTTAGACAATTTCAATAAGACAACTTATCCATCTGACAAGCCCTAGTCTCCCCGACACACTCCCCTGTTATCTCAGATAATTCAGTCATTGTAGATTCTGTAATTTATTTATTTTTATTAAACCATATACATTGAATAGTAAAGGACAACACACACACACACACACACACACACACACATATACACATACACACGACACACGTATATATAAAATACCTGCGCCTGGCCTGGTGGAGTTTTCACCAGAGGTGGGGACAAAAATAAAACGTAAAGTTGGGGTGTGTGTGTGTGTGGGGAGGGGGGGGGCATTTTGGTACAGTACTTTCCTAATGTGCCAATCCACTCAAGAAATCTCCTGTCTGTGAGTCACTATAAGCTTGGTTGTTTGGATACTGAGGAACTGCTACAGGCCTTCCTTTTCTGCCTACTCAACAAGCTGCCAGAGGCACAGCCATCAATGTCAACAAGACCATTTGTTTCCCAGTCTGTGTCTTGTCTGATGCACAAAAGAGAGAAGAAGGCAGGCCATGAGCCAGCAGAAGATGTCACAGACAAGAGCGCGTGCCTGCGTGTGTGTGTGTGTGTGTGTGTGTGTGTGTGTGTGAGAGAGAGAAATGAAGTCTACACTGTTGACTCTACACTGTTCAAATCATAGTTTAGACTCTAAACTATGATTTGAACAAACTCACGAACTTTGATCAATTTTGTGTTGGTTTTGTGGGAAGGAAATTATTAGTGAATGAATGCAGGAGGATGAGGGGAACGGAAGAACTAGTGGCACAAAAAAAGGGGCAACCAAATAAATAACAAGTGACTATACTGTAGATGATGGGGAATTCTCTGATTGTATTTAAAAAATTTAACCCCCATGTCAAACTGTGATAGCACCTCAGATTTTCTGCCCCATATAGTTGAAGACAAAGAAGTTGTGTTCATAATTCATGAACCAAGCCTTCACAGGGCATTCTGAAAATTCTAAATTTAAGTCCTTAAAAAATATCCTGGGGTACATTGCAAGATCTTTCTGCCTCAGGGATGAATTATTAACATTCACAGGATAATTACTTGTCAATTACTGACACAACATATACACAGTAATTCACCGTTGTATATGATTGTGAATTTTGGAGAATGATGTTAATATAATGTAAAATATATAGTCACTGAATTTATGATGGGCGGCCCGGTAGTCCAGTGGTTAGCACGTCGACTTCGCAGTGCAGAGGTACCGGGTTCGAATCCAGCTCCGGCCTCCCTGTGTGGAGTTTGCATGTTCTCCCCGTGCCTGCGTGGGTTTTCTCCGGGTACTCCGGTTTCCTCCCACATTCCAAAAACATGCATGGTAGGCTGATTGACTGCTCTAAATTGTCCCTAGGTGTGAATGTGAGCGTGGATGGTTGTTCGTCTCTGTGTGCCCTGCGATTGGCTGGCAACCGATTCAGGGTGTCCCCCGCCTACTGCCCGAAGACGGCTGGGATAGGCTCCAGCACCCCCCGCGACCCTAGTGAGGATCAAGCGGTTCGGAAAATGAATGAATGAATGAATGAATTTATGATAATGAATGTTTTCATTAATTATGTTTTATTGTATACGAATAATAATTCATGTTATTGGTATTAGTGTCGTTAGCACGTCGACCTCACAGTGCAGAGGTACCTGGTACTGCCCGAAGACGGCTGGGATAGGCTCCAGCACCCCCCGCGACCCTAGTGAGGATCAAGCGGTTCGGAAAATGAATGAATGAATGAATGAATTTATGATAATGAATGTTTTCATTAATTATGTTTTATTGTATACGAATAATAATTCATGTTATTGGTATTAGTGTCGTTAGCACGTCGACCTCACAGTGCAGAGGTACCTGGTTCGATTCCGGCTCCGGCCTCCCAATGTGGAGTTTGCATGTTCTCCCCGTGCCTGCGTGGGTTTTCTCCGGGTACTCCGGTTTCCTCCCACATTCCAAAAACATGCATGGCATTCTCAGTGGACACTCTAAATTGTCCCTAGGTGTGAGTGTGAACGCGCATGGTTGTTCGTCTCTATGTGCCCTGCGATTGGCTGGCAACCGATTTAGGGTGTCCCCTGCCTACTGCCTGAAGACAGCTGGGATAGGCTCCAGCACCCCCTGCGACCCTTGTGAGGATAAGCGGATCGAAAAATGAATGAATGAATGAATGTTTCCTCTTCAATAAAAGTACCACACAAGAGAAGTACTTTAAAACAGATGGAGGGATGGCAAACTGGATTCAACAAGGCACCATTAGAGGGTCCTATCATCTGGAATTGTCATCAAAAACAATTCAGTGAATGTGGCATGAATGCAAGGGCGGGTCACATCACAAGGTGGAAGTAGCCTGTTTTGGCTCGACGCAGACTGACTCATGGGCGGCCTCTGGCAAGGGTACACTCGGAGGAGGACTCTTTGGCGTCGCTCCACTTCGCCCATTCTGCCGCGGCCCAAACGCCGTCAAACGTCAGCGCCGTAGATCTGAGGCGGCATCGATGTTCCACTTGGAGAAGATGCGCGATGTCACATTCCTGATAGCGTAACCTCTCTCCATGATTGCCTCTGCATGAGAGACTGACTAAGAGGAGCTTGGCCAGGGCATGACAGACTCTTATTGTTTTGCGGCAAGTCTTTCTCCCAGATATTCGGCCGTTACTCTTCAATCTCTTGTTTTCATTAGTACAACCAATAAACCACTTTAACGATTCAATCGAATGTCATTGTCGGTAAAGTATCATGACAATACGATAATTGTCCGTTTCTCACACTTGTGGTGATTCCCACCTCTACTAACCAGCGTTAATAGTAAAACGTTAAAACAATAAAACAGGAAATTAGCTGTATCGTAATAGTGTCAATATCATCAGTGCATCCCATAACATTGTGCGGTTGCTGTGATCGGTCAAATGCAGAGGTCAGATTTCGTGTGTACCTCTCAAAGAAAGATGATTATTGTTTTCAATATTATTTTAATGCGTTTAAGTGATTTTGTGGTGATCACGTGTACGGTATTTGCTTTGCTTTAAAGGTTAGTTATGACAACAAAGTCATATTTTGAAATTAAAAAAAAAACACGATTGCAATGTTGTGAAAATAAAAGTTTCATGACAAAAAAGTTTAAATATGATTGACACACAAATGAATATGATTTGTAATCATATAATACAATTATTGAGGGTCATCAGAAGTGTGTATCAAACTGGTAGCGCCTCACATTAATCAGGACTTTCAGTTTCAAAAAGGTTAGTGACCCTTGCTGTATGTACAGTCGGTTTTGCTCCTTTTTCAAATGACGCACCACAATCATTTATTGTGAATTATTTTGCAGATTCCCAAGCTATGACTCACTCTTGGTGTCTATTCTTGGGCGGCAATCCCGGCATGTGTGTATCGCTGAGGCAGTAGCCAATAATAGAGCAGATGACATTAACATAAAGTACGGACCCGCACTGTATTAGTGCTCCGATGCGCCTCTAACTCTTACTTTAATAACCGTCGGTTTGGTGTCAGTTGCGTGAATCCTTTTCATTACAGGCTTGGCCAGTGTTCTTCTACTTCTGCCTTTCATAATTTTGCTGCTGTAAATTGGGAATTTTTCCATTGTGAGACAAATAAAGGTTTTCTTATTTTTTCTTATTTTATCCGCCTGCAACGGGCAGTTAGGACTGCGGAAAAAAATAATTGGCACCACCCTACCTACTCTTGAGGACTTGCACACCGCAAGAACCAAGACATGGGCACGGAAAATCCTACTGGATCCCCCGTACCCTGCCTATCACCTTTTCCAGCTACTCCCCTCAGGCAAGCGCTACCGATCCATGCACACCAAATCCAGCAGACACTTAAACAGCTTCTTCCCTCTAGCCATGAACTCCCTAAACAGTAAACCAAATCGACCTTTAGAGTGGCTCGTTGCAATTTTGCACACCCCTGTGGAACAGCATTACTGCAATAATCATTGTAGCTCCAGCTCTATACTTACTTGAACCATTGTCGCTGATCTATGTTCCACAGCACCAGACACTTTAAAGCGGTCAAGAAATCTGCACAATTGCACACTTGTTGTACTACAAATACTGCTACTGGTCACTTTAAGAAAATATCATAAAGACCTGTCATGTTGCTAGTTTAAGGTTTTGTGGCCATATCTTGCCTTTCATTTTGGTGTTAAAAAAACATTCTTTTATTAAAATAAAAAGAAAACCTTGAAAATGCAGCTGATTTGCAATTCCATGTGAATGCTGAAATGCAAAGTGAAAAAATTTATGCGCGCATTGAATGATGCGCAATGATTTGGACTGGTATTGAGTAATATGAAAACATGAAATAATATTGATTGCTGAGTAATGAATAGAATGATGTTGAGTAAAATTATGGAACTATGTATAATGAGCTGAAAAGTTTAGAGTTGGGATAATATAAGGCTGTCAAAAAAAAAAACATTTTGGACTCATTTTGAAATGGTGGAAAAACACAGTTGGTATGCACTGAACAGTTTTAAATAGGAACCGTCTGATTCGATCAGTAAATGTGAAAATAAACTAAAAACTAAAATTACTTATTTGGGGCTTTTATTTCGATAATTAAAAAAAAAAGAGGCACTTCTTGTTGAATTTGGGTAATTACCTGTTCAATTACGGGCACTTCCAGGTCTCTACCTGTTTATTTTTGGGGTACTTCTTGTTGAGTTTGGGTCACTTCCTGTTGATTTTTGTGCACTTGCGGGCCACTTCCTACTTATGGCTATTTGTAGGCGACTTCCTGTTGATTTCTGAGCACTTCTAGGGCACTTCCTCTTGATTTTGGGGGACTTCCTATTGATTTTGGGGTACATCTGGATCACTTTCTGTCAATTTTGATCACTTCTGAATCAGTATCTGTTTATTATGGGTCAATTCCTGTTATTTTTGTGGCACTCACAGGTCACAAATATTTTTAAACAATGAGGAAATCTCCTGGAAGGAACTGACTAGCACATCTGCCTCACAGTGGCAGGCTAATGGAACAGTCTAAATGGTCCCTTGGTGTGATTGTGAGGACAAATGGTTGTTTGCCTATGTGTGCCCTGTGATTGGCTGGCAACCATTTTCAGGGTGCCCCCCGCCTACTGCCCGAAAACTGCTGGGATAGGCTACAGCACTCCCGCGACCCTTTTGAGGATGAGTGGATTAGAAAATGGATGACTGGAATTTGATTGGACGATTCATTTTGAACCGAGGCCCAGCTGCGGTGAATGGCGCGCTGTCCAGAAACACGTTAATAGTGGGTGTGGCTTGCCAGGGTAGGTATTCGTGTCCTCGAACTCATCCATCTCAATAAAAATGACAACCTAAGCTACCAGTTAGCCAAGCGTCTTCTGTTTCCACAACTACTACTCCCACTTGTTCCCATAGTAGCCTATTCCAAGTATGGAAGGAATTTCTACAGTTAAGACAGTTTAGTCCACTGTTGGCATGTGAGAACCTTGGCCAGCTTCTTGTATTGACAGCATCGACTGAAGCAAGTAACTCCTGGTCCAGTCAACCTTGATTACCTTGAACAGTGGGCTTGAGGGTGCAGACTGTCACCAGTAGAGAGATGAAATTGCTGTTGATTTGGCCTCTCTCGTTTGGTTATTATGCGACATCATGTCCAATGTCAGTCTGTGAGAGGGAAGCCAGGGACGCAAGGAGTGCTGTTGGTCATAGCATGAGAAGCAGGCAAATTATGTTTTACAAACACAGCATGTACTATTTTTTCATGGTTATAAAGAGTCAATCTAGTGGCTTTGCTGTTTAAAAAGGGGGGAAAAAAACAAACCAAGAAAGCTATTGTCTTTCTAATGTACAATTTTTCTCGTGTTTGGACTCGAACTCATTTGAACGATCAATCACTGGCACTTTTGTTGGCAACCGTGTAATTGCGGTCGAAAGTCACCATGTTAGTTCATAACTAGTAAAGCCTTAGCTTGACTACTTCGTCGATGAAAAGAAACTCCACACGCTCTGCTTACTTTTTGCTCAGTTTAGTTACAATTAAATACAATTTGCCCAAAAATGACAAAAATAGGAACGAGGCATAAAAAATAGCAACAATAGAAAAGGGGCCAGAGCAGAGAGGGAGATTAAGATGTAAAAAACTGTCTGGCTCGTCTACTCCTTATTGCCTGATCGCATGACCGCCGTATACAACACAGGTCCTTCCGTACAAAATGGAATCAAATCGGCACGTAAGTAAATAATAAAACCATGGCGTAATTTTCAATATGAAAGCTATATGGAACGTTATGTCCTATGAAATATCCACACATTTTAAATCCAATCAGTATGAAGTATTGACTAATAATATTCCATGATTGTCTGTTTGTTTTGTTTTCAGCCCCAGCTGGAGTGAAGGGCGTTGCCCTCCAGCAGGCGCACCTGTTCAGTATTTACCAATCAAGCCTGCCATGTATTTAAGGACTGCCAAGCTGCCGAGTCTCTTGTCGGATTATTGACCTGGCTCACTCTATTGCTTCAAGTGTTGTTTTCTAGACCTCCTGATAGTCTCCATTGTTGCTCTCGTTATTCATAGATCTTTGGCTTCGCGTTATTGGCTTTTTGAGATTTCGCTTGTTTTGTTCTTGGTGTTTCCCTAGTACCTTACCTATTGCAGGCGCTTCTGTTTATGGATTGTTTTTCCTGGTTCCTTGTGGCAGGCGATTTCTGTACTGTATCTACTTTGGTGGTGCGCTTTTCTGTAAATAAATGTTTTTAATGTACTTGGTCTTAGCCTGCGTGACTGGAATCCAAAAAATATTTTGCGGTTCGAGCCTGACAAATAATCAATTTACGAAGTGTTTTTGTGAACTATCAACATTTTTCCTTGTATATAATGTGAAAAGACTATTTTATCAGAACAAACATAGATCCCCTTCCCCCCAAATATGGACAAATAAGATCAGAATCGGAATCATCTTTATTGGCCAAGTATGTAGAACACACAAAGAATTTGTCTCCGGTAGTACAGGCTACACTAGCATCATCATAAACAAGGACATGACAAATACGTATGGAAGGACATTCCGTAATCTAAGGGTACCATTGTGCGGTGGTACCACCCGATGACAGCTGTGAGACAATGTGCAAAGTATCAAGCAGAGCTAAAGTGATCAGTGGTAGAATACAATACGATAACAGTTGTGCAGTTGGTGCAGAAAATCATTGCACCATTTTAAAACGGTCAGACTCCAAAGCTCTGCCTTCACATGGAGCACTTTACTCAGTGTAAATAGACGGTGAATACATAATTTTTATAGGATTCTGGTTAATTATGTATTCTGCTTATTAAGGTATAACCTCTCCAAGTTGGTTTCCCCGTCAAACGCATTCACATATGCTTACACATCAATTAATCGCTGTGACAGAACATTCAAACACAATGTATTTAACACACCTTCCTGTGGAGGAAGTGTTTCATGGGTTAACCGCTGAGAATAAAACTATTTTAAAACAAAGTGCTGCTATTTCCAAGTACTGTATGCTTGATGATTTTTATTTCTGAGCTGCACATTGTGCGAACAGATGGAGGAACACGCCATCAAGGTTGATGAAGCTTAACAATTTAGGATTGGAATGGAGCCTATTAAACCATTTGCTGTCATCCCATCAGTCCCAGGAGTGATTTATCCCCGGACGAACTCGTTAAATGGGTTTCATCCAAATCACTAAGCATAGGATTGATTTTAGTCTCCAAAAGCTACTTTGTCTGAGGGCAGTGTAACATCCAATAATATGCGGAGTAAAATGTTCGAATTGTGTTTGCCTGCAGTGAATCTGGTGTGGACCAGAGCGATACGTATCATCATGTAATACAAAAATATCTATCATAAGATATACTTGTGTTTTGCTTATATTGTTCTGTTATTTTCGATTTGAGGGAATCCTGTAGTTTATTTTCCTCCCCTTATTCAGGCTTACGCAGAGCAGGGATGGGGACACAGCTGAAAAACGTAATGAAAAAATGTTTGTTTCGTTTTTCGCTGGGCTGTACAGATTTTGTATCCAGACGTGCTAAATTGCTATGCTCAGTACCTCCCACTCCACAAAGCAAAATAAATAAATAAATAAATAAATACCTTCAGGACATGCAGGGACGCCTCACTGGCAAACCCCCTCGTCTTTGATGGAAGGGCTGGAGAGGGAAAGAATGTTCAAAGGGCCCTAATCAGCACAACGTGGGCTTCAGACGGAACAGATAAATAGATCTTCAAACCTCCATTTCTGAGGATGACAATTTTCCAATCGCAGGGCACACATACACGAACAACCATTTGCTCTCACACTCATACCTAAGGACAATTTAGAATATTCCATTAACCTGCCATGCATATTTTTGAAATGTGGGAGGAAACTGGAATACCGGGAAAAAGCCCACACAGGCACAGGAAGCCAGAATTGAACCATACACCTCTGCACTGTGAGGTGAACGTGCTAACCAGTCGACGACCATGCCACCAGAATATGTACAACAAAGTCAATACAATACAGTTTAAAAATAATATTTTATGAACAATTAATATTCTCAGATCTTAATGCACCAGTGAATCGACAGGTACGGTGGTCACATCATATGTGACGATATGCAAGTAGTTAGCTGGCCATATATATAAATAAATACATGCAAACGCACGCACACACACACACACACACACACACACACACACACACACACACATACACGCACAATGTTTTCTTTTTTTTCTTTTTTTATTTTAATCCACTCAAAGTATTGGACTGAATGTCCCGCTTTTCCCAAGTAGATCATATTGGAACAGTCCCAGATTGATCCTGTGGAGCATGGGTCACCATTTTAAAGCTGAGAGCTACTTATTGGCTGCTGAATAGTGCGAAGGGCTACCAGTTTGATACACACTTTTGCAAGAATATATTTGCTCAAATTACGGTTAATGTTATGTTATGTTATGTTATGTTATGTTATGTTACGTTATTAAGTCTGTGAAAAAAAGAATTGGATAACTCGGCTAATTCAACCACAAAAATTGGTTGACACGAAATTTGTTCTTCTCCAAAGGAGTTGTAATTGCCTAAATAAACAATGGAATAATCAATACAATAAAAAATTCTCCAAAGATTCATGAGTGACAGCACATTTATTTATATGAAGACACTCATCATGTTGAAGATTTCAGTTAGGAAACTTGTAAATACCAATATGCAACACATTATCTCTGCCAGTTCCGAGAAAATCACAATGCCACATCACTCGTAAGCTACTCTTGGAACAGACTCTCGGGCTTCTCATGTGATTCTCAGGGCCTACCTGGTACCCACGGGCACCATGTTGGAGAACTCCTTTGAGGATTCACTTAATGATTGAGTGATTAAATCTAAATTAAGATGGCTCTTGCTAAGAAGAGGATTAGGGCCAATGAAGAAAAAAAAACAAGGTTGGCAAAATTCTCACTTTAATCTCAGAATTTTGCCAACCTTGTTTTTTTTGTTCTTCATTGGCCCTAATCCTCTTCCGTAAGGTTAGACACTTGTATAATTGGAGCAAATAATACGGTAAGACGTCATTTATCACAACTTAATGCCATTTAAGCAGGTTGTCGGTATTTTTGAAAGAGTTTTATACGATCCTTGTGCGTTAGAATAACTACCGGAAGTTACCCCCCCCCCCTCGCCCCCAGCCCAAATGCGCAAATGGTGCGTGCATAAATTCTCATGTGAACACTTTGACAAATGTTCGACCATGCAAATGTTGACTGTTTGGTGACGAGGTGTGGCTCTGCATTTATTTAATTTTGTTTGTATTTCTAAATGAGCTGGACGAACAGGCGCTCCCGTGTCTCTCTCTCTCTCTCTCTCTCTCTCTCTCTCTCTCTCTCTCTCTCTCTCTCTCTGTCCACCCCGGGTCTCCCTGTGTGTGCCGCCTCCCACCTCTTCCACTGCACCTGCTCCTCCCCATCCTGCCTTATTACCCTCATGTTCTCTCCAAGTGATGCTTCTCAGCTGCGGGAGCGAGTGGCGGAGAACCCCACTCGTAGGACCGATCTCTTGGGATTATTTTCGCCCCGTTAGAGTCACAGTATTGACGGACGAAGGATTCTAGACATGTGGACTTCTCCCGAGAGTCAGCTGGAAGTGGACACGGACACATTGTGACAGGGGAGGATAGTGACTTCTGGGAAACAGGACCGCCCGGAGCGTGGAGATCAGCCGACGTTGGTGGCACAGAAAGAACGAGTAACAACATGATTTTTGACTACGGTAATTGAAAAAAAAAGAGAGCGACAGAGAGGGTCGGCAGTTTGCAATGAAGTAACTAGAAGAGTGCAAGCTCGATAACTTCGCCATGAAATCAGTGTTCTTCAGCCGATTCTTCATCCTGCTGCCTTGGGTCCTTATAGTCATCATCATGATCGATATCGACAGCAAAAGAACGATCTGGACTCCGATCGGTGTTCCGCGCAGCAGGGCGCAGCTTGCGGCCCGAAAAGCGGGGCTCGGTGGCCCTAAGAACCACTCTGCCCTGCCGGTCATCTACGCCATAACTCCCACTTACACGCGACCCGTGCAGAAAGCCGAGCTGACACGACTGGCGCACGCTTTCCGCCAGGTGCCTCAGTTCCACTGGATCGTGGTGGAGGACTCCACAGTGCGCACGGATCTGGTGAGCCGCTTCTTGGCTCAGTGCGGTGTGCCTTACACGCACTTGCACGTCTTCACGCCGCGCAGGTTCAAACGCGCTGGGATGCCCCGTGCCACCGAGCAGAGAAATTTGGCCCTGGGCTGGCTCAGGCAACACCGGACACGCCGGGACGCCGGGGTGGTCTTCTTTGCGGACGATGACAACACTTACAGCCTGGAGCTGTTTCAAGAGGTGAACCTTTTCACATTTTCATCACAGATAGTCTTTTATTGGACTTGAATAGACTTGACCAGCGGTGTATAAAGCATGGTAATTCACTTTCTGTTCAATAACTTACTCAACATATTTCTACATGATCGGGTTCAACAGTCGAACATAAATGAGAGAATTAATACCTTGACTGTATTATTCAAAAATACGAATTCCAAAAATAAATGCAGATGGGTGGCTACTATATGGGATATTCTAACTTTAAAACAACAAGAATTCATACTGTACGAATTAACCAAACCCGACCGATGGTCCAGAAAATTGATGGATGGATGGATACTGTGTTGTATTCGCTGCTTGTATGTTTGCGCTGACTCGTCCTCCTGCATTTAAATCACTACAATTTTATTATAAGCAGTTTATGACCTACTTTGCCACTCAATGACCTGTGAACATGCTTATATATCTTATAGTTATATGAATAACGCCAGCACACCTCATTTGTTTTGTGTGCAGTTTGTATGTTGCGCGGGTGGGCTCATACTGTGTGTGTGAGTGTGAGTGAGAAGCCTTGTTTGCTGGCAACCAGACCAGGAAACCTATGATCCACAGTTAAATGTAAGAGGCACGGCTCATCTGTGACCTCGATGGGGACAAGCGATATAAAAAAACAAATATGGATGGGTGGATTTGGATTGTTTTTAATTGGTGGTATGGTTAAATCGATTTAATTAGCATATCTGCTCACGTTGTATACATATTCATGTCACATACATGTGCCAGTACAGGGAAGCAAACAAACATGTCTGACTATATCCATCCGTCGGCCCCTCAAGCTACTCTGGTTGCTCCAATAACCCTATGGGAGTCCTTCCAACTATTTACAGACTGTTCATATGCTTTTTTTTTTTTTTGCTATTAGCCATCATTTTGTTTTCGTGGCGCAGATCATTGATGGAGAAAGCAGATGAGAGATGAAAGGAGATTTTACGCATGTGCACGGACATGGCGGAGTTAAATCACAGCACCACCTGGCCTGCATACACCATAAAATTCCACACACTCTCACATCACCGTATGCATGCATATTTTCTCTGGTAAACGCTCATTTTAATGTGAAATAAAAAGTGGAGTGGACTTCTTTGTGCTGATCCTTGGCGCAAAAAAGTTTGGAGATCACTGCACTATGTAGTGTCTCCTGAGCCAAGTTGAGGAGCGCCCAAGCGTCATTCCACCCATCACTGCATACCAAGAACATTATCATGAAGTCCGTTTTTTTAAATACAAAGCTTTCTTTCAAATGTAATACTGCTGGAATCTAACAGATGATTTGCATGTTCTCCTTGTGCCTGCGTGGGTTTTCACTGGGTACTGCGATTTCCTCCCACATTCCAAAACCATGCATGGCAGGTTAATGAAACACTCTTAAGTTGTCCCGAGGTGTGAGTGTGAGCGCGGATGGTCGTTCGTCGGCGTGTGCCCTGCGATTGGCTGGCAACCGGTTCAGGGTGTCCCCCGCCTACTGCCCAAGGACAGCTGGGATGGGCTCCAGCACACCTGCGACCCTTGTGAGGATAAGCGGGTCAGAAAATGGATGGATGTTCTTGGCCATGGGGCAATTAATGTCAAAATTAGAGGCTGCAATGAACCTGGACTGGACAGCAGGGCTGTAGTACTCGAGTCTGGATTCGACACGTGTTTTTGTTGTCTCGGACTTGCTATTTGAATCGGACTTGTCTTGGACTCAACCAATGGACTCGACTCAATCAAGACCAACTATGTTTTAATTCCTGAAAATTAATGTCCTCCTTCAAAAGAAATTTGAAGTAAAGTTTTTCAGATTATGGAACTAGCCATCTGATGGGTTAATGTGACTGCACAGGTGTCATAGACAGCAAACCCTGCTGCAGTGTTGCGTCCATCGTAATTCATTAGCTATTTCAACGCTGTTTTGTAGCCACCTCGTACTGCTCGGTGTGGTTTGCTGCTCCCCGGTTCCCCATCTTCTCCTCGTCTCTCCCCTCGAGGTGGACTACCAATAATACAGCAATATTGTTTTTGCAATTGTTTTTGTTGTCGATCTGCACACACGGTTAATCAAGCAAAGGATTCCATGCCATCTCAGAAGAGGCTTGAGCGTAATGAAATGTCTCTAATTTTGTGATCGAGAAAACGGTAGTTTTATATCGTAAGGTTTACACTTGGTCTCATCTGGATTTGGACTCGGACCTTGTGGTGACGGACTTGACTTGGACTCGATAAAGATGGGCTTGAGTACAGCCCTGCTGGACGGAGAGCTGATTGAACAAGAAGGCAAACCAACATACACAAAGGAAATCATCTAATAAACAGCTTCAAGTAACTTCTTCCTCTTTTTCCATGACTTTTGTGGCTCTGTTTTGACACCGGATGCCTTTCCTGACACGATATCCCGTTTTGAGAAAAGCACTGCTCATCCCGAGTAGTGCGGTGATGAGGTATTTGCCATGCAGCAACTACGTTAACGGCATGCAAATGTACAATGTGTTCCCGTCGCAACTGTGCCTCAACTCTCCTTAAATATAGAATCCACATCAGCAAGAAAGAAAAGCCGAGCCTACTGAAGAGCAACTCCCGCATACAGAGCTGCAAGTGGGCTTAAGCATGTGCATTTTAGTCTAAACCATTTAGGGTTCAAGGTTTTTGTTGGTGCTCGAAATCCTCAAAAAGGAAAGCTGTATGAATTCAATTACTCTTTGTCAAATCTTAACCTCGACCACAATAAACATTTGTGCTCTACCATGTATCATCGCTTTGAATTAGCCTCTTTTAGATGTTTCAGGCCCATTTCCATATACAGTCTAAGCTTTGCCATTGGTTTTACAGACAGATGCCCTTCCTCACTCCAACTCTCCCTATTTGGACGGCCTTAGGAGTGACAGTAAATTGGGCTAAGCTTGGTTACCCTGCTATGTCGTGCTTTGGTTATTGCGGCTTTAGTCTATCGTCGAGGTTTTCATATGTCACCATGTCACCTCTTGCGGGTTTATTTTGCTTTTTTTTTTGTTTTTTTGCTTTAGATGCAAAACAGTTTTTTATGAACTTTTATTGATGAGCTTCATGCTGTCAATTTACAGATATGTGTATTCTTGTCACATCTGACCAATGAAATTATTAAACGCATGGTAATCTCCCAATGAAACTGTCCCAATTCGCCCTCATACTGAATATTCGTATCAGGCATTTGCATATTCCAGTAGGAGGCTCTGATGACAAAATATTTTCCCAAAACCAGCTTACAAGAGTAAATATTGCTGAAGTTTGCCAGTGGATAGTCCTGACAGCTTTGAGGAGTGTCAAAAAAAAATAAAAAATCCAACGTCGTTTTCCAAACAAGCTTTGAATAGCTGCAGGTCTCCGTGATGAAGCAGCTTGCTTTTCGACACCCAAGAAGAGGGCTTTGATGTTTTTAGTACACAGTATACTATTTATTGTTTTAATTGTTGAGATGTGTTGAGCCTCTTAACATGTCATCATCAGCAGCTCTCTCGTTCCCTCTTTCTCCCTCTCTCACTGATAACTGCGCACTCATACTTTAGTATGTTTGCATGTTCCCTGATGAGGTGAAACCATGCACTTCCAGGTTTCTTCGTATTTAGAAGGAAATTCACTTATCGTGGTCATGGGTCATGTCACCTGCTATAACTGAGGGACCACCGTAATACAAAAATCAGTTTAAATAAGAAAAAAAAAGAATACAAATTCCTGATTCACTTTGTTGGTTAAGTGTATTGTATGTATATGAGGCATCTTTATTTTTTCAAAAAGTAATTACGTCGAACAAAAACATGTAATCTCAAATAAATATGAAGAGACTGGATAGGACTCCACCACCAAATCATCAGGTAGCGTATTATTTCAAGGCTAGTAACATAGGCATGATGGAACACAACAACAAGAGTAGTGAAGCAGTTTAGTCAGTGGCGGACCCTGAGGGCCAGCAAGGCCTTCTCTGCTGGCCTAAACATTCTCATAAAAGTAAATTTACTTTTATGTATTTTATGTTATTTTATAATTTATGTTATTTATTTTCATAAATATGTAAACAAAATTATTATATTTATTAATAATAATAATAATATATTAATAATATATGGAAATAATAATATATTATTTCCACTTAGTTGAGTGGCTGGTATTTTTAATAACATTTAAAACCA
>NW_017805695.1:2712049-2718222 GCF_001891065.2 Hippocampus comes
TCAACATTTTCAGTTATTTGCTGTTGTATCGCCGATTTTCAAAATGCAAATGATCTGTTTATTTTCAAAGAATAGTTTGTTTTGTTGTTGTTTGGTTGGTGTCTTATATGAAACTGCGACATTGCGCAATTTATTGGACAGACTTGTTTAAGATCACACAGCGTAATTTGGGTGGCATTTTATTTCGTATTTTTAAATCATCTTTTTATTTTTGACTATCTGTAAATTTAGTTTCCTGCTCTTAATTGTGAATGCATACTTGATGGTTTTAAATGCTCCTGAAATTAAGTGCTGCTTGACCAGCCTATATTGTGTATGTATGTGACGTCACTGAAGGCCTAAGGTTGAAATGCACGGCCCGCCACTGAGTTTAGTTATAGCATCAACACTCTGAAGATAAAGGACGCGATTGTACCTGTGCCAGGATGTAACTGCAGGGACAAGTCATTTGAAGGAATTCCCAAACTGGGACAAATTCAAAGGAATATGGGGAGAAGGACTTTTTCTGTTGATGGTTGCCCTGATTTCCCCAGGGAGGCTGAAAGCGTGTTCCACCTGGGATGCCTTTATGAAACCCAGGTATAATGCTCGTAAATCTGCACGGCTGCGTAGCATTAAATGATATGGATATGCATCTCAGCGAAAACGAGAGCTGTGTGAATGCTGCGCCGAAGATGAAATGAGCACACAGGCTTGCTGCTTGCGCTTTGGTTGTTCTTCCCAGTTCACTCGAATCAGACCCGCATACCTGCAGGGAATTTAGAGTCAAGATTATGTTTAGATCATCTGCAGCAGCTTACGAGTGTCAAAGGGTGGCATTGATCTTGAAAGATCACAAGATGACAACCGCATGCTGGTTTCATGCATCCATCTGCTCACCTTGTGCAGAGTGGAAGTGGGACTGGCAAGAATCCCTACTGGGTGGATACGCTCTGGACAGATCGCCAGCCAGTCACGTGGCTGCCAGATGAAGTCAGTCATTCACCGTCATAGCCACGTTTCGCCGTCTTCATTTAACCTACAGACATGTTTTTTGGAAGCCCCCACGTGCAACCTCTGCACTGAGAGGTCAGAGTCATGATTAAGACTTTCTTGCTCTGTACTTCTTTCAATAGCCTTCTTAGTTCAATAACCATCATCTTGATTTTTAAACAGCTATAAAAATACTACATAGACAAATGAGAACAAAGTCTCCAATGTATGGCATCACAGCATTTGTAGCTAATGCTAATTTCCTATGCCCGTCCCCGAGAAAGGCTTTAGACCAGAGGTGACCAACCCGCGGCTCGCGAGCCGCATGCGGCTCTTTGGCTGGTTCAATGTGGCTCCCGGGCTCTCACACGACAAGCGTCGAAAACGCCTGGGCAGCGGCGATGCCATTCAAACAAGGCGCCAACTTCACAGAACGTACTCCGTCAGCCTATCATCAATCCCGTTACTTGATTGACAGAGAGAGCAACCAATCAGATGACTGCACCACCGCTCATGCACAAACAACAGCGCTAAGTGCTAAGGTAGTCAGCGAATTACCTCTGATTTTAAAGCAGGGGTGCCCAATAAGTCGATCAGAATCGACCGGGAGCCAGCGAACTGGTCCAAAGTCGATCGCAAGGGGTGGGAGGAGGAAATGCATGGGGAAAAAAGGTTTGTATCTTGAGCTTTCATTCATTTTCGGCCTGTTCCAACTGTTGCTCATCGTGTTGTGCGTGCATATGTGCGCGAGTGCACTGGTGGGCACCCGCGTAAGTGCGTGCGTGCGAGTGCGCGCACGCGTGTGTGTGTGTGTGTGTGTGCGCGCGCGCGCGCGCTTGCACGCGCGCGATCGGGTCGTGCGTGGTCGTTCGTGAGAAGTTGGTCGCTTCAAAAGTCGATCTTTGGCCAAAAAAGTGTGTGTGTATGTGCGTGTGTGCACGCGTGTGCGCAAGGAAGGGTGTGATGTGGCTCTTTGCAGTAACTCTGTAAAAAAATTGTCTCTTCGTCTCTGACTGGTTGGCCACCCTTGCTTTGGACAAACGCAAAATTTTGCATAAGATCACATTTGAAGTCTGCGTACTAATAATTAGTACAGTTTATTTTAGTCACACCCGCCCAACTGCATGCCACAATGAACAGGTTCAGTGGTTGTGCAAAATGGATCATTGGATGGACATGTTTTAGATTACCTGTAGTTATCTTTTCAATTGTTTGACCTGTTTTGTTCCTCTTGGGCTTACCCTACAGTTGCGAAGTGTCGTGTGGTAAAAACAAATTCACGCTCAGGGTTTGCCATGCTGGATGCCATGTCGTGTGTGCTCATTGTTGAAGGCGCCACTGTAATTCTCAAAAGGAACATCTGTTTTAGTCTCTCTGATAGAAGCCTGTCCTCCCTCTCACTTGCTTCCTATTTCATTAGCAGCACTGCTGTGCCAGTAATGGCCTGTCATAGAGAGACAATGGGCTGCCATGCAGCAGGAATAACCTGGAGCGAACCACGGCAGCCTCGAGACTGGATGAAGACAAAAATAGTTTAACATAGAAAAGGAAGCTTTGTTTTAGAATTGAAATTCTATGCGAGTTACATTTACAGAGCGCACGTTTCGAGAAGATTATGATAGAATATCGGAAGAGCGGCGCTGTTAATTTCCTTCCACCTTGAATTGAGTTAGATAGAAGCAGTACAGCGTAATGAATCGTTAATGAATGAAAAATGAAAATTGTGTGCCATCTGTGCGGTGTGTCTTTTCACAATAGCAGAATATAATCGAATCAATAAGACTTTTTTTTTCTTAGCTGTTAAATAATGAATGGTAATGGAATAGCCCCATATTTGCCCAAACTGAAACCCGTCAGCATGTTAATGAACACATCTTTCTTTGATTTTTATTTTTTTATAAATTTACAGAAAGAAAAGTAAATTATACTTTACAATAGTCTTGTGGCCCTGGGATTAAAAACTGCTAACGTCTTTTGTTTACAATGCAACTGTAGATCAAGGGTCCATATTGGATTATCATTTGTAATGCTTTAGGTTAAGACAGGGGTGTCAAACTCATTTCACATTGTGGGCCACATATACGGCCTCGGAAGATGTCAAGTGGGCCGGGCCATTTCAAATTATACCATACTCTGCTATAAATAAGCAAAATAATATGTCTTTCCTTTGTTTTGGTCCAAAGAAGCACAAGAACATTAGGAAAATGTTGAAATTTAATGAACATATCTTTTAACAAAACATTTCATGAAGCACCTTAGATTTCCTTAGACAAATGTGCAATTTACTTTTATCATTCACATATATGCATTGCAACTGATCCCACTGATTGTACAAAGGCACACAACTTTAACAATTGGTATTGAAAAATATAGTAATGCACTTTAAGATTTATAAAGAAAGGAACTTTTCAACCATTTACACATGTGCATATAAAATCTAAATTTAATCTCTGCCTTCACCTTACAAACTAAGGAGAGTGCTATTAAATGTGTAAAGAATAAAGTACAGTATTCACATGTCCTTGATAGCGTCTGTGTTGGGTCTGTCTCAGTGACACATTGAGACTGCTGTTGTCTTCTTCGCTGACCAAAACAATGTTGTCTTCTACTCTGATCAAAACAGTGTGTCCCCTTGCGGATACTCCATGAATTACACGTTATTAAAAATATTAATTCCGTGTCTTTTATCAATTTTTTCCTGCGGGCCTTTTCCGGCCCGCAGGCCGTATGTTTGACACCACTGAGTTAAGCACATTTATATGGACGGCCCCTTTAAATACATTGTATGTGCAATTCAAGAAAAAGTACAAACGGGCCTATGAACAGAGCTTTAAAATGCTCTATTTTGAATTCACTTCATGAAAACAAGATACAGTGCACAGTAATAAAAAATGTTGTGCTCCAAAAATAGGGTTGATGAGCAGATGAAGAGAGATATTTTGCACCGGTGCATTTGAACACTGATTTGGCACACTTGAAAGAGTTGAGTTTTCGTCTATTTCGCTAAGCACCTCCCATCATATGCAAACACATGGACAAAAAGTGATGGCGTCTTTCTGTTCATGAAGAAAAAAAACAACAAAAAGAAAAACCGAGAGCTTTTTTTAAATTTTTTGCGAGCCACATTAGTGCTATATTCAGTTGTAAAAGTGACAGTCTCTCCTGTGAAACAAGGATCCGTATACTGCTGTTGTTTAACCTTAGGCCAATTCTATAGAATCATTTTGACAAGTAGCTTTTGTACTGAGTGGATGTGCAGTCGGCCAATTATTTTAGAAACCCTGGTGGGGATAAAATCCATCTCAGTGCTGTCTTTATACCCCTAACACTACTCTGCTTTGTTGTTGATTACACATGAAAGAGACTGCCCAGTCAGTTATGCCCTAAGAGACTACAGCAGAATAATGAGCTAAATGTGTTACAAACAACCCCTTCTTGCCTCTTATGAAAAAAACATTGGTATGAAGCAAATGTTTAACACGGCTCCTCGCTCTCTGACTGGAGAGAAATCAGGTGGAAAGGCAATTTGCATTAGGACGAGCGTAAAGAGGTGTAATTTGCAGTTCGTAGATGTTGGCAAGGTCATTGTTTTGCATGCTTTATGATGCTCGTTATATGTTCCTAAGTCTCCAAAGAGAGACTTGGGTGGGAGTCAAAAAATGCAATAATGCTAATAAAAAGTCATACATGCGATTAGCTTCATTTCTCTACAGTGTTTTTTTTTTTCTTTTTGGCTTTGAAGGGAGTTATGCAGTGTGGAGCAGGCTTTCGCCTAATACCGTGTGGACTTTGCATGTTGTCAACCTACTTGGATTTTCACTTAACATTGTTGACGCCAGATGGTTATTTTACAAGTTTCAGGGTTGAGAAGCCGCACTCATACCAAGCACTACTCATCGGCAAAATAAATCTCATCAGACTTCCATGTGTTCTTAGCAAAACTATTGAATTCAATATTAGACCAAACCATGTAGAATTTTTCAATCGTAGTAATAGTCTGTTTATATTGCTCTCAGTGAAAATGCGTTGTGCTTTGTTTTTGTACAGGACTATAGAATGTACAGTGCATAAAATTGTGTATATGTACTGTAAGTTAATGAAACCACTGATCTCTAATGTTAATCGCTGTGCTATCCATTTTCTCATCTGCTTATCCTCGCTCACAATCACAATTCAGTGTTCCATTAACCTGCCACACGCGTTTTTGGAATGTAGGAGGAAAACCCACACAGGCACGGGGAGAGCATGCAAATTCCACACAGGAAGGCTGGAGACGTTGCTTAACAAAGTATTTTTGAAAATGAAAAGCTAGTATCAATCTTTGCTTCTACTGTTCACAATGGCAATAGGGCAAAATGATAGTTGGGGGAGCTCATACCATCGACAGCGTGCCTAGTTAAATTGCCAGATCTGCAAAAACAGAAACCAGGGAAATGAGCATGGAGCTGATAACACCTTTTTACATTTACAGTGGTCCTTAAAAGCTTTCTGCCTTCCTGTCACCATCCTCTTTTCTCCATTCTTATTCGAGCACCTGCCAAACAACGGATCATTTCCGCTGGCGAGGTTCATCTCCTTTCCACTTTGCTTCTCTGACATTACAACTCCCAGCTTCCCTTCTCTCACAACACTCTGTAATTAGAATAATTGCTCACAGGGACTTGTGAAAATTGAATTTCTCATATCCCGCCAGTTCTTTGATCCCAACAGTTCCTCTTTGTGTCACATTTTAATCATAAGAGCCTGTATGAGGCCTGGTGCAATATTTCACTGCTTGTATGTGTACCGGTAATCTGTGTCAACGTACTAACCGACCTGTCTAAAAGAAGCGGAACTGCTACAAAAAGTGTTGTTACACCAAAGCAAATCTGAATTGCTTTTGAATTCTGAATCCAATTGTAATGTAGTTCACCGGGCATATTTCAACCAAATACATCTTTGGATGAACATTTTTAAGATAACTTGTGGATATATATGTAGGGTGGCCCGGTGGACGAGTGTTTAGCGCATTGACCTCACAGTGCAGAGGTTCCGGGTTTGATTGCAGCTCAGGCCTTCCTGGATGGAGTTCGACCTCGGAACTGTGAGGCAGATGTGTGTCAAGATGTACTTTGACTTGGCCAAAATTTTATTAGCATGTAAACTTGGACTACGCAGAGAAATGAGGGGGGTGTTTGCGTGCGTGTGTGTGTGTGGGGCGG
>NW_017805695.1:2718524-2743579 GCF_001891065.2 Hippocampus comes
GCTGCATCAAACGGTTGTGCTCTTCCGCTGTCAGTTGAAAGCCTCTCCATTGCCACAGTCAGCTTTTCAGGAACAAGGCAGGGAGGTACCCACAACAATCCACGTCTTCATTGCACTCACTGCTTGAATGGAGACTCAAATGGCTAACACACTCAAGTGGTGTCAACGTACGGATCACTTGATTAGTCATCACCATTGTTCATCAACATAATGTAATGTCAGTGGTGAGCCGTCTCGGCCAGCAAAGACTTCTCTGCTGACCTAAACGCTGTCAGAAGAACTTGCCTACATTTACAACCCAATATTTGATCCATTAAATTCTATTCGGGTATTCCAACCAGTCTATTCCCTTCATTCTGTAGTGTTTTTTCTTGTGCATGTGTTTTTTTGTTTTTTTTTGTCCAATCATAATTTGACCAGGCGGCCCGGTAGTCGAGTGGTTAGCACGTTGACTTCACAGTGCAGAGACACCGGGTTCAATTCCACCTCCGGCCTTCCTGTGTGGAGTTTGCATGTTCTCCCCGTGCTTGCGTGGGTTTTCTCCGGGTACTCCGGTTGCCTCCCACGTTCCAAAAACATGCATGGCGGGCTGATTGAACACTCAAAATTGTCCCTAGGTGTGAGTGTGGGCGCAAATGGTTGTTCGTTTCTGTGTGCACTGCGATTGGCTGGCAACCGGTTCAGGGTGTCCCCCGCCTACTGCCCGAAGACGGCTGGGATAGGCTCCAGCACCCCCGCGACCGTAGTGAGGATCAGGCGGTTCCGAAAATGAATAATAATTTGACCTCTATATGTTGCTATGTATTGGCTGGCAACCGATTCAGCGTGTCCCCCGCCTACTGCCCGAAGGCAGCTGGGATAGGCTCCAGCACCCCCCGCGACCCTAATGAGGATAAAGCGATTTGGAAGGTGAATGAATGAATATTGCTATATTAATATAATCTTACCAGGACCTTAAACCGCAATAGTGCTGTCTGATATAACTTATGTAGATTAGCAAGATGTCTTTAGCCAATCAGACTTCTTGTAAAATTGGCTAACGAGAGTAAGATAGGCAGCCCACAATAAAATTCTGCATTTCTATGCCCTCTGATTTGTTGCTCAGAGCGAGCCAACTTGGACAAGCAGACCATATCGATGGTGATCTGCAAACATGAGTGCATCTGTAATGTTGTTGACAACACTACCAAACTTGAATTCTGCTCCGATATACTGTGGGGCGTGTCAGCTGAAACCATGCACTGCTCAACTATCTAGTAATAATAATTAAAAGACCGTAAAAGCCGTGACACAGTTTTAACCCTCCTATTTCACCCCATTCAATGTTTCATGTCTCTGAAGTTATGAGTGTTATGTTTTTTGCTTCTTAACTGGTAAACATAAAATTGGCCTGATGATATTTTTAATGTCTTATAACACATGCTGTGCGCTTTGGTGTTCTTTTGGTCAATTTGACCCCCTATGCTGTTTCAGCTCTATAAAAAAACAAAACAAAAACAAACTAAATTAAACATATATATCAGCATTTTACAGACATTTTTCTGGTTGTTTTGGAGGATACTGAGGTCACTGTACCGGACAATTTTATACTCTTCAAAAAACTTTGGCGCCATGACTTAAAATAAACAAATGTAGTTGTGGGAGAACTATTAATAGTTCAAAATTGCATGACCAATTCAAATGCTTTTGAATTTGTTGATTCTTGAGATTCCTAACGCACTTTCAAAATTGACAAAGACTTCGAAGGAAAGATTTCCATTAATGAGGTTGCCGTAACCTCATTTGACAACCAAAGTGAGATCGAGGACTTTTCTGATCATAAGGCATCCTACTCTTCGTTTTGACCCCACTATTACTTACTGCTGCTCATGTGAGACAAATGTTTCCCGATTGGCTGCGTCGTCAGCGCAGTCCAAGACATAAAATCAGAATTTGAGCTCTTCATAACGACGAAAAATAAATTCAGAGGGGGACGCGCATGTATGGGGACAGTTGGGAGTGACTTGAATGTGACCCATTTGCAAGCCTACATCGGGTTGCCTTTTTGGCAGGAGTGCACAAGCGGAAGGGCGAAATGACAGCCAGCCTTTGGGCTGCTGGCACTCGAAGTGCAATCATTCTACCCATGTCTCTCAACAGATTCTGTGTTTTTACCTTTATCGTACGCTTTGATGACCGATAAACTACACAGGGGAAAATATCTCACCTAGAGCTGCACTTAGATTTGCGTTTCTTGATACAACACACAAATTTACGTTTTTCACAAGGTTATTTTTTCCTATGTGATATTCTGTTCTTATAGTTTTACATTGAAAATCCTTTGGGGTTTTTTTTGTATTTTAATGCATGCTGGGATTGTGCTGCATCACAAGGTTGGCACATAGACCGAGCTGCCAAAATGTTTTGCCTGTCCCCGACATCAATTTGGCATGGTTGCTACCGCTACCGCTGGATTATCAGCACAACATTTACTTTCCATCTGTGTAGTTTCGACAGAATGGTTTAAAAAAAAAAAAAAAAAAGCAGCAGTAATACTGCAGAGAAACAGCTGCGTTAAAACTGCAATTAATCCACATTCATCTCTGTTCTTATGCAAATGAAATTCTGGTACATGGCACCATTTAGTTATGTAAAGTGCTGCCCATGATCATTGTACAACTCATCGGGATTATTTGGGGTTATTAAAATGCATCCTTAAAAAAAAAAAGTCTTACCGATCTTCATTCAAAAAGAACCGCAGATTTCCTTACAGACAGACATTTTAAATAGAGCTTACACTTCATGAAGCAGGCACAGTAGGAGCACACAGTATGAAATCACCTTCATCTATTTTGTTTCAACGCATAAACCCATGAAGCATTCAACCTTCACACATATAATGCACCATTGCATACCAGTTTCAGAGCTCATCCCCAGCCCCTCTTAATTTGATTCATTCATTTTCTCCTCGCTCAGTTGCCCCCCCTCCCCACCACCATCCTCCCTCAGTCCTCTGACAGCTTCTTCCATGCATATTAATCACACAAAGATAAAAATACACATGATTGAAATCATACCCAAACCCTCATCGTGGTACACAAACACCGCAAAGCTCTTTCTTCGGAACAGCAGGGAGGAATTGATGGATTTGATTTTGTAGACTACATTACGAAACGTATGCACAATTCATATCTCATCTACAGTATTTGTTTACCGGCAAGAAGTCAGATTTGATGATCTGATGGCCCTGAACTGCTCTGAGATGTTGTGTCCCGGTTGTGGGTCCAATGAAGATTATTCTGCACCCTCTTTTGTCTACCTGTGTGTCACATGTGTTTACTGACTGAGCCGGTGTCATTTGTCACGACTCACTGCCTGTCATTTAATGTGCAGGAAAGATGAATGATTTGTTATTGCGGGGTAGCGTTTGCCCTCAGGTGAAGCGATAATGAGATGGGAGCTACTGAGAATTTTTAATACACATCATTGTCGGCCGTTGGCTCCCAGCTGTAAAAGCTAAACTGATGTGGAGCAGAATCCTTTACAGATTCATCAATGATGTTTAAACACAGATCAGAGAAGCTAGGCTATGGTCAGCTCTCCAAAGTGCAAGTAGACCGAGTGGTCGTAAAGTACTAATCATTTCATTAATCGATCCCTATTATAATTCTGTCAATATAATGAGAGTAATTAAATTTTCCTGTCTCCTGTTTGCTCTTCAACAGCAATCACAATTCTGATTTTTTTATAATAATAAATTGAGCTCCCATCTGTTCAAACCAACCATATAAATTTACGGACATAATTATATATCCATTGTTGTATTTTTCAAGTACAAATATTGTGCAGTGGCAGCAGTGCACGCAGTAGACTGGATGTTATTTTAACAAAGACTAATGTGTTTCAAAGCAATTCATCGCTATGTATGTGGAAACTGGCAATATGGGGTACTCACTTGACAAATGTGTTCCATTCCTGGTTCATGATTAGAGTAAAGCATGTGAAAAACATGTTAGGCTTACATTTGAATCAGTCCCCCGAAAAACACGTCGGTAACTGTTTGTGGCTTTTTGTGCAGCCAGACTATGTATTTGTACACCGCCGTGCTCGTTCACCAATCGTGACATTGAAATGTTATATGGTGCAACTTTATCGACAGCACTTCTCCTTGTCATTTCTCCTTGTACGAAAAGATATAGTGGACAATTTGATGTATCTGACCTCCATTTCTGAAGTCAGGCAAGTGGCAACAGTGTTTCAGTTGGCTTCATGATCATTCTGTAGCACCTGACAATCATGGCATCATAGATTGTGTTTGGTGCATAACTTTTGCCTCTAAATATAGAAAATGTTCAACGTTATGATAGTGAGTCTTGACTGTTTCTGAGCGGATCAGGGTGAAAAAAAGTCATTTTTGCCCACTGCACAAAAGCCGATCTTTCAGGTAGTGATGGGAAAATGAAGCTTCAAGATGCTTCGTGAACCTTTTTTTTTTTTTTTTACTCCTCTCTATGGCCCTCAGCAACATGGTAGTCGACTGGTTAGCACGACTGCCTCACAATGCAGAGGTGCAGAGTTAGGTTCCCGCTCCGGCCTTCCTGTGTGGAGTTTGCATGATCTCCCCATGCCTGTGTGGGTTTTCTCCGGGTACTCCGGTTTCCTCACACATTCCAAAAACATGCATGACATGTTAATGGAACACTCTAATTTGTCCCTAGGTATGATTGTGAGCATGAATGGTTGTTCATCTATGTGTGCACTGTGATTGGCTGACAACCGGTTCAGGGGGTACCCTGCCTACTGTCCGAATACACATGGGATTGGCTCCAGCTCTCCTATGAGGATCATGAGATTAGAAGATGGATGGATGGATGGATGGATGGATGGATGGATGGATGGATGGATGGATGGAATGATCGATGGATAGAATTATGGATGGATGGATGGATGAATAGATGGCCCTCTCTGTTCAGCATAGGGCTGAAAGCACAGTGGCTTGCCATTTCTTAAACCGTTTTCTTCAAACCAAAAGTGCCATCTAGAGGAGTCAAAAAATACACCAACTGGCTCATGAAACACCTTTCAGCTTCACTTACAGTATTAATTTAACAAACATTGGATAAACGAGGTCTCTGGATTTTATACCATCAATCGCCAAGGCCGTTTATATGGAGAATATGCGACAGTTGCTGTTTTATTTTAGGCTGTTTTGTCTATGAGCTTTCATCTGAGGTTACTTTGAGCCTGTGTTTTTTGATAGTTAATGGTTCAATTTCATTGACTTGATAGACGGTTCCCCAGCGTTGTTTTGTCTGATGATGCAGTTCAATGAATATGCCACACTTTTTACTGACATCTGATGACGTTTAAGATGTCTGAAAACTGATGCTGTGATTCCATTAACTTGGAAAATGTAGGGCTCCCTCAAACGGTTGGATTTTAATGTTACAACTTACAACTGAATCTAACATCTTTGGATGCCCTCGTGTGTACAATGTGTCACTTCATCACAGCTGAAACACAACAAGAATTTAGTAACACACCACACCAGGGGTGCGGAGAACTAGTGTGGGGGAAACTCAATTTTTGTCATTTTGGAGGGAAATGATTGCAATGATTACTTCTTATGGATACCATACAGTACCTTCTTTTACTGAAATATTCTGTTCCAAGAAATGTGATTTTTCTCAGATGTTGGCATCTTACAGAATGTAATATTTTGGCTTTATAATGAATATTTATTTTGGAAAATAGACAAAATGGGATTTGAAAAAAATAGTTTACTGCAATACTGGTCTCAGTCCAAACAGCAAGCAAATCTATTAGTATTTCATGGTTGATGAAAAATACCTTTCTCTAATAATAACATGCAGATGTACTGGCTTAAGTCCGACTCACTTTCGGAATCTTCTGTTAACTTCTTAACTTCTTTTGTGATATACTATTGTGGGATGTGAAACCTGTTTTCATGGGAGCAGCCATTTTGGAAATGGGAGATGGCACATTGTTGCAATGAAAAATACTGAGCGCAGTAAAAGACAGCCCCTGATATGACACAATTCGAACCAAACCTTTATTAAGATTGGCATTATTCTGAAAGTTCTGCTTTCCTCGAATAATTTCTACATTTGAAATTTAAAAATGACAAAATTGAGGTACCATTCAGTGGCTCAGCTGGAGCTTCGTTTTCCAATAATTATACTTTTCATTTGTGTTCAACACATATTATGCCGAATGATATACAGGTACACAGAATAACTTATTCTGTGAATCATCATTGTTTTTGTTTGTTTGTTGCACCAAGTACACTGGCAAAAAAGACGTTTCTTTTTTTTTTAATTCAAACATGTACATTGTTTTCACATGGTTAAATCAGAATAATTTTTTTGGCCAAGTATGTAAAAAACACAAGGAAGTTGTCTCTGGTAGTATAGGCTACACGAGTATTCCAAAAACAAGCAAAAAAAAGGAAAAAAAATAAATTACAGGACAATGCAATTTCCACCCTTTAGGTGTAGGGAAGGCTGCAAGTTTAAAACTGGTCCATTGTGTGCCTGTCAGAGGTCTGAAATTATCATTGATCAAGTGGATGCGCTGCCTCAATTTGAACTCGCCTGTGTGTTTTTCGAATCAGTCGCAGAAACCTTTTAGCATGTACTTTCTCCTGTTTAATTCAGTTACTTTCCTGTCACAGAATTTCTGGGAACAGCTTGAATTACAGAAACGCTCCGTGTCGTATTTCATTTTTTACTGTCAGCAGCATTTATGACGCAGTAAAAAAAAAAAAAAGACTGTCTACGCCAGGGGTGTCAAAGTCAAATGGACGGAGGGCCAGATAAAAATTTTTGCTGCAAGCCGAGGGCCGGACTGATCGAATGTTCATTGAAAATTTTAAAAATAACCACATATTGTTTATTGAACCAAATTTAATTGACCGAAAACCTAACAAATACATTCCAATACGGTCAGATAAATAAAGCAACATTTTTTTATGGCTATGTCAGTAAACTTTAATTTTCAACAGGCACAAAAAAATTTCCTTTGTATAAAAATACCCATAACATGAATGAAAGAAGCCGATATTATTCAAGGCACTATCACTAGTCCATATTTTCTCTTTTAGCAAAAGTAGGCTAAATTTACTTAAAAGAAAAACAAATAATAGTGCAGTAATTTTCGATCATTTACTCGAATAAAATATTTTTAAAACATAATTGGATTGAAATACAATAAAATAAAGTGCAAAAATGTATAAACCAAAAACAACACTTTCTTCAAGAAGTAACAAACAGCGAAAGCAAATATTGTACTTTAATTTTTAAACTTGAACTGAGTAAAAACTCTTAGTATGTGATTGCACAGTATATTATAAGTAATATTCACTTATTTGAGGCTGAGGCTGATACTCGCTGGTGTCTTAACTTTTCTACAAGTTCATCAATATTTGGGGTCAGGCTCTGAGCTGAGCAAATCCTCAAAATTGAGTGAGGGTGTTCAGCAGTAAACCGACTTCTGTGTGATGTTTTGTTCAGCTTCATCAAAGAAAATAGTTGTTCACACACGTATGTGCTGCCAAACTTTCGACAACGTTTGAGCAGCCTGGATGCGCAGCGGGACCACTGTGTCGGGGAGGAAACCGTCAAACTGCGCAGCACGCACTGCCGTATCTTTGCAGAAACACTGCAATTGTGTTTCTGCTAATGCTCACGATTAAAAAGAGTTGCTTTTTTTCGGGGTAAACTTCGTCACAAACTTTAAGTATACCGTTTTTAATGAAACCCCCCTTCCCCCTCCGTGTCCATGTTCTTGTTTGCGTGTTTCGTTTCATGATGTCGTCTCAGATTACACTATTTCGATCGCGCCACACTTTCTCCACACAGAAGACACACAGGTTTTCCAGCTACGTCCATGAACATGTTCTTCGACTCTCACCTTGTTTGAAACCCCCGGTTCTCAGTGTCCACCTTCCGTTTTGCCATTTTTGATGGGTATCTGAAAGCTAATGTCACTGTTATGGGAACGACTGCTAGACGAATAAATATTTAAATAAAGCGGCCAACTGCTTGGCGCGTCACCGTTGCATTGTGGGAAATGTAGTTTTGGTGCGTGTAAAAGATCTGCGGGCTCTCGGCTTGCTGCGGTCCGCGGGCCGGTTCTAATAATAAATCAATATCATCCCAGGGGCCACTGAAAACATTCTGGCCGGCACTTTGACATATGTGGTCTACGCAAACATTATTGGAGCTATGTACATAACATTATGGATTAAAATCGCCTTGCTTAAGTTCTCGGTTTTAAAACACAGATGGGAGATAGTTATGTGAATTTTACCATTGCGTAGTATGAAGAATTGTAAATTGCGCTTTGAAATGTATGGATACTATTTGCTATTATATATTGGTTATGGTCCAGTGAAATCATTTGATGAATTTCCTATTAAACAGCCAGGCTGGATAACAGCATGAGTATATGCTCATCTAAACCTATTTGTATAAATACAGTCTTAACTTGAGGTTTGTGTTGTAAAATATCCCTGTGACAGCAATACCGTGCAGATGGTAGTGAGTGTGTAAAGCTGTTTCCTTAATGAAAAATAATGCACCATCTGTTGAAGCACTTTCAGCGCACAACTAGCCCTCCCATTTTCCTAAATAATGTCACCTTACCAGAACGGCAGGCATGTGTCAAGTATGTATGTGGTATGACAATGTAGAGGACTTAGCTAATTGTGTGCTTCCTATAAGTGGTGCAGGTCAATTCTGCTCACCGTGGCATTGTTTTGAGCCCTAAATCCCTAAATTGCAGGATGCGTGAGCCGCAACAAGGTAGTAAATAGTGTGACCTCGTAGCACATCATTAAATTCAAAGTGAATCAGGATAAACAAAAGATAGAATGGGATGAATATTTCATGCTTTCTTCTTGACATGTGACTGTTGAGCAGAAGAGAAATGAGCTTGGCACAAAAAAGTGTACGCTATTTTCATTCCCATGCACTGTTGCAGTGAAGGGACCAAAACCAATCTAGCGCCACCACCCTGGAGGTGCCAGCATTGATACGACCAAACCAAACCTGAGGATGCTCTGCAGTGGTAGGATACAAATCAGTTAACCGATCACAGCTTTCAACAACAAAACGCTAAATGTTGTCCACTAAACTGAACTGCGCTGCTTGGTGAATACCCGTATTCTCTGAAACTGTCCTTGGGTCAGGCAACATGATCACGCCTGGGTGCCGTTTGCATGCTCTCCCCGTACTTGTGTGGGTTATTCATTCATCCATTTACCGAGTGGATTTTTTATTTATTTTTTTGTCTTTGTGCCCTGTGGCTGACTGGTGGCCAGTCCATGGGGTAGCCAGCCTCATCAGCTTGGTTCGAGGCCAGCTCATTATAGCAACTCTAATAAGGACAAGTGGAAGAGAAAATGAATGAATGGCTGTCCATGGCAGCCAGGATGTCTTTTTTTTCGGTTAATTGAAAATGCAGGTTCAAGAGCAACAAAATGTATTTTTCAGATAAAAGGTTGAAGAGCCTTTGTGGCACAAACTGGAAAGAGAATAGAAGTAACACATAAAAGTTTTACATAGGAAGTGAAAAAAAAAAGAGCATTTGTAGACAAAGAAGCGGCGGCAAAGAAGCAGATTAATTAGATGCATTTTCCGACTCATGCAGTGTGACGGCTGAAATCAAACGTTAGTATTCAGAGTGTATGAAGCTCAGTCTTAACTTATCCACTTGAGTCGTGAGTAGTGATGCACATTGCTGAACTCCAGTGGAAATAAAGCGTCAAACTAAACTGTGCTTTGAGGTAATGCATTCAAATAGCTCATCAGCAGTCAAACCAGGACTTCATTCACCATTAGGCCAAACAACATCCACGCTCCAGGATGATTGCCCAAGCGGTGTCAGCTTCTCTTCTGTTTCCAAGCCTTCCTTTCATCCTTGAGTCCACAAGGTGGAAGAGCTTGAGTCTTTGGAGAATCACCTAAAAGAGGGCGGCCAGGCAGCAGCTACAGAGAAACCAGGGATGGAGGTTTAAGTCCGATAAGGTTGAACTCAAGGGGAAACCAGTCAGAAGAGGGAAAGAGCTTCAAAGCAGTTGCTGTCGCTGCGGCTCCGAGGCCGTGGACAAGGGGCCCTGGGCAGGACACGGGTGTTACTGTGGAAAGCGGAAAAGAGAAAATAGAAATTAAACAGATGAAAAGTGGTAAAGTGAAGCGGAGCTCCATGATGACCTGAGTCAAGTGGCTGAGGAGAAGTTATGTTTTCATCACCAACCGCCGAATAGATTGTTTTTAGCATGATGCCAAAATTATATACAGTGGTGAATTGAGATATTGAGGTGGAAGCATCCATATGAGTTTAGATTTTTTTGCTTTGACTTGTGAGCGCAAAGAGGGGCAGTAAATTAAAATCAACTCGCATAATATTGAGTACTTTACTATTAAACTATACATAAAACAAAGAGAAGTATCCATCCATCCCTCCATTTTCTAATCCGCTTATCCTCACGAGGGTCATGGGTGTGCTGGTGCTTATCCCAGCTGTCTTCAGGCAGTAGGCGGACACCCTGAAGTGGTTGCGAGCCTATCGCCACACACACATAGACAAACAACCATTCCCGCTCACAATCACGCCAAGGGACAAGTTGGAGTGCCCAATCAACCTGCCATGCATGTTTTTGGGATGTGGGAGGAAACCGGAGTACCCGGAGAAAACCCACGTCGGCACAGCGAGTGCATGCAAACTCCACACGGGAAGGTCGAAGCAAGAATCGAACCCCGCACCACATCACTGTGAGGTGGATATACTAACCAGTCATCCACCGTGGCGCCCCAAAGACATTTATATGGTGTGTATTTAAAACTATCAAACAGTGATGCTTTCCTACTCATGCAGTGTGACGGCTGAAATCAAACGTTAGCATTCAGAGTGTATGAAGCTCAGTCTTAACTTATCCATAGATGCATTTTCCGACTCATGCAGTGTGACGGCTGAAATCAAACGTTAGTATTCAGAGTGTATGAAGCTCAGTCTTAACTTATCCACTTGAGTCGTGAGTAGTGATGCACATTGCTGAACTCCAGTGGAAATAAAGCGTCAAACTAAACTGTGCTTTGAGGTAATGCATTCAAATAGCTCATCAGCAGTCAAACCAGGACTTCATTCACCATTAGGCCAAACAACATCCACGCTCCAGGATGATTGCCCAAGCGGTGTCAGCTTCTCTTCTGTTTCCAAGCCTTCCTTTCATCCTTGAGTCCACAAGGTGGAAGAGCTTGAGTCTTTGGAGAATCACCTAAAAGAGGGCGGCCAGGCAGCAGCTACAGAGAAACCAGGGATGGAGGTTTAAGTCCGATAAGGTTGAACTCAAGGGGAAACCAGTCAGAAGAGGGAAAGAGCTTCAAAGCAGTTGCTGTCGCTGCGGCTCCGAGGCGGTGGACAAGGGGGCCTGGGCAGGACACGGGTGTTACTGTGGAAAGCGGAAAAGAGAAAATAGAAATTAAACAGATGAAAAGTGGTAAAGTGAAGCGGAGCTCCATGATGACCTGAGTCAAGTGGCCATTAGCCCAAACAACATCCACGCTCCAGGATGATTGCCCAAGCGGTGTCAGCTTCTCTTCTGTTTCCAAGCCTTCCTTTCATCCTTGAGTCCACAAGGTGGAAGAGCTTGAGTCTTTGGAGAATCACCTAAAAGAGGGCGGCCAGGCAGCAGCTACAGAGAAACCAGGGATGGAGGTTTAAGTCCGATAAGGTTGAACTCAAGGGGAAACCAGTCAGAAGAGGGAAAGAGCTTCAAAGCAGTTGCTGTCGCTGCGGCTCCGAGGCCGTGGACAAAGGGCCCTGGGCAGGGCACGGGGGTTACTGTGGAAAGAAGAAAAGAGCAAATAGAAAGTAAACAGATGAAAAGTGGTAAAGTGAAGCGGAGCTCCATGATGACCTGAGTCAAGTGGCTGAGGAGAAGTTATGTTTTCATCACCAACCGCCGAATAGATTGTTTTTAGCATGATGCCAAAATTATATACAGTGGTGAATTGAGATATTGAGGTGGAAGCATCCATATGAGTTTAGATTTTTTTGCTTTGACTTGTGAGCGCAAAGAGGGGCAGTAAATTAAGATCGACTCGCAAATAGTGAACATTTCATCAGAAAAAATGTAGCTTCATGCTGTCAATGTTTACTACTTTACTATTAAACTATACATAAAACAGAGAGAAGTATCCATCCATCCCTCCATTTTCTAATCCCGTGGACAAGGGGCCCTGGGCAGGACACGGGTGTTACTGTGGAAAGCAGAAAAGAGCAAATAGAAATTAAACAGAAGAAAAGGGATAATGTGAAGCGGAGCTCCATGATGACCTGAGTCAAGTGGCTGAGGAGAAGTGATGTTTTCATCACCAACCGCTGAATAAATAGTTTTTAGCATGATGTCAAAACTATATACAGTGGTGAATTGAGATATTGTGGTGGAAGCATCCATATGAGTTTAGATTTTTTTGCTTTGACTTGTGAGCGCAAAGAGGGGCAGTAAATTAAGATCGACTCGCAAATAGTGAACATTTCATCAGAAAAAATGTAGCTTCATGCTGTTAATATTGAGTACTTTACTATTAAACTATACATAAAACAAAGAGAAGTATCCATCCATCCCTCCATTTTCTAATCCGCTTATCCTCACGAGGGTCATGGGTGTGCTGGTGCTTATCCCAGCTGTCTTCAGGCAGTAGGCGGACACCCTGAAGTGGTTGCGAGCCTATCGCCACACACACATAGACAAACAACCATTCCCGCTCACAATCACGCCAAGGGACAAGTTGGAGTGCCCAATCAACCTGCCATGCATGTTTTTGGGATGTGGGAGGAAACCGGAGTACCCGGAGAAAACCCACGTCGGCACAGCGAGTGCATGCAAACTCCACACGGGAAGGTCGAAGCAAGAATCGAACCCCGCACCACATCACTGTGAGGTGGATATGCTAACCAGTCATCCGCCGTGGCGCCCCAAAGACATTTATATGGTGTGTATTTAAAACTATCAAACAATGTTAGCTTAAAGGGGCCATATCCTGCAATTTTAAGCTTTCCGATATTACCTATATGATTTGATATTCTCTTTGGTTCAATGGCGATCCAAGTTCTTATGAAATATGAGTTATTTTGGAGGCTATTATTCTAAGCCCCAAATAAGACACCTTGTTCACCTCTGCCCGTGTGGCTGCCGCGCCCCTTTCATGACATCATCCTAAAGCTGGTCAGACGAACCACGCACGAGACAGTACTCAACAGTTTTCATCACTCGGGCGACTAATGCCACTTTTCATATGTGTGTATGCATGTGCATGCATGCCGTGTTATTTCTTCATGAGCAACTGGCCTGTGGGTGTCTATGTGAGCGAACAGCAGTGGGTGGCCAAGGTTGGAAAATAGAATAAGAGCACACTCTCACACACAATCACAGTCGGATGGGCTAAAAGCTGTGAGTGCTTTAGAAGAAGGTTAGCCTGAGATTTGTATGGTCTGACTATGTATACATACAGTACATATGGAATCAAAATTGAATTGAATTGAACATTTTAATCATCATGTGTACGTTTCAACTCACACCACCATTTGGATTTTAACCATTTATGTTCAACCCTGTATGCCACATCATGTTATGCCGCCGTGTTCTTTTCATGTCGCTCAGTCACTACAAAAGCTGTCCATTACTTCAAATACATTAACAGATCTGTGATGTGAAAACTGATTCTCGACTTTCCATTCGTCTTTTTGTTTTTCTAGATGCGGAGCACTCGAGGTGTGTCTGTGTGGCCAGTGGGGTTTGTTGGCGGCAGAGCATATGAGCGCCCAATCGTTTCAGGGGGCAGAGTTGTGGGCTGGTACACTGGCTGGAGACCAGACCGTACCTTTGCCACTGACATGGCAGGTAAGACGCAAGTCATACAAAGCATGTTTTAATTTTCATATACATGGTTGTATAATAATAACAATGACAATATTTTCATGATACTCTTGCATGTAATGAGATCTTACTCATTTCCATGGTGACCCATAGGATCGTCTACTAGTTACTACATCTATAGTATTGGTGGACGAAGACAACTAATGTTGTGCTAGCACTAGCATCTGTGTTAATGTTACCTTTTAGAGTTGTGTACATTGCGTGTGCACACTACAATCACCAGATTGTTTATTGACATCATGAAAATTACCTGGACTTGTTTACTGGAAGCTTGAAATTACAACCATTTCCATTTCCTTGAGCTTCAAATTCTGGATACCCAGCAGACATGACCTGCTACATGAATCATTGTCTGAAAAACTAAGCTTCCAAATATGAATAGTTTGTTCTTTCTGTTTGTCTTCAGCCTCAAAATAATTTGAAACAATGTCTCACGAGGCATGTTTTTCTTCCGTGCTTAGTCTTAAAAAACAAACATACAATTCCAACTTATTTCACCTCCATCAGCTTGTTATGATTACTGCTGTCGATTTGTATTGACTTTAATGACTCCAAATTACCGTACTTGTACAAAGTAGGTGACTCGCTAAGCTTTTGACTTTCCAATGCAGACAATATGCATCACACTATACAAAGCTAATCATTGACGCGTGATCTTAGCCCAAGCCTTTTTCACTCGTGTGATCCACAAAACAATCATCAACAACTGTTTGTGTTTGCACAGCCACATTTATTGACATTTATTTATTGATTACATACATCACAGCTGTCAAAAGGCACTCTCTGAAGGATGCCCACAACGACATGGTTCCTTTCGGTAAAAGCAAATGGCCGACTTGGTTTCCTCACACAAACTGATGTGGTCAGCACAAAAGAAGCTTCTCACTCTTAGCGGAGTGGGCAACTGCGAGGTCAGCTCTTCTGCTATTCAGCAAAATGATAAAAGGCACGAAGACACTTTTTAAGTGTGTCTTGAGGAGAACAATACGACGAAGAGCATTTAAGTTTGGATTGGTAGCTATGATAATGAAATGACAGTACCAATCAAAGGTTTGGAAACACTTTCCGATTCAAAGGGTCTTCAACACATTACGAGGACGTAAACACACACTCACACAAACAAATGCTTTGAAATGCGAACAGAGTGGAAGTAGAACGAGTCCCAGAGCAGACTGTGGTCAACTTGGAGGTTCCACTGCACTCCATCATAAAAAGCAACATTTTGCCCACACATTTACTTTATGTTGGTAACCAAGAACAAAAGCGTAATGAGTGTTGATTGCATGAATGCTTTCAAAACACATATGTCCACACAAGTGACTGCACTGCGGCCAACCACACATGCACTCACTTTATCTCAAATATGCACACGTCTGCCCCTGGGATTATTGTTAATTAAACCCGAACAAGAGTGAGCATCTCTTTTTCATTCTACTACCTTGTTTCACCGCAATTATCATCTACTACCTTTTTTCATCGCAATTATCACTGCCAGCGTGCTCATCTTTTTTTCCTAATCTCCCTCTTAGACTCTCACATGCAATGCCCCTTCCTCTCAAATGCTTTCATTTTTTTGCATGGTTTCACAACTTTCATCTTTAAGATCGTCAAACTAATGTAGTCCAGCCAGTGACATGTCTCATGTAATCATTGGCCAATGAAAACCTTAACATAGGACGACCATTGAGCAAAATTGTGCGCAGTTATCTACTGCTAATTGGCGAACAAGAGCGGGTGAGATCCACATCTTTTACTTGCAACCTAATGATGTGTGTGTGTGTGTGTGTGTGGGGGGGGGGGGGGTTGTAACGGTAACAGAATACGGTTACTTTTTTTTTTTTTTTTGTATCCTGAATACATAACGACCGTACATGTATGTTTCAATTGAGTTTGAGAGGGAATGATGCAATGGTTCTGGTTGCAATTTTATGTAACACATAAAGGAACTTCTTAAGACGGTAAATGTGGCATATATCTCTCTAATAAAAGACAACTGGATGCGTATCTCGATATATCTGAAAGTGGAACGGTTCGATTCAGTTTAATTTGACGCAGTCGCGTCTTTGAAATTAAAATCGATTTTCCAGTTCAAATCGTTTTTTTTTTTTTGTTGCACGCCTTCTGGAAATGTATTGTAGCATGGGTGAAAGAAGGTTGACAAAATCATCCTCCATAAAATTGGCCAAATCTGACCCGAAGAGAGAAAGAAGAGAGGCGGCCACAACAGGGAGGCCACAGATGAAGGCTGTGCATCTCAAATTAACCCTTTGGTGCACCCTGTAACCTGATAACATGATAACCTGTCCACTGTAGTAACCGCTGTCCCTGAAAGGGTTAAAGAGAACAGAGCCCCAATCGGAGCAACGCTTATTTACATATTGATTATTTTTTCAAATATTAATGAGGAAACCGTTCAAAGTCAGTTATTCTGACCAATAAAAATAAGCCGGAAAAGGGCACCCTGCTCATTTCCACCCCAAATTATTTTGTAAACTTCACAAAAGGATATAAAACTTTACGACATGGCATCTTTAACAAGTGGGGGCAAGTAAGATAAGAAAACCTTTATTTGTCTCAAAATGGAGAAATTCCCAATTTACAGCAGCAACATTATGAAAGGCAGAAGTAGAAGAACAAAAAGTATATAAATAAATATAAATTATAAAATATAGATATAAGCATTTTAAAAATGGGTGAGTGGGGGTGACTCCAGGTGTTCAGGTTCATCTATTGAATAGCCTGACAGCAGTCGGCAGGAACGAGCGACGGTACCTCTCCTTCTTGCAGCGCAGGTGTATCAGTCTCTGGCTGAAGGAGCTGCCCAGTGTTGTCAGGGTGGCCTGGAGGGAGTGGGAGGGTCTGTCCATCATAGCTTTTAGCTTGGCTAGAATCCTCCTGTTGCCCACCTCCTCCAGAGTGTCCAGGGATTATCCCAGGACAAAGCTGGCCCTCCTGACAAGTCGGTCCAGTCTCTCTCTGTCTTGGGCTGAGATGCTGCCTGACCAGCAGACTATGCCATAATGAATGGCTGAGGCCACCACAGAGTCATAGTAGGTCTTAAGGAGTGACCCCTAAACTCCAAAAGACCTCAGTTTTCTGAGCAGCCCCTTCCTGATGAGAGCGTCCATGTTTTACACCAGTCTAGTTTAATGTTGAGAAGAACACCCAGGTACTTGTAGGAGGTCACCCTCTCTATGTCCGTATCCTGGATGTTCATCGGTGCAGGTGAAGACAGTTTCCTGCAGAAATCCACAACCAACTCCTTAGTTTTCCTGGGGTTGATCCGGAGGTGGTTCTCCGGGCACCAGTCCACAAAGTCCTCCGTCAGCCCCCTGTCGTCCCGATCATCTCCGTCCGTAATGAGGCCGACGTCTTGTACTTGTACTTGTTCAAGCAGGGTCAGGTCGCTTTGATTTGAAATTTTTCCTTCATTAAAAAGAATCACCATTTAATAACTGCATGATATGGTTACTTGGAGGAAAGATACTAAAAAAAAAAAAAAAAAAAACCCCTAAAAAAAAACCCTTTGGATTTACTTTATTCAGACATTGGTTGCATGTGATTAAAATGTTGCACATGATCAAGTGCTGTTTTTTTCAGTGTACATACACACAACCTAATTATCATCCTCATATTTTTACTGCACTAAATACTTTCACAGTAACAAGATTTATGCGGTAGCAGCATAATAGTTTTGGGGGGTTTTTTTGTATGAAATTGTGCAAGAACAACAAAGGATGCGCTGAACCAGTGACCAAACTTAATTCACTTTTAAACGATTATTCATAGGGATTACAATGGGCTGACTGTAGGCCTCCGAGTGGGTGTCAGCGCTCGTCCAAAAAGTTATGTGCTGCACAGAGCCGCATTGTTATCAGCGCACTAAAGCTGCACGTCTACAATGTGACCTCATTGAGCTGGACACAAAGGAGCCCCAACCATTTTGTGTATGTGTGTCTATAATCATGGATGAAGAGAGCATATAAACACAGGCGTGCACACTCAATACAATCATGAATCTTTTCAGAATGACACGCCCATCAGCACATGCATGAACTGATGCGAGCGGGCTTGTGTACATGCTCCGGAGAAATGACAAGCGTGCAATTGTCTAAGCGCACATTGGAGCAGCATCTGTGCAAATCGAGGCGAGGGTGCACCTGTGCACACACGGCAAACAAGAAAACACACACAACCAACAACATGTCGCTGAGATGGCGCCGGCCGCCTTCGCTCAAGTGGTGCTCGCCACTGGAGAAGTGGTCGCTGAGAAGGGGACATGAAAGCGTTTAACCCAGAGTGACCTTGTCGGTTCGATGTTGCTGTTCCCAAGGCAGTGAGATAGAGACTTGATACAGGAAAAGTTAGAACATCCTCTCATCCATAAAAGCGGGGGAGTAGTCAAGATATGTGATGAACTACTAAAGTATAGTTTATGTGGGGTCGAACGCAGTATAAAACGTCAAGTGTTGCGTCCTTGTCAGCTTGAGATGCAATTATCTACGAACTTCATAAATTATTATCTGATACTAAAGGGAGAATTACTGTCTACTTACATTCAAATGGCCAAAGTTAAATTGCGTTGGAATTTTAGAGGCTTGCAGACAACTAATTGAAGGCTGAACAATTTGAACAAAAGTAATTAATTATGATTGCCTCCCACACCTCTTAAAAATGTGGTTTTTTTTTATTTATTTATTTTTTTAAACAACACATAATTAATGTTTTGTTATCCATTTTCTGATCTGCTTTATCCTCACAAGGGTCGCGGGGGGTGCTGGAGCCTATCCCAGCCGTCTTCGGGCAGTAGGCGGGGGCCATCCTGAACCGGTGGCCCGCAAATCGCAGGGCACACATACACGTACATACAAACAACCATCCGCGCTCACACTCACATTTTGGGACAATTTAGAGTGCTCAATCAGCCTGCCATGCATGTTTTTGGAATGTGGGAGGAAACCGGAGAAAACCCCCGCAGGCACGGGGAGAACATGTAAACTCTACATGGGAAGCCCAGAGCTGGAATTGAACCTGGTACCTCTGCACTGTGAGGTCGACGTGCCAACCACTCGTCCACCGGGCCACCGAATGTTTTTCTTATAAAACTTGTATGGGCCGTGTCTATTGACAGGCCTCCCATCTGTGCGAGGCTAGTTTTAGTAGTATTGACTTTCCACGTCCAGTTCACATGTAAATAATTATTCAACAGCTTAATTAAACTTTCCAAAGCAATTTCAAAGCATAGGTAAATATTTTCTCCAAAATGGCATTGAGCCCTGCCACATGAACGACTCACAAAGAGCTTTATATAATATTCCTTACGGTTGTATTGTCAGGATCTAAAATGCATTATAACCTTTCCAAGTGACCTTAATTTGACCTTTTCTAAAGATGTTGTCCAACTTTTGGGTGTTTTCGCACATCTTTCTAGCAAGGAGCAATCCACGAGCAAATATCCGCGTTCAGTTTGAATGGATTTTTTCAGCATGATTCAGTTAGAATCATGCTTTTCACATCTTGATATCCGGCTGACGCCTCATCAATGATCAAGAGTACGTCACCATTGTTCGGCCTCAAACAGGATCTTCTGTGAAGGGTTTTGCCAGAATGCCGTTCAACACCTTGGTAGGGAACAGCAAGTTGTGTGGAAACTACTCAGTGAACAATCGGAGAAGTACATTCAAAAGTTCAGATGTCCAATTACTGTAAATTCACCAGTAAAACTTAGATTGTTAATCGGATTCATCCAAAAAATTTCCCCAAAACATGAATATGCATATCTTTTATTTCACCTTCTCGGCTACAGTAAATGCTTAGATTGTGCAAAAGATGAAACTTTGCTGCGTACTATATCTAATGAAGAATGTCTTGGCCTGTCTTGCCTTCATGTTTTCTACAGCAGATTGTTTAGCAAGGGGGGGGGGGGGCAGACAGCTGACCTGGCTTAAAACTGAGAAAACTCAACCCAGGAGGGCATCACGAGCAAAAAGTGTTTGCATGGCCACGGTTTCTCTGTGTGCGATGCATGCTGACACATATCTCAGAGGACTGCCGTCTGCGAGCCCCGCGTTTCATTAATTCAACATCGCTGCAGTCAACAACATTCTGCTCAGACTAGAGGAGAGGGAAATGAGAAGTGGTCAGGATGCTGAATTCCTCAAGGTGAATTCCCCAACTCAAGACTTGATTGCCAAGGCGTGCTACCCGCTAACGATTTGCATAAACAAATATTCAGTCGTTATGGATAGACCTTGCATGAGGACTGCTGCAGGCTGGGAAGGGATCTGAGCCCTCTGAGCAATTCTGTTCGGTGAAGTGCACCAACCCTTCCATTTGTCACGTTGGCATTTGTGCCCATATCATGACCACCTTAATGGAAATATTGTTTTGATTAACATTAGTTCTTCATCATTTAACTACACAGATGTCAGACACCACGACCATCAAATAATACAGAGGTTACTGGAATGGGGTATCGGAATGCTCAGAAATGAAATGAGTATAGTCATACCTCGGTTTTCGACCATAATCCGTTCCAGAAGGCTGTTCGAAAAGCGATTTGTTCGAAATCCAAAACTATTTTATTAGACCATGATTAGGGGGTAACTCACTATGCAGAAATAACATAAAAACAGTCCAATTCGCATAAATCACAACAGACACGGCTGCTCAGAATGAACACTACTGGAGGAAGCGTCACTTCCACAAGTAAGGAAGCCGAGAGGAGTTAAGTGGCGTAATCGGGTTTGCTCAGTTTGGTCGAAAAACCGGTTTTCGGTCGTAATCCGAGGCGTAAAAATTCGAGGAAGCGTCACTTCCACAAGTAAGGACGCCGAGAGGAGTTAAGTGGCATATTCGGGTTTGCTCAGTTTGGTCAAAAACCGGATTTTGGTCGTAATCCGAGGCGTAAAAATCTTGAATTTTCTGGTCAAAAAACGATTTGGTCGAGAACAGAGACGTTCGAAAACCGAGGTTTGACTGTATTTTGTGATTTTTTTAATTCACCCTCTCACCACATACTTCTCAGTTGCGTGCTAACAGGTGTGCAGAGGGAGCAGTGGCTCAGAACAGAACCTTTCCCTAAAACCGAGTGATTTCAACCAGCGTGTTCTGACTGGATTTTAAGTGTGCTGAAATTCTGTAACTTTGGTGTATTGTGAATGAATTATCGAATGTAGCTTGAAGAAAGTTGGTTTTAAATCGTGGGAGGAAAGGCAAAGCAGTGTAATTAAACCTAAAAGAAACTCATGTGCTTAGCTTCATGTTTCAATAAATAAATCACTGTTGCAAATGTTATCGGGACACAAAGAGCAATAGAGTGGGTGGTGTTAATCCATGTTGTGTAAAATAAAATTATACAAATAGACAATGATGGCAAGACAACAATGGTAGTGATGTGATCATGTTTCTGTGTATCAGACTAGAATAAGGAATAATTGAGATTTAACAAAGCTTTACAGCTATTAAGGCACAAGCTTTCTCAATATTATATATATAAAAAATATTAGATTTGACCTTTGGAGAATTTGATATGATTCAGCAATAAAACACTTCATGGCAGCCAAATGAGCCTTGTGAAAATCCAAATTCCATGTTGAGGAAAACGTTTCATCGATTTATCAATTTATGAGTTTGAAGACTTTCTGTTGAAATGCAAGAAAGTAACAAATAAAAGTAGTCAAGTATAAACAAAGCACATTTTGAAGTAAGTAAGTAAAGAAATGGCATGGAATATCGTTGGATCAGAACAATAATGCGCTTTTCCAGGGCAAGTTAAATAAAATTGTAGAGCAGTCACTGCAAACCCACTGTCACCTTCAAGTTTTAATTTGGTGTGACGGCCACGTAAGATAGATTAAATGCCATAGGAGAGGTTTTGTTTTTTTTTTTTTGACAGCAAGCCGCGGCAGTTTCAGAGTGCCTGAACTGCATCTGCGGAGTCAAATATTTATCTTAATGTTAAAAAATAATGTACCATGCTGCATCGTCTCAATACACTACAGCAGGGGCGTCAAACTCATTATAATTTAGGGCCCACATGGACAAAAAATCTATTCCCGAGTGGGCCGGAGCGGTAAAATCATGATATATAATTTCAAACAATTGGTGTCAATGTGACACCGATTTTTTCCATTTGCAGGCCATCTTAATCAACAAAGAAAAACAACAGTTGCCGGTCCGCGAACAGCATGTACCTGTCTCAACCGGTCCATGGCACAAAAACGGTTGGGGACCACTGATGTACATGACAGAAGAACAAGAAAAGCTCACTCAGAAGAAATAATGACATCATGTCAAAAACGATACTTTCATGTGCTAAACTGTAATTAAAAAGAAGGCAATTAAAAAAAACAAAAAAAAAAAAAAACCATAAGACTGAGCCGAATGTCCGGAACAGGCCCAGATTACAACCCCCTCCCATTGTGAATCTCTAGATGCTAATGCTAATGTCAACACCGGTGTAATGACCCACTTTTGATTACTTCAGCGGTCAGCAAGCTATTAGCTTGTTACAAATGCACGAGCGCTTCAATTGCCATGATAAGTAGCAGCCTAGTTTACAGACATTGGTGCCAGCAATCATCAACGGCAATGCATGTGCATTGAAACTTGGTCATAACTTGCTTATGTCAATGCCGAAGCGTGTGCTATCATTGTAGAAAATGCATCCTGGACTTTTTTTTTTTTTGGTTTGTATGTTTTTGTGACATTCACGAATATGAAGAGTGGCAACTTTTTCCCCGTACGAGCGTTAACGTCGCCATAAGCTCAGGCGTGTCATTTCTACCTATTTTGCATTTCTATGGTTTTCAGAATGCATTGTGTGGTGAAATGCATTCAATTTATGAAGTTAGAAGAATGTTAGTCCTTCTCATATGTGTTTGTGTTACGAGTCGTTGAATATCTGTCAAATTTAACACCTTTCTCTTTGATTTTATTTGCACGATATGACTGAAAGTCGTAGTAACATCCAGGCCAATTTCTGGTACAACTTGCTTTGCTTGTCCGAGCATTGCTTTTAAACATCAACAAATTTGCCACAATGATTGAAAGGCTTCCAGAATTACTCGTTTAACTTAACTATACAAATAAAAAGAATCAAGATTATGGTAAAAGTGTAGTGCAATAATTTTAGAGATTTTGTTTGTGTGACATCTTGGGGAGACCGTTTCTCCAGTCTGGCCGTACTTATTTTTATACTTTACCGAGTCATCTCACGGGCCGGTTCGTGGGCCTAATCCAGCCCGCGGACTGACTGCACATTTGACATCCCTGCATTACCGTGTACACCTTTTTCCTATTTGTTACACTATTTGTAGACACTATGGACGGCTGGATGGAAGTGAGACGAAAAAATTGGTCGCGTTGTCACCACCAGTCCCGCCGCACACCAAGCGAGGTGGCCGAACACAACACAACTGCACGGTGACTAACACGCACAAACCATTGACCTTGGCACATATAATCACTTGGGTTATTATCCGGTGGCCAACTGCTTTGCACATCTGCCTTACACTTCAGTATCTGGGCCTTTGGTAGACTAGAAAGACGAACTGACAAGGCTATGCTTTTGGACAGAGAATCTGCAGGATCACACCAATACATACTGTACTGAGTAAATAACCTGCAGTATAAAGACCATGAGACAAATGAATAAGCAATTGAATCAATCATGCATTATTTTTCAGTCTTGCTTGTCCTCCTATATGGGATATACGCTGGACTCAGTGCTGGCCCGTCTCAGGGGACATTTAGACTAACAACCTTTCATACTGATGGGTAATTTAGAGTGTACAATTAACCCAGTGTATCTTTTTCGGAATGTGTGAAGAAGGCGAAATACCAGGGGAAAACCGATACACGTACCGGGAGAACATTTGATTTCCACTCAGGAGGGCCACAGCCGGTTTTCAAACCAAGATTGGAACTTTGAATCAGACATGTTAGCCACAATACCATCAAGCTGCAGTTGATTCAATACTCAAAAATGTAATGGAGAGAGTCAGAGCACAACCCGCCCCCGCCCCCTAAAAAACAACCCCGCAATTGTAACTAAGCGCAAGATAAGCTTGAAGATGTACAGTTACGAGACGACTCTCTGGAGTAATGTCAGCTCCCCAAACAGCAAACAAGCAATAAACAAGTTGATCTCGCTGAGCTGTGGGCCAATTAGCTGCGTTAGTCAGCTTTCATTGAGGTCTGATGAGCACAGATTTTTATATGTTCAAAACAACTCGAGGCAGTCAGATATTCAGAGGCCAGCGTCTTGAATTTTAAGAGCTTCTGTCAATAAAAATGACTGAATACGCTCGTAAAAGTGCTGGCAAACTCAGACTTAACTGCTGGCTGAGGCGGAGAGAATAGTATCGCCATCCAAGCGGAGGGTAACAATGGTACTCAATCCTCATTAACGACCATTCTTAAGACCACATTTGACGAGAACTGTGTCCATCATTTTTCTAGTATACTATCATTATAGTTTACTTTGAATAACTTCAGTCATGCCATTTTTTTTTTTCATGGAGATCGTCTAAAAACACTAACAGTCTATAATTATCGTTATCACCTGATATGTAATACTTGTATATCATGATACATTATTCAGCCGTATTGCCCAGTCCTGGCAACTATCTAACTTAAAACCTAATGAAGTGTTTTGTTCTTCTCAGTCCGGAACTGACAAATGCTCGTAGCATTGGGAGGAGCCACAAATGTTCCTGCCGCATCTCTTGCCTATTTGGGCACCGAACAAAGCAAACAACGCAGCATCTCTTTGTAGACATGCCGGTTGAGCTTTTGTGATTTTTCTGACAATTTGTGCAATGTTGCAACTGTTAGCTTGCCCCATCATTATTTGTTTTTACACCTTAATGCCCTTCACGGCACAACCCACTCAGTTTTTATACCCGCCGCCTGTTGGGACACTGACCAGGAATCGAGTCCACGACTTCCTGCATGAAATGCTGCACAACACTGCCTAGATGTATTTTAAATAATTTCATATTTACAAGAAAATGCCTCTGTACTGTGCAAGTACAGTGTGTACTAATTGGCAACACTTTATTTCACAAACTCTTGTCTCACATCAAACAACAGAAAACGAACGCGTTCG
>NW_017805695.1:2745228-2974185 GCF_001891065.2 Hippocampus comes
AAAATGAAATACCACGTAGGGGTTTTTTTTTTTTTTTTTTTTTTTTTTTTTTTTTTTTTTTAGATTGTGGCCATTGAATGATCTCAAGGTTGTCGGTGGAGTATCAAATTAGATTCTAACATGAACAGAAGCTAGAGTGGACTCTTGTATATGTTAGAGTCTGACAGCAAGCCGCGGCAGTTTCAGAGTGCCTGAACTGCATCTGCGGAGTCAAATATTTATCTTAATGTTAAAAAATAATGTACCATGCTGCATCGTCTCAATACACTACAGCAGGGGCGTCAAACTCATTATAATTTAGGGCCCACATGGACAAAAAATCTATTCCCGAGTGGGCCGGAGCGGTAAAATCATGATATATAATTTCAAACAATTGGTGTCAATGTGACACCGATTTTTTCCATTTGCAGGCCATCTTAATCAACAAAGAAAAACAACAGTTGCCGGTCCGCGAACAGCATGTACCTGTCTCAACCGGTCCATGGCACAAAAACGGTTGGGGACCACTGATGTACATGACAGAAGAACAAGAAAAGCTCACTCAGAAGAAATAATGACATCATGTCAAAAACGATACTTTCATGTGCTAAACTGTAATTAAAAAGAAGGCAATTAAAAAAAACAAAAAAAAAAAAAAAACCATAAGACTGAGCCGAATGTCCGGAACAGGCCCAGATTACAACCCCCTCCCATTGTGAATCTCTAGATGCTAATGCTAATGTCAACACCGGTGTAATGACCCACTTTTGATTACTTCAGCGGTCAGCAAGCTATTAGCTTGTTACAAATGCACGAGCGCTTCAATTGCCATGATAAGTAGCAGCCTAGTTTACAGACATTGGTGCCAGCAATCATCAACGGCAATGCATGTGCATTGAAACTTGGTCATAACTTGCTTATGTCAATGCCGAAGCGTGTGCTATCATTGTAGAAAATGCATCCTGGACTTTTTTTTTTTTTGGTTTGTATGTTTTTGTGACATTCACGAATATGAAGAGTGGCAACTTTTTCCCCGTACGAGCGTTAACGTCGCCATAAGCTCAGGCGTGTCATTTCTACCTATTTTGCATTTCTATGGTTTTCAGAATGCATTGTGTGGTGAAATGCATTCAATTTATGAAGTTAGAAGAATGTTAGTCCTTCTCATATGTGTTTGTGTTACGAGTCGTTGAATATCTGTCAAATTTAACACCTTTCTCTTTGATTTTATTTGCACGATATGACTGAAAGTCGTAGTAACATCCAGGCCAATTTCTGGTACAACTTGCTTTGCTTGTCCGAGCATTGCTTTTAAACATCAACAAATTTGCCACAATGATTGAAAGGCTTCCAGAATTACTCGTTTAACTTAACTATACAAATAAAAAGAATCAAGATTATGGTAAAAGTGTAGTGCAATAATTTTAGAGATTTTGTTTGTGTGACATCTTGGGGAGACCGTTTCTCCAGTCTGGCCGTACTTATTTTTATACTTTACCGAGTCATCTCACGGGCCGGTTCGTGGGCCTAATCCAGCCCGCGGACTGACTGCACATTTGACATCCCTGCATTAGCGTGTACACCTTTTTCCTATTTGTTACACTATTTGTAGACACTATGGACGGCTGGATGGAAGTGAGACGAAAAAATTGGTCGCGTTGTCCCCACCAGTCCCGCCGCACACCAAGCGAGGTGGCCGAACACAACACAACTGCACGGTGACTAACACGCACAAACCATTGACCTTGGCACATATAATCACTTGGGTTATTATCCGGTGGCCAACTGCTTTGCACATCTGCCTTACACTTCAGTATCTGGGCCTTTGGTAGACTAGAAAGACGAACTGACAAGGCTATGCTTTTGGACAGAGAATCTGCAGGATCACACCAATACATACTGTACTGAGTAAATAACCTGCAGTATAAAGACCATGAGACAAATGAATAAGCAATTGAATCAATCATGCATTATTTTTCAGTCTTGCTTGTCCTCCTATATGGGATATACGCTGGACTCAGTGCTGGCCCGTCTCAGGGGACATTTAGACTAACAACCTTTCATACTGATGGGTAATTTAGAGTGTACAATTAACCCAGTGTATCTTTTTCGGAATGTGTGAAGAAGGCGAAATACCAGGGGAAAACCGATACACGTACCGGGAGAACATTTGATTTCCACTCAGGAGGGCCACAGCCGGTTTTCAAACCAAGATTGGAACTTTGAATCAGACATGTTAGCCACAATACCATCAAGCTGCAGTTGATTCAATACTCAAAAATGTAATGGAGAGAGTCAGAGCACAACCCGCCCCCGCCCCCTAAAAAACAACCCCGCAATTGTAACTAAGCGCAAGATAAGCTTGAAGATGTACAGTTACGAGACGACTCTCTGGAGTAATGTCAGCTCCCCAAACAGCAAACAAGCAATAAACAAGTTGATCTCGCTGAGCTGTGGGCCAATTAGCTGCGTTAGTCAGCTTTCATTGAGGTCTGATGAGCACAGATTTTTATATGTTCAAAACAACTCGAGGCAGTCAGATATTCAGAGGCCAGCGTCTTGAATTTTAAGAGCTTCTGTCAATAAAAATGACTGAATACGCTCGTAAAAGTGCTGGCAAACTCAGACTTAACTGCTGGCTGAGGCGGAGAGAATAGTATCGCCATCCAAGCGGAGGGTAACAATGGTACTCAATCCTCATTAACGACCATTCTTAAGACCACATTTGACGAGAACTGTGTCCATCATTTTTCTAGTATACTATCATTATAGTTTACTTTGAATAACTTCAGTCATGCCATTTTTTTTTTTCATGGAGATCGTCTAAAAACACTAACAGTCTATAATTATCGTTATCACCTGATATGTAATACTTGTATATCATGATACATTATTCAGCCGTATTGCCCAGTCCTGGCAACTATCTAACTTAAAACCTAATGAAGTGTTTTGTTCTTCTCAGTCCGGAACTGACAAATGCTCGTAGCATTGGGAGGAGCCACAAATGTTCCTGCCGCATCTCTTGCCTATTTGGGCACCGAACAAAGCAAACAACGCAGCATCTCTTTGTAGACATGCCGGTTGAGCTTTTGTGATTTTTCTGACAATTTGTGCAATGTTGCAACTGTTAGCTTGCCCCATCATTATTTGTTTTTACACCTTAATGCCCTTCACGGCACAACCCACTCAGTTTTTATACCCGCCGCCTGTTGGGACACTGACCAGGAATCGAGTCCACGACTTCCTGCATGAAATGCTGCACAACACTGCCTAGATGTATTTTAAATAATTTCATATTTACAAGAAAATGCCTCTGTACTGTGCAAGTACAGTGTGTACTAATTGGCAACACTTTATTTCACAAACTCTTGTCTCACATCAAACAACAGAAAACGAACGCGTTCGTTGCGTTTTTATGGAGCGTTCCTAGGAGCAACTGTTTTGAGTAATTTATGCTTCCAAAGTAATTTCAAAAGTCAAATAGTTAGTACCCCTCACACATGCATTTATAACAACTTTTAACCAGGTTGATTGTATTGTATTGCAGACAGTCCATTAGAAAACTATTAAAGCTCACCTCAGCATTGTCATCAGGCTTCTGAAGCTTTCCAAACCGTTCCATCTCCATAATAAAATTACCGCAGGGGAATTGCATACCTCCGTGGTAAATTAATTTCTTATCAGCCATATCATAGTCATTAGATACATGAATGCGTGCTATCATCATTACCTGGTGTGATGATAATAGCCTCATAATGAGGCTTTGAATGCACGCTGGCTCACCTCTTCACGCCTCCCTCTGTCCTTGTTCCACCTTGGCTCCCTCTCTCCCCTCTCTCCTTTCTCCTTTGCCGCAGGTTTTTCAGTGAACCTCCAAGTGATCTTGGCAAATCCGAGGGCACAGTTCAAGAGGCGGGGCTCCCAGCCAGGAATGCAGGAGTCCGACTTCCTCAAGCAGATCACCAAGGTGACGGAGTTGGAGCCAAAGGCCAACAACTGTACTCGGGTTAGTGAGACGGCACCTCTGTTTGGATGGAGACTGAATGGAAGTGCTTTCCTCAATGCAACAATGCAATCTGACGTGCCCGGTCCATAATATTAGCATGATTGTGAAGTTCAGTTTCCTAACTTTACATTGTGCATCTTGATTTTCGTGCCGTGTTTGGGAATTTAGCAGACCACGATGCACCATACGGGGCTTTCGGTGGACTGATTTTCTTTTGCACGCCCCCGGCGCATCTGAAAAGTTGGTGGCTGAAAATAGACTGGCTTTTACACCAGCTGAACCAAGTGTAAGTTGCGGCGCAGGTGGTGGAACGCAATTTTGTCTGTCATCTGTCTATCTATCCATCTCTCCTTCTGTTTATCGATCCATCTCAACCCAATTAAACTTTTTTGAGAATGCATGAGGAAGCCGGAATGCTCTGTGAACACCTACACAAGCACAAGAAGAACTATATAGTTATCGGACACGAAACAACACAATGCCTCAGGTTATAATGTGTGTGTGTGTGTGTGTGCGTGTGTGTGTGTGTGTGTGTGTGTGTGTGTGTGTGTGTGTGTGTGTGCGTGCGTGCGTGCGTGCGTGCGTGCGTGCGTGTGTGTGCGTGTGTGATCCAGACAAAGGGAGGAAAAAAAAATTCATTAGCTTGCAATGGCTGTTCTCTCCCCATTACTGTATTGACAGCATGAGTCATGCTTAAAGCCAGTGGCCTGGTCTAAACTTAGACGTACGTAGCTTGAATAGACTCGAAACGGTTTTATGTGACGCAGTCAATTGTAGGTCTGTGCTTAGACAGCTAAGATCGATGCTGCTCATCTTAAATCACCACAGCCCCTTTTGGCAATTGGTTTTATGAAGCCACTCGTCCTCTTGACAACCGTCACTGAGGCGCCTTCAAAGACCTGCTGAGAAATGGATTCTATTACCCGCTTTCAAGGGAATCATCAACTAAAAGTATTACAGTCCAGTGTTTCCCGGCTAAACAGCTTGTATTTATTTGGTTTTTTTCCCCCCCTCCTGTTGTTTCGGCACTGTTGGCATTTGTTACTGAAAGGAAGATGACCTTCAGACCGAAATGCAATTTCCTTGCAGGCTTGCAACGCGTCTATTACTCCATTATTCATTTGGACTTGCACATTGTTTAGTGCTTGTCCCCAAAGTAATTTCATGCCAGATATTAGTATTATTTATTAAACCTTTAATTGGTCAATATCTGGGCCCCCGGGATTTTTTTTTTTTGTGCCAGTTTTGCTATTTTTCATATTTTTGATCATTGGTGTTGTATTTATATTTCTCATTAATAGGCACAGTAGTCGCCTCCTTCGTTTTACTGTAATGGCTGAGTAAGGTCTGAATTTATCTGAACAAATTTGTATGAGAATGCAAATACACCACACTTAAATGAAAAAATTAAGCAACAGATGACAAAATAGCAGTGTAGTTTATTTAAAAAAGACAATGAACTTTATTTTGACACGTCGTGTGAAAAGTGCTGCAAAAACACACTTTGGAGTTGTGCTGCACGGTTCTATTTAAATATTCTTAGGATGATAATGATAATAATTCGTTCAATGAATAGATTTGTAAAATAACCCAGAGGGATTGTCTCACTCTGTTGTCATATTTATGAACGAAATACACTGACATCGAACACACATCATTGGAGCACTTAAGCTGCCTGTCCGCACTGCAATCGAACCCACCAAAATTATGTTCCACAAAGTGTGCTAACATTTAGACCTATTTTTATTTTTTATATTTTTGCGAATATAAAATTAGATCTACTTTTCGTCACCAAATTGCAAGATGCGCCAGGGGTGTGGCAGGCGCGTCAGCCCTAACGCCACCCTGCATTTCTACACTGACATCGAACACACATCAATGGAGCACTTAAGCTGCCTGTCTGCACCGCAATCGAACCCACCAAAATGATGTTCCACAAAGTGTGCTACCATTTAGACCTATTTTTATTTTTTATTTTTTTGCGAATATAAAATTAGATCTACTTTTCGTCACCAAATTGCAAGATGCGCCAGGGGTGTGGCAGCCGCGTCAGCCGCAACGCCCAGCCGTTTTTATGCCAAGCGCACGGCCGCGGCTTTCGAAAATAGGGCCCCAAGGGTCCACTTCAATCTACGCAATAACATGACCTGGATGCGACATGAATATAAAACACGGATTTTAGCAAACACATTTGTTTCTGTTTTTCATATTGTAACAATAACTTCAATATGACTTGGCAATTGTGCTTATTAGGCTACTTGGAAATGCCTTCCTAATTAATAATGATGAAAGTAATATGCCCCTGCCGGAAACAGCTCGCACAGTACAGTTCTGTTCCTGGGGAAAAGTGGAATTTTGAATGCAATATTGAATACACACTATTATTTACCATTGGGAAAACATAACATAGTGACAACCTTTTTTTCAGAATTTGACTTCTGTACCATGTTATGTGCCTTAACCCTTTTATACACCCTGTAACCTGATAACATGATGAGCTGTCCACTGTAGTCACCGCTGGCCCTGAAAGGGTTAAATTGCAAACACAATAACAGTTTGAGCTTTGCCTGGCCATATTCGTAATTGTTAGATCGTTTGTAGCCACCAAAAAGTTGAAGCACATTTTCATTTCGCGCTCTCACAACACTGGTAACCATTGATCAACCCGTCTTCTGCCATCAAACGCCTGCCTCTTAGTCCCAGATTCTGTTTGCCTAATTTTACATTTCCTCTTTTCTCACTGCATTTTGTGCCAATTGAATGATAATGCAAAGCTTCGAGATCTGGTTTTGCACTCGTGGACAGTAGGCTAAATGGACGCATGAGCCAAAGGAGAGCTGGGTAGCAAAAGTTAAAGAGCCCTCCAGTTTTATTTTGCTTCCATGTCCAGTGATGTCATGATGTGGGGCACAATAAATATTGAATCATACTGTACATGGGTGATTTCAAGAATGTTGAAACATTTAAACCCTGAAGTCACATTCATCTTGTGTCCAAAAAAAAAAAAAAAGCAACATTAGTTTTATTTTATGTGGCAATGAAAAGAACACAATTGAAACTACTTCTCCTTATGGAGTGTGAGTGCATGTGTGTGTGTGTGTGTGTGTGTGTGTGTGTGTGTGTGTGTGTGTGTGTGTGTGTGTGTGTGTGGCAGTGCAGTATGTCCCTGGAGGATTATTGGTTAATGTCTCCTGCAGGGAAGAGGATAAATATTCAGACCTGCTGGCTCATCATTTACAGTCGACTGCTGCCGCAGCTGCCGCTGACAGCTCTGTGTTGAAACTATCGCAACGATTATCAGCCCCATTACCTTTAATGGGGCTGATATGAATGCTGGCCTTTAACAGGCTTTGACACCATCAGTCATTGCAATGGCAGTGACATCATTACTCAATAAAAGCTCATTCCAGTCACAGCATGACATCACTCAGTTCATTAATTAGCCTGGGGTTGCGATCAGAGTAAGCCATACCTGGTAGTTCTTGTCAAATGGGCCGCGTTTCTCGGTGTAGTTTGGTACAAGTGTCTAAAACGCAGGCCAAAAGTGCAATGGACTAAACACCAGGAACTTTTTTTTCCTGTGACATCTCAGCTGGTTTGATTGGGTTGGAACTGGAACCAAAGGCTCACTGGTTAAAAAAAAACAAAACAAAATGCCAGTGTGAACGCTAAGAAGCCTTTCTGATGTGGTGAACAGACGCAGATTTTTGCCACTTTTCCACTACACGCTAAAAGCTTGGCACCTCTGCTTGGGATCATCATCTTTTTTTTTTTTTGTCCGCTTCAAAATCGGAGAGCAACCACAAAAAACAGGCCACATTCACTGAAAGCATCGGCCATGAGGTGAATTGCTATCCAACATCAGTTTCTTGTATTTGCTTCTTTTTAGCCGAGGTGGCACTCAAAAAGGATGACTGACGGAATGCATCTGTGTATTCATTTTGGTGTATTTGAGCAGAAAAGACTGAATATTTGCTGTTAAGTCTGTTTCCATCAACAGCTTTGAAATTTCGGTTGAGCAGGAGCACACATAAGAAGTGTGGCAGGAAATCGATAGTAATGATATTCCCCCTCCGCTTGCCGCAGTTGGAAAGATCTCCTTCATTAGGGAGCGCAACAATCATTGCTTGCTTTCATCGCCCAAATTTGGCCACGGATCCTTAGTAGCTGTTGTGAAAGCGAACTTTTTTGGCTGCGGTGCTAATCTCGCTTCCTGGAACCTTACATGGTCTTCCAATTCCGACAGTAAGTCTAAACACAGGCTAGATAAGATAAAGACGAGGAGTGATGGAGTAGTGGTACACTTGTCTGACTTCGAACCAGGCAGTGTGGGTTCAGTTCGCACTCGGTGACTGTATGCATGATTGCCTGCCTTTTTATGTACCGGTAATCACTTTTTGCCCGGAGTCTGCTTGCTGGGATCGTGTCAAGCTCCCCGTGACCCCGAACAAGATAAGCGGTGTCGAAAAATGGATGGACACAAGGAGACGCGCCTCAAAGAGGACTAAAAAAATGACACTTGGGTTGATTTCGTTTGTACGGACTTTCAGGTTTTTGATACGTCGCATTTTATTCTATTACTATGGGCTTCGTGGGTCTGCTGATCTGGTTTGCTTTCTTTAGTGGCTCTACATATGGATTGTATGCCGTTTGATCCATTTGTTGATTAGGTTTATTGCAAGAGTGCTAATTAGTCTTAATTGAAGGGGAAACAAAGAAATTAATTGATGTTTTCGAACTCTTCCACTTCAAAAGTCCATTTAAGGTGACTCTTGGAGACAACGTTTGTAAATAAATCAGAGGTCTTTGAAACCAAAATGTGTTATTTTCTGGTAAAATGATGCTGACAAATGATCCTTGGTTGTAGTTGCATATCATCGTCGGCCACATTGTCAACCTGCCTCAGTCATATTTCAGTGGTTTTGGAAAAAAAAACCTCACATTGGTATATATTTTTTAAAATTCATCTTGTAAGAAAACTAAAGATTAGTGAACAAGCGCCCCCCCAAAAAAAATCCCAATTTGTGTTTGTGTTGTGTAGAACAGACAAAGTAATTATTTAACAAGTTCAGTTGTTAAAACATAACAAAAGACACAGGCTGTTTGTAAATTTGTGTATCTGCCCCTGTCACCTACATCCTCGACAAGCTATTCTAAAAATCTTGGAATAGATTTCTATTTTTATATGAATTTGTGTGCGTCTGTCCAAGTATAATCTAATGTTTCACTGTGTGTGTGATTATTCGGCACATTTTTGGACTGCAATTACATTTGAGATCTAAAAAACAGGGGGGCCCGTTTGTCGACTGGTTAGGGCGTCGACATCACAGTGCAGAGGTGCAGGGTTCGATTCCAGCTCCGTCCTCCCTGTGTGGAGTTTGCATGTTCTCCCCGTGCCTGCGTGGATTTTTTCCAGGTACCCCGGTTTCCTCCCACATTCCAAAAACATGCATGGAAGGCTGATTGAACACTTGAAATTGTCCCTAGGTGCGAGTGTGAGCAGGGATGGTTGTTTGTCTCTGTGTGTCCTGTGATTGGCTGGCCACAGGTTCAGGGTGTTCCCTGCCTACTACCCGAAAGCAGCTGGGATAGGCTCCAGCACCCCTTGCGACCCTTGTGAGGATAAAACGGATCGGAAAATAGATGGATGGATGGACTTAAAACGCGCACACACACACACACACACACACACACACACACACACACACACACACACACACACACACACACACACACTTTAAATATTAAAAGAAAATCAGAGAGGACATTGCATTGGTAGTTTTACTTATGGAGTTCATTCTCAAACATGTAATTCTGATGTGGAGAAGGCTTCTCTCTCTGCTCTCTCTCTCTGCGATTAAGGGGAATAAAACACCCAGGTAAAGCGTTTTGTCTCCAAGTCCCCTCAAGGAAAAAGAGAATGAGTGAGAGTACAAAAAAAGCGAGAGAGAGCGCACACAAAGCTATAAGAGAAAATGTCAGATATGCCAAATGTGATAAAAAGGAGCAAGATATTCCAGGGCAATGCAGAGGCCAATCTTAGTGCATGATTAATGCAAGTGGGCACGCACGCACACACGCACACGCGCACGCACACACATTCATACATACTGTACATACACACACTCACAGTCCCCACAGCTCTGGCATAGTTCTTAGTGGATGCCGCATTAGTCTCGTTAAGTATGCAAAGTGGACCAATTAGTGGCACAGTGGGCAGGAAGTGACATATTCCAAGTGGAGAAGCCCATAAGCGCACACTTGCGGTATTTTCAGCCTGCTATAAATCAAAGCCCTGTGAATCTTAGAGTGCAAAATGTTGCCATGGAGCCACAAATGTCAGCTACAGCTGAATTATAAGATAATTAGCATCAGGCCGGAACCAATTAAAAAAAAAAAAGGAAACTAATGAAATGACTCTTGGCACTCTTGCTGAAAGGATGACTGTTTGCATGCCTTGTAGTGTTTTCTCACCGATGTGCGGTGACACTGACTGTTAAGTGTGTAAAGAGCTGCAGAGACGTGTGTTGTGTTTTGCTTGGAGATGTTTGGTGAGGTGTCAGACTGGAGAATCCCTCCTGGCACATACCAGTAACAAGCAAAATACAATGGAAGATGAGTGCAGTAGTCCCCCCCCCCCCAATCAAAGGAAAACAGACTGGAGTACTCGTTTAATACATTTTAAAAAACATACATCCTACATTCAAAATAGTCCGTCTTTCCTTCCATCTTCACGCTCCTAATTGGGCACCCGCTAACGATTGAAGAATCCCTGTCCGTCAAGGTCATAGGCAGCGAGGAGGTCTCCGGGTTTTGAAGGGAGGTTTCTTTTTTTTCCTCCAGTGACTGATGTTCGCAATATGCAAATAATGTCATAAACAAGTGGAGCTTATTAAACAGGTTTCCTACATATTTTGTCTATTTACTGAAGCTGCCTATTTGGATTAACTGCTGCTGTTTTGTTTGTTTTTTTGTGTGTGTTATTTGTTTACACCGTGTGTGTAGACATTACTGATCAGCAAATTTAGATATACCAATTCATAATCACTCTTGGAGATGTGTGATCCACACTGGATTTTTGCCCACCAAACTGCAGGCGGAAGCAACAAAGTATGAACATCCAAATGGGGTCACTGCTAATTCAACCACAAAAATTGTGATTATCCGAATAATCGATGGAATCTTCGATAAGATAATCAATTACCAAAACACACATTTTCTCTGCCAGTGTTTTAAAATAATCACTTATAGAAAATCACAATGCCCCATCACTGGTGAGCTATTCTCTGAAGTGGCCCGCGGGCTACTTATGTGGTCCTTGGGGGCTCATGGGCACCACGTTGGTGACCCCTGCAGTATATGGAGACCCCAAGGGCCATATGGGAAGTCAATCCTTTTGTAATTTAAATCCAGCCTTCGTGGTTGCATTTTGTGACACGACATCAAAACTCTGTTCATTAAGCCTTTCTAGGACAGTGGTTACTAGAGTGGACAGTTTATCGTGTTATCAGGGTGCATGAAAGGGTTCAGCACCACTCTTCAAACAGTCACATTTTTAATCATTTTTTGAACATAAACTAAGATAGAAACTGCATGTCTTTTTTTTTTCCACAGTCCTGTTTCGGTCTTCACTTTTATCCCCTCACTTTACAGTTGGGGAGGGGCAGGGGGGGTTCAGTTCAAAAGAGACTTTCCTAATCTCAAGACAAGATAACGCAATCAGCTTCATATCCCTTTGGGTCGTACGGTTCTCTGTCAGTTTTCATTAAGATCTAAGGGGGCCCCACCTACCGTATGAAACAAATATATCCATATATCATCACAGGCAACTTGACTAAGCAGTTGTCCTTACGTCTGCTTATGAGTGTGAATGATGTGCCCTGCGATTGGCTAGCAACCAGTGCAGGGTGTAACCAGTGCATAGGCTCCAGCACACCCTTTTCTTTGCCTTCTGATCCCTTATATGTTACCCTTTGAGAACAACATTGTCCTTGGAATTTTAGGTTTAATTATTTGTGCCAGAACATCCAAGGGCCTAATATTGTGTTTAACCAACCAGATGGAGCATGAGAGGTACTGCAAAGAGAAATGCAAGAAACTGAGTGCTTGGCACATCGTATTCCAAAATATTTTCGGCTGTGATTGTTGCCAAAGGTGCGTCAACAAAGCAAAGCGTCTAGTCAAGTCCATGTGATTGCTTCATTAAAAAAAAAAACTTATCAAAACAATAAAGGAAATATTTTTTCATGCCATTGGCAGGTGCTCTGTTCTTTTGTGTGGATTTTTTTTTTTTTTTACATTTTGAAATAAGTTTAAAACAAAAAGCAGAGAATATTGTATTATTGGCAGTTATGGAGTTTGTGGAAGAAATAGCCACTAATATAGATAACAAAGAATTTACTGTTGGGGTCTTCCTAGATCTAAAAAAAGCTTTTGACACAATAGATCACAGTATATTATTAAAAAAACTAGAACGATATGGCATTAGAGGTGTAGCTTATAAATGGATAAAAAGTTATTTAGAGGACTCTTGGGGCTGACAGAGGGACTGGAGTAAATCCCAGCTGACCTCGTTCCTGGACCGATTATCTATCAATTGGAGGGCAGCAATGGGATGTCCACAGCGTTAACGGCTCCACCGCAAATGACCCCAAACAAGACAATTAAAACCGTGCATTTCTTCCATCCTTGGTTGTAAAAATAAAAATAAAATAAGAAACAGCATTGTGTTGAAGTCTGAATGTGATTTTTATTTTTTGAAGCATTTAAGTATTACTGGTGGTGCATAATACTGATGTAACACTAAACATTCAAGACTTGTGGTCTGTCCAAAGTACTTGCCTACATCGTCTGACATGGTTTACCGTAACGTTTCTCAGTGTTAATGCTCATGAGAATTCGGGATATGCATGAATTCACTTTCGATTCTGTTTGACAGTGGTGCGTTTCTTCATCTGGATCGACAGGCAGGAAAACAGAAACAGAAATTTATTATGATATGTTTTGGATGCAGTGGTGACACTGGCAACAGCTGCTGCTACATAGTGTAAAACTATGATCACCTGCATTCAAGCCAACCATTATCTTTTCTTTCGTAATTCAACTTCTTTCTTTCTTTCTTTCTCCCCTCCACCCCCAGGTGCTGGTTTGGCATACACGCACTGAGAAACCACACCTTGGAAATGAGACCAAGCATCCTAAGGACACGGTGCTCATCGAAGTGTGAGCGACTGCATGAAGAAAAGTGTATTTTAAAAGGGATTCTGGATTCGAGATAGCTGGCATTTGCTGGTAGCTCACGCTCGCTCCCTTCAAACAAGTGCATCAGTCAAGACCTTGTCAACATGAACAGTGAGAGCTGGACAACACTAAACAATGTCACTCCATCTATTTTCAAGACCTGAAGGACTCTTGGGGCTGACAGAGGGACTGGAGTAAATCCCAGCTGACCTCGTTCCTGGACCGATTATCTATCAATTAGAGGGCAGCAATGGGATGTCCATAGCGTGAACGGCTCCACCACAAATGACCCCAAACAAGACAATTAAAACCGTGCGTTTCTTCCATCCTTGGTTGTAAAATATAAAAATAAAATAAAAAACAGCATTGTGTTGAAGTCTGAATGTGATTATTTTTTTTGAAGCATTTAAGTATTACTGGTGGTGCATAACACTGATGTAACACTCAACATTCAAGACTTGTGGTCTGTCCAAAGTACTTGCCTACATCGTCTGACATGGTTTACCGTAACGTTTCTCAGTGTTAATGCTTATGAGAATTCGGGATATGCATGAATTCACTTTCGATTCTGTTTGACAGTGGTGCGTTTCTTCATCTGGATCGACAGGCAGAGTGGAGATCGCCATTAAGCAATGGTTAATTCGTTGTATCTTGAAGTAAATCAAGCAAAAGACTGGATCATGTCTCATCTAATTTGCGGTCTCAACAACGTACCACCAATCGCTCAGAATTTGAGCAAAATCCACCAGGGCACTTTGCTGAATGTAAGTAAGTGTCACGATATTCTGAGAGAAATTGGCAGTCAAGAAAATTTGCCAAATGCTCATCCTCAATGTTGAATCCTGAATGAAAGCTACCTAGCCATGTGGGGGAACAGTATTTGCCGCCTACACCTAATAACTGCTTGGGTCACTCTCAGCAGTAACAACTGAAATCAATTGCTTTGTTTAACTGGCAATGAGTCTTTCATATCTCCATCGAGATATTTTGGCCCACTCTTCATTGCAGAATTGCTTGAATCCAGCAACACTGGAGGGCTTTTGCGCATGAATGGCCGTTTAAAAGTCATTTCATAGCATTTCAGTCGGATCGAAGTCCGGACTTTGACGAGGCCACTTCAAAACCTTCATTCCCACCACCAGCAACCTCCAGCCCTCAATGTCTTTCTGAAGTTGACTTACCTTATTGTTGCATTGTTTTCACCATTTGTGGATAATGGTTCTCACTGTGGTTTGCTTGAGTCCCAAGCCTTTAGGAATGGCTTTGTACAACCAGACTAATGGATGTCAATTACTTTGTTTGTCATCTGGAGTACAATATCTTTGAACTGTGCCATTTTGTTGTAGCTTTTTTGATATTTTTGGCCGGCCGACATTTTGTCAGACCGGTTCTATTTAAGTGATTTCTTGATTTAACAGGTCTGAAGGTAATCAGGGCTGGGTGTGGTCAAAAAAGAAAAGAAGAAGAGTGCAAATACTCTTTCACGGAATTTTGTTTGTTCCAATCATCTAAAAAGCAAAGAAAAGGGTGATTTCTCTGTAAATTGCAAAGTGGCTCTTGCAGTGAGCCTTGAGGTGCCCTTTTGAAGAGGTCATTGAATAAACATGTACAACTGCTTGACAAAGCAGTCAGAAGGGCAGTGTTATATCAAAGACTGGCCTGCGACACTAGTACGCATATCGTCAGAACTTTGATAAGCTCGTTCATTGTCTTGTTGGGTGCTGATGTCCACAAAGATAGAAGTTAGTTTCACAGAAGCTGCAATCCTTCATATTTCGATTTGTGAATCTCAACCAAACTAAACTGATTGTTTGGCAGCTTTATGCTAACACAGAATGATCAGTACATAATACACAAAACAAATGTGTTACAACTTGAAGGAGCTCACTGAAAAGAATAATGCAATTATTTTAGTAGCCTGGTTTTCAACCAGCTTCCAGATTATGTGATGTCTTTACACTATTCAGAAAGAATAAAATGTTGATGTGGTACCGATTAATTAATGCCTAAATTATTATTTGTACCAATTATGTTGTTCCCCTCTAAATGACCTAAAGTGAACATACTGTCAGCAATGTGTGGATCCTCTCACAGGAAACGTGTCATGAGATTTGATAGTAGCCCGCATGACAACGATTAACAACCAATAAAGTGGACAAACAAAAAAAGCTAAGCAAAATGGAGTGCAGCAAGTAGAAGGCATCAGTGTGTGCTGTAAATGCAGCACACCAGTCTTGAATAACACAGGAGAAATAGTACATATGCACAATTGCATCTGGGATTCAACATCCTTTATTCCGGGTGATCTGGTAAATTCTGGGACCAACACAAAGCCAACGGAATTCCCAAATGACAAAAAGCTACTCACACATCGAAATTTTTGCCTTTGGACAATAATGAACATGGACAAATTGATGTTACAGACACACGTTTTGTATTAGGCACCAGAAAATGTAAACACAAATGTAAATAAACCTGGAGGACATGTCATGTGTTGATGTGTCATCCACACGAGTCACATTTATTTTATGCCTAATGCTGAATATTTATTGCATGGCAGAGGGACCCTGTGACAAGTGAATGTAATTCCCTGCATTGGTGTGGCAGTGAATTTATTTTCACCTTTTTTTTTTTTTTTTTTTTTTGCTGGTGTGTGCATTTATACTGTTGCTTTTAATCTCAACATGAACTCAACAGCAACGATGGGACCAGTCCAAAATTTTTCATACAGGTCACCATCATCATCATTGGTCATCCGGGTTTATTTGCTTCACAATAATTGTGCTTCTCTTGTACAGCACGCAACAATGGACACAATAAAAAAAAAAAGGGGGAGGGCAGAACAATGGGTGAAGACTCACCTATGGATTTTAAACTGCATTGTTATGGAAGGGAGGAGATTTGGTAGATGTCTTACAGTTGAAAGTAAATACACGTTTCACTTATCTGTTCCCTGACGACAATCTTGAGAGACAGAAACACAATATACAGAGATACAGCGCTCGCTCAGCGGTATTTAAAGTGCACCGAGATGAATCGCGGTGATTCTGCGGTGGTTTAATTTGCCTTCAGGAATGCAAGAGAGGTCTCCAGACAAAAGGAATGACTTTACTGGCTGGGAGCCCAGTCGCTAGACCTGGCGTTTTGCTTCAGAAACGAAACATGCAACATGGCCGCAGAAAACTCCTACGAGACCTTAGCTTAGGACAACCCAACAGTGGATACTTTGTTCACTGTCAACGCCTGATTTACTTAGATCTCGATTAGAGGGGGCAAAATTGCATGGTCAAAATAATAGAGTGCACACGCGCTGATGGTGGACAATGCGGTGCGCGAGCTACTAAGACTGCATTCTTATCATTTTACAAATGGAATCGGTTTTGAGTGATTTCACATTGCACAGCAGGCTTTCTGGACTACAACTCCGCAGATGGGAAACACTCTGCTCAACGTCGAGCGATCGCAATATGTTCCAAGATGACAATTGTCAATTCGAGCATATACAGTCCTCCAAAACAGAAAGTTATGAAAAATTAAATGCATTGGTTCCATCTACCGTAATAAATGGCCATTGTGATATAAAACCTCAATGATATGAACAAATATCTGTAAAACATACATAATAAAATGTGTATTCACCACGCAGTAATGAACGCTGGGAGTCAAGTCGGGGCAATGCATAAAGCTGACACACACATCACTTGAAAGTCGATGACGCATCGCTCTTTTTCTCTTACAGTCTAATTATTGTTGACTACGCCGTCGTATGTTTGTCGACACAGATGTGTGCACTGAATGACTGACTGATTTGCATAAGAGACCGAGCCAGAACAAGGCACTGCGTTGCCTTAGTGTGCAGCCAAGACAGCTCAATTTTGGTGTTCTTTTCATTGTTGCTTTTTATTATTAAGCATTGTCATGAGTTGTCACGATAGAGATGCGTTTACTGCTTTTCGGACACGTCCATTTTCAGTTCTATTGTCTTTCACTGTTATCATCTTTGCCATCACAGAAGGGCACCGGTGATGGAATCACAAAATCTTTGTGATGCTCACTCAGATGAACTCTCGTGTGACATCTCATGTGATTTGACCTCCACATTTGTGTGACTTTGAGGATTTTGAGAAGTTGATGGTTTCAAAACAGTGTGACCTCAGAGTCAGACCTACAAGTTTCAATTTTGAGGTTCCACTGTAATTCCAAGTGAATCTCAAGAAAAAATTAAAGGGAAAAAAAACAAAAACTTTCCTGTAGCGACTTCATGTTTTGGATTTACTGTATAAGCATCCTTGTCCATCACTGCAGAACTGTTATATTTCAGTTCTTCTATCCTCCAATTTTGTAATTCTGTAATTGAGCATGATTAACAAATTAGTATGCAACAAGTGTCTGGGAGATGACTCACTGACCTGACCGCCGGCGATGGCTCTGGGGTTTACACCGCATTTTCACACAAATTACAGGACTGGTCAGACTATTAGCGGCGCACAATGCTCTGCTGGCTCGAAAGAAGGTGAGGGCAGGCGTGGGAGGAGTATAACATACGCAGCACAGCGAAGAGACAAACCACGACAAGGGAACCATATCTACTGTAAACACTCAATGACTATTTACTATCTATTAAGTTTTAAAATGCTATTATAGAACTATAACATTACTTTAGTGGATACTCTGTCCAGCAGTGTTCTCTATTGTTTATTGGACTGAAACTGTACCTACTCTTCACACAACACCAACAGGAAATCCAAATGAGATCCAATTAAGACAAAACATGACGGCTGCCGGGTCCCCCCGCCCCTCCGCCCCACCCCCAACCTGCCTGTATTGTCTTGCCATTGTAAAGGAAACCTTGAGGATGGTGTGGAGGAATCGTTGTTGTGTAGGTGCCACAGGCCGCACCACAAATTTTCTGGACTGCGGACTCGTCACTTCCACAGCTGAGTGCTGAGGGTCTGTCCAGAAGCTGTTGGCGCTGCGGACCAACTGGCTGCAGAGGTGCCCGATGGGGGTGCGCCTCCATTTGTGGCCATGCCTGACATCTGCTGGGATAGCTGAGAGAAGAAAGAAGCAAGTGTATTAGAATTTTATATTATATATACATATTATATATATGGCGGATGCTGGTCTGTCTAGGAGGGGAAGTTCAATTTCGGCCTACATCATAAAATGTGTCTGTTTATTTATACGTGGATTCTACTCTCCGTTCCTTTTCAAGAAAATTATCTGTGACCCTGTCATACCAACAAGACGTCTTTTCCAGGGACTTAACGAGTGTCCTACAACTACAGCAACTACAATTAAACCCATCAGAAACAAAAGATTAATTTGTCACTAGTCGTTTTCAACAAAGAGAGTGTCGCTAAAATGATTGGAAGAAGTCTCCAGTTCAACTCAGAACAGAATGAGAATTGAAAAATGCTCCCACGATGCCTACACCAAAAGATCGGTGATTGGCTCATTTCGCTGTCAATCAAAAAGAGCTACACTGAACTCTCTCGACGCCCAGCATCCGCGCTGTAGACGCTCAGCGTCCACACAGTTTAAAGCACAGTGAAGCTGCGAGAATGAATGAGAAGAGAGTCACGTCGTAACTAGTAATAAGAAGCTGATTCGGAACAAAAGTTGAGCGCGTTGTAGCGCATATTTAGTCAATGACATGTACACACAATTGTATGTACACACATGTATTTGATCACTTATTTTTGGACATTTTAGGGGAAGCTTCCCTTGCAGTCTTCCCTCTGATACAGTATATTTATTTATATATATATATATATATATATATATATATATATATATATATATATATATATATATATATATATATATATATATATATATATATATATATATATATATATATATATATACACACACACACACACACACACACACACTCACACACACACACACACAGAGCCCAGAAATAATTAAAAAAAACACACTTTACCTCACTCTTCTCCTTGATTACTGCTCTCCCCACCACTCCCCAAGTCACCTCCTGACACTTTGCCTCAGGCTTCTCTATTCAGCGCCTCATCTGCTTCTCTCTGCTTGCCCTCGGTCTTCCATTTTGTCTTATCTATTATGAATGTGCCTTGGTGCTGCACCACTCTCTTATCCGACCATCTGAGAGCTTTGTGCAGGTATGTGTGTCTGCACACACGTGCACCACACGCACGCTGATGCGCGCACGTAAACTAAGCGCCGACGCGATCTCAAATGTGTCCGGCTCTCTCTCTCTCTCTCTCTCTCTCTCTCTCTCTCTCTCTCTCTCTCTCTCTCTCTCTCTCTATATATATATATATATATATATATATAGTAGGGGCATCACTGTATCGGTGTGTCTGCTGCACAATCCTTGGTCTACATTGGTCACAATGGGCTAGTTTACGTAGATGATGCTGGCCACACATTTATATAAGTTGCTGATTGATTGAATATTGAATGTTTTACCTGGCCCACACTCCACTGTCCTTGCTGAATGCCGTGTGTGTTCTGCCGCATGTCCACGTAGCTGCCGTTAGCTCGAGTCATGCCTGACGTCATGGCCCCTCCTTCCATCATGGCGCTGTTGAAGCCCTGCTGTGTTATGTGAGGCGGGCCCATGTGTATGCCTGTAGCGCAACACACAATAGAACAGTGATTCGGAACGTTAGCCCATTTTAATTTACAGACGGAGCTGAATGCCCTTTCTCCTCAATGCCATTTCTGATCCTCGAGTCAAGTCAGTGTTATCACAGAGCAATATAATCAATGCGCACATGTAAATTCCGCGTAAGGCTACTGCCCCCTCCACTCAATGAACAAATGTCAGTGATTTCCCCACACTTGACACCCACGCTAAGAACAGTCCTGCACCTGCACACACGTGTGCACGCTCACAAAAACATCTCCACAGTTTCTTTCGAATAATAAAAGGATCCGAAGAGAGTGCTTCCACTTCCCTGGTTAAGCCGGACACCAGAAAATGGACCTGACTGCAAGAAAGATTCAGATCACTATTAGCTGTGGTGGAAGCTAACAGCTGATTCATTGGTCATCATTGGGTAATGGCTACCGGCTCAACGTAATGTACAGTAAATGCAGAAGAGTCGATGATGATGATGACCCGCTGCAAGTATCTTTTTCGACAACCGCAGAGGGGAAAACACGACAGCGCTCAATGTATAGCAAAACTGTAATGGTTGTCATTTATCCAGCAATAGGCTGTGTAGTCTAAAATTATGAAGTAACTGTTTCAAAATGTGATTATTAACCCCCTAAGTATAAGACTGTAAAGCTCATGTTTTGATTATAGTAGTGTGGTGCGTGTGTATTGTCTTGTATTGTGTGCGTGCATATTTTGCATATTACCTTGCCCAGTAGCGGGCTGCTGCTGGCTCTGTGGCTGACTGCCCGCTGAGCTGCTGGCGTAGAGAGACAGGATGGAGTCTTTAGATAAGAGCTTTTTCTCCACTGCCCTTGTGGTGGTACAGGTGGAGGTAGAGGAAGAAGATGAAGAGGTGGAGGGATCTGATGCCTGAGGTGCTCTCTGTTGGGGTGGAGGGAAATGGACAGAATTTCCACATTAAAAAAAAAAATGGATATGGCTTGCGCATTTTTATCCCCTTCCAATGACAAGCAGAGTGACTGGCTAGTGAATTGGTGGCTGTGCCAGCGCTGAGAAAATTACTGTAACTGTGTGCAAGCTACACACATTTGAATATAATTTAAGGCCGATTTTTACAGAACAGTACATTGGTGATAGTTCAAAAAAGACATTGTCGTGATCAATTTGTCAACCAATTTGCTTTATCTTGCTTCTAAATATTTGTCACATATCAAAAGAAATTCGAAGATTGAAGTCAGGGTAATGAGAGCTACGTTTTAGGACATGAGACATTCTGTCGAAAAGTGATTACAATTAGACCGCTGCCAACAATACATAAAGGTTGTACTCTCAATACAAGATTGCGTGTGTGTGTGTGTGTGTGTATGTGTGTGTGTGTGTGTGTGTGTGTGTGTGTGTGTGTGTGTGCATGGGTGTAGGCATGAGTGTGAAAAGGGGGAAGCAGAAGCGACTTCATGGATACAATAAGAGGAGACTGTGAGAAATAGTGGCCACTGAGAAACATTCACACACACGCACGCGCGCATGCGCGCGCGCATACACCACTTTGAAAGTATGTTTGGCTCAACTACTTAGCAGGCAGCGCTGCACTCATCTGCCTCACTCAGCTGACTCTTTTTGACTAGGAGAGGGGAAGACAGGCAAAGCAAGCGCTGAAAGCAGTCGGGTGCAAAGGAATACGGAGAAAGCGAATTTGGGAAGGAGGCACAACTTACTTGGGAGAAGGAGAGCTGGGGGTGATGGAGGATGCACCCAAAACACAAGAGAAGGCAGAGGATAGAGGGGAAAGGAGGCAGGGGGCAAGGAGGGAGGATGATGGGGAGAGACAAGTAGGGCAACGGTGAGAGGATTGTGAGAGTGATGAGGGAAAAAAATAATGCGCAGAGGTTGAGGAGGGTGAAGAAAAACATCCTTTGAAGTAAAAGCAGGGCAAGTTGGGACAGTACTAAAACATTTTAAAAGGTGGAGAGGAATCGGGCTGCTGCGAGAAACACAGAAGCAATTCTTTGAAGAGATGGTGCGTCAGGTATTCAGAAAAGCATGATGCTATTAATAGATGCAGCATATATGCAGCAACCTGGCTGCTAAATTAAGGAGTAAATGGAACGACAATGATCCTGAACTAATCAACCCGAACATGACTCAACCGCAGAGGAAAGCCCATTTGCTCCGAAGAGAATTCACACGTCGGAAACACACGTCTGGCAGATTTCAAATCCTCAGTGATAGACAAGACATGAAGCGTCATTCCTTCCTGGAAATAATGTTTTTCAGAATGGAAGCTGTGACTTGTAAATCATATTGCTCTGCAATTCTGTGATAACACCATCTTTGATGCGTGATGGAACACGTTCAGCAATGAGAAAAAAAAAACTGCTTGGAGGAATGACAAGTTTAATTAAGTTTGCATTAAGATATGTTTGGCGTGCGTAGCTCAGATTATAAGAGTTAATTAGCACTTTGGTGAGAAAATTTGTGAGAATTGCCAGCCTGGAAGCCAAACTAATATGCATAGTCCAGAATGACTGATCTGCCCCGCTTCCTTTTCAAAACTTTTCCATCCCCCTAGAGTCGAGTCTAAAGCGTTACAAATGTAATGTGATTACATTATTACAGCATATTATTTGAGTTTAAAAAGCAATTTTAGTGCTGACAAATCTGACACAATTTTAGTTTTGTACGTTATAATAAATGTTGACCTTAGGGAGAGCACATTCTCAAGACTGAACATTTTGTACCTACAAAAAGTGCTCCGTCAAGATTTTAAATTGTAGGATTTGATTGCCGCAGTCAAAATGCGTTGCACCCTTCCACTTCGTCTTCCTTTTCGTTTTCGTCCAGGGCCAATACTATACGGTGATTGGTAAGATTTTCAATCACTGTTCAAGCAGTGATTGGGCAGTCGTCAATGCAATCCTGAATATTGAATTGGTCATAACCGATTCAGTCAGGATTTACTCACTTTGTACCGCTTAGATGATCGGGATCATGGCTGATCTGGATATCATCTTAATTAGGGCGGGAGGCAGCGTATACCTTGCACTGTTTGCCAGTTAATCACAGGAAACAACAGTAGCTGCACAACAAGATTTTGATTGCTACAGTGAAACTCCTCAACAATGAAAAACGGACCTTTGGATGTCAAGCAGCTAAGACAAGAAGAGCTCTGACGCAGGAAGAGAAGGTAAAAGTGATCAAAATGAAAGACGGAGGAAACAAAATAAAAGACATTATCCAAGAAATTGATGTAAGTGAAAGTGAATGCTGATCGTAAATTTCGCAATTTCTTTCCTTTATTTTCTTTCTACACTGACTATATGAAGTCTCAAATAAGTGTACATACTTATGCGCTATTGGGAAAAAAATAAAGAGTACACATGCGTTTGTGTGTGCGTGTACAAATATGTTTGTGTGTGTGTGTGTGTGTGTGTGTGTGTGTGTGTGTGTGTTTACATCTGAGTTCAAATTTGCTACAGTGAAAAACCCCCTGTTGTGAAAAATTTCTTGTTGCAAACATGATTTCGTTGTAGAAGAGTTTCACTGTATACAAAAAAAGATCAAGTTAGTTGATATCAACACAAACCTCCACAAGGTGTGAGTGAAGGTATCACAGTGTACTGTTCACAGAAGACTTGATGAACAAAAGTACAGCGACGACACCAGAAGATGCAAACCACTCATTATCGTCACACGGGCATAGGGAACACGCTTATCGCACCATGCGGGCAAAGTCATGGCTTTGGATTCCATGGCTTCTTCTGGGATCGGGAGAAGCAAGAAGGAAAAGAGCTTTGAGGCTAACCAGGTGAATGTTCAGATGTAAACCCTAGAGAGCACGCAGTTTACCGAAAACAAACAACTGAAAGGGACAATGAAAATCTGGAAAAGCTACAGGAAAAAAAAAAAGCAAAAGTTTGGTGATGCCAATGATGATTTGCAATCAAATATTTACTTACATCTCAAGTGTCTGTCCCAACACTTTTGCTCATCTTTGGAGTTTTATTACAAGTAATGCTAATCTTAACCTAATCTTCAAAAGTATGGATCAGATGCAGAAGTCAATAAATAAAAATGGAAATATCAATCTTGCCTCGCATTCATTTTTTTTACATAAAACCCATGAAAAGCCAAAAATAAATACAAGTGCTCCAATACATTTGGAAGAGAGCATCTGGAACAAGGGTCGCCAACCTTTTTGAAGCTAAGAGCTCCTTCTTGGCAATTGATTAATGCGAAGGGGCTACCAGTTTGATAGGATCAATTTGATCAATCAATTTGCTCCAACCACCTTCATAGGTTATACTTAATGATGAATGAGATTCATTTCTGATAAGACACCGATCACATTCGCGATTCCTCATCATCATTATGAAACATAAATATCAATTGGCCACCTGTTATTATAAATATCTGCCAGTGTTCACAGAGTTTGAATTGATCGCTTCGACAATATTCCTGGAAAGTCACCGTGGCTCATCACTGGTGAGCTATTTTTGGAATACTGTTGGCCCGCAGGCTACTCATGTAGTCCCCGAGGGCTCCCTGGTGCCCGCGGGCACCTTGTTGGTGAGCCCCGGTATAGACAAACGACCAAACAATCACATCAATGAGCAATTTTGTGGTACCGTATTTTCCGGACTATAAGTCGCTCCTTAGTATAAGTCGCACCAGCCATAAAATGCATAATAAAGATTCCACACATAAGTGTCTCTCCAAATCACTAAATCCAATGAAATCTTCATCTTCGGTGTCTGTTTGAAACAAGTCTGCCAACTCTGGAGGTAGAAGATGTGGTGCTTCCTATTCTACATCGCTTATGTCACTCACTGTCGACTTATCAACACAGGCCTAGAGCGCCCTCTTCCGGCTTAGTGTGAATATAACATGTGAAATGATATAATAATGTGTTAATAATTTCACACATAAGTCGCACCAGACTAAGTCGCACCCCCGGCCAATCTACGAAAAAAAACTGACTTATAATCCGAAAAATACGGTAATTCAATTCACATAAATACTTGGGAATGTGAGAGGAAGCCCAAGCGCCGAGACAAAACTACACAGCGTAAGACCCGAGCTGATGTTCCAAGGATAAGCTCCTAGCGGATGTTTCCCCAAGTAGAAGCCCCCCCTTACGTCATTCAACCGCCTAGCTTGAAAGGCAACTAGCCACCACAGTAACAAGGAACAAAAGAAGCACTCTGCATTGGTTCCACCATATATGGAGTGCCGTAACCAAACAAATAATTTCATCAGACAGGACCGCCCCTTCAACACAGTCTAAACCTCCATATTTTCTCCTTTGAGAGAACCGTTGGGGCAAACATGAAACCTTGCCATTTACCATTTGAACCGGACCAAACGGAATGGGGCCAGTTAGGTTCAAATTGTGACGCACATCATGCACAATTACGTTTTTTAATCAAGTCTATATAGGATGTGCACTGTAGATGTGCCACTCAGACATTGAAATTCACAATGACTTAACATTCCTCGGCGCATACGTGCACGCCCACATAGCATGTGATATGTCGAGGGGCTCCTAGCAGCGCATTGTGCCATAGAGGCTCCACAACAAGGCTCCATTCTGTTCAAACCGATGCTGTGCTGTATGGTGAATTACCATCTCTCATGGCATTGTCCCCGCTGTCGCTATTCACTCTCTCACTCACTCACACACACACACACACACACACACACACACACACACACACACACACACACACACACACACACACACACACACACCAACCTTTTCCATCACTGCTTGAAACATCCATATACTCCCCTCTGTTCGACCATCTGTGTCTTTAAACCCCCGGTAAGAATGTTTGTGCGCATGTGTAAAAACTAAAAAAAAAAAAAAAACCCTGAACAAAGAAATGAGTGCACTAAAAAAAGAGGACAGAAAAAGAGGTGAAAAAAATTTTCAATCACGAGTCATCAGTTCATTACATGACTTGTCTGCCCCATTTTGTTTCTTCACTCAACAGTCCCTCTTCAGCGATTAATTGTATGCGTCTTTTTTTCCAAATTCCGAGCTCACTCAACCCAGTCTTCTCCATTTCTCTTCACACTTGTAATCCTATTTCGCACTGAACTTGATTGAGCACCTGAATGGGCCAACTAGCAATTGACGCCGCGTTCATTTCGCTTACAAAATTTACTCGGTGTCCCAAACGAGCCTCCAAATCAGTTTGGTATGGATTCATGTCCGTCATTTTATCTGCTAGAGAAAACAATGACACTTCCAGGAGAAATGCTCCACTTGCAGTTTATTACAGCTACAAAGTGGCTGTTACGGTTTCGTGGTTTTAATTAGTGTAGCCTTGCCAAGGACATTTTTAACAGCAGTAGAAATTTAATATTAATGGATGAATCCATCACAAATTGCCTCGTTTAGGGGCAATTGTTTGACATTTTACTGATTTTACGCTCTGCTGCTTTCAGAAATCATTTCTGTAAATAATTAATTCCTAATCCACAATTCAAATGTGTGAAATGAAAACAAACCGAAAATGTCAGTTGGACTCGGAAAAGACGGTATAATTACCATACTACTTTCAAGGTTAGAAACGACTTCTGAATATAAATAAATAAATAAATAAATACTGTAAATAAAAGACATAATTTCCCAGAGAATTATTTTAGTGCTGAGTGCATCTTTGGGGGAGCGAAAAAATGTGACTATTGACGCCTCCCCGATAAAATGTTTTATAATTGCCTATATTAAAGAGTTAAAACCATCAAAATAGCACAAAGTATGATAGAAGAAGTGCATTAGACTTAAAAGTAACAAGGCTGCCCCTGAGCTTTTTAATAGCCACTTAACAGAGCGGCCAATACGATCCGTAACTTCCATTAACAACACGGGCTAAAATTAGCTCTTCTGGGATATACAAAGAAATTTGGGCCTGATTTACTAGCGGGCACTAAATTGTGTTTTCACTCTAATAGAATGGTTACATGCTACTGGTGGACATTTTGCATGTGATCCACTAAGAATTTGTCTAAAAATCCTTGCACAGTTTAAAGACATCAACGTGTTAGGTGACTTGAAAATTTAAATTCGGCCATCGGTGAAATGTGAGCAGCAATGGATTTGGTTTGGTTGTCTGCATGTGCCCTGTAATTGCCTGGTGACCAATCAGGTGTACACTCCACAAGCTCACCCGTGGCCTTCAAACAATCTATTTAAAATGAGGATAAAGGCTTAAACACACATAAGACATGCGGGAAATACGTTCGCAAGGGAGACCGAGAGAAAGAGAGAAGAAACACAAATCCTCTCCCTCCCACAAGGCTGTAATCACAATTTTGTAATTGACATTCACAGATAAGCAAGCACTCCCAGATGCCAGTTAATAGCTGCAAGAATCAGCAAGCGAGAGCTTCCCCCCTTTTTTCATGCACCTGGATAATCACCGCCAGAAAGCAAAATCCGCCTACTAAAATCCCAAAGCCATGGTTGGCATAGCTCTAGAAGTCTTTGTAAAAGTTGAGCCTGTCGCATGCACAGTGCACTCATCCACTTTCAAGACTGCCAGACGTTTTCAGAGCAGAGATGGCCATCTTGCCAGCTCTTTTAGAGACCCACCGAATATAGTGTTCTCTGACAATAAACACCAAAACTACCAAAAGAACGTGTAAGCTGTCTTCTTTTACCTGAAAAAAAAATATTCCTACTCTTTCTTTATCTATCAGCAGGTGGACATAGATTGGTTGACCAAACACACTTGTTTCTAACAATTGTAGAAACGAGCTTTTCGAAAAAGGTAATCATAATCATCATCATCAGCTATTTTGACGTCAATATTTTTTTTCTTTGGTGACACCTCAATTATCTGAGCTAGGCCTGAAGCTAACAATTATTTCTATAATAGAGTCTTGTGTTGATTATTTTGTTGATTAATTGTTGAATCGGAATGCTGAAAAAAAAAAGTTTACATTTCCATCCCTTCATTCAAAACAGGATATTATTTCAAATTGACAGTGTGCAAACATAAATCAATTATGATTGGGTAACTGGTTGTGTCCATAACATAAAATAGGCACAAATGTCGATCATTGTTTTTCAAAGATGAAGCAATTGTTTTATTTTGATTCAACACAAATATCAATATTTACTGATGAAAAGCTGAAATCGTGAGCATTTGGACAGCTTTTAATTAAAAACATATCTAGACAATTCATTGGTCATCAAAAATAATGATCACTTAACTTAATAATGACAAAACAATGTATGTACAGGTTATTATTTTTATTGTTATTATTATTTTGGTTGTTATACAACCATGTGTTCCAGTTGGCTCAGCGGTGCTAAAGTATCATGGTCAACATCGTTCACAATGCTGTGTTCAGCTGTAGTGGCCGAAAAGTAATGTATTTTCGATGGAGATATGCCTCTTTTAATATTGGAACATGATGACGACGATATTGTGGCAATTTTAATATTGCTATGTCACCATTATTGTTACATCCCAACAGCTCAAAATCATAATTGCACTTAAGTTTCCCTTTTTTTCCCATTTGTGCAATTCAAAATTGGTGTTATTCAAATTCATTGTTTCCTTTATTCTAAATTTGAATTGTTGTGGGTGTTAATGTTTGATTTCTTCATTTGCTTAACCCACTGCTTGGATTGGCTTTGTGAGATTGGCCCACAGTATGTTCAAGGACAGGCCAAGATGGCTTTTACAAATTAAAAAGTATGGCACTTAGCTTTGATACACCAGAAATAATTTATCTGTAAAATAACAGTAAATTAGTAGCAGCAGGGAGGCCAGTAATTTACGGTGATTTAACAATGCCTCGAATCTAATAATAGAGTACTGTATTTTGAATTACAGTATATTACCTTAGGATAACGGTGGGTCATAAGGTAATTTCACACAACCGCTACAGAATAACAAACTAATAAAGGGGTTTAAGAAATGGCAAGTCTAATGCACTTACAACCCAATGTTGAAAAGAGAGTGCCATCTAGAGGAGTCAACAACTGGTTCATGAAGCAAATTTGAAGCTTCATGTTCCCATCATAAATAAAGATAAAAAGACGTGGTGCCTCCTTTCCACCGCTGTGAAATTCCAGTTTGTTATTCACAACCGAGCATCCACTGTTAATTTACATGTGGGTATAAATATTTAATGGTATTTGATGTATTTTATTTTCAAAATACAGTAAGATACCGTTCTCTCATCAGAAATGGACAGCAATCCGTAGTTGTATACTGTCAAATTACAGTTCTTGCTGACTGATTTAACTGTTAATTTACAAACTACGGACGGACATTTAACAGTATTTTACAATTGTTATTAAAAAGAGTCAGATACTGTTGTGAATTCACCGTAAATGTACAGAATTCCGTTACAGTGTATAATCTGCGGTGTGTGTCTACAATGTTGGTATGACATCCATTATTGAAGAGATGTTGCAATTTTAGACATGATTGTGTGTGTTTATGTGCCATCGCTTCAGTGGTCTCAGTTGATTCCCTCTAAAGCAGCCAGTACACTGATAAGAGACATTGTGTCGGTGTGCGTGGATATTACCTTCGCCTGTTGCGTGTTGTTGGAGGACGGGAGAGGGTTGGAGACCATTGGTCCAAAGATGTCCAGCTCATCATTGATCGGTGAGCCTTTTGCTTGACTGGCTGGAGTATCTGAAAGACAGAAAAGGATTGTTCCTGTTGCTGAATACTCGCTGGTTCCACTATTGACAAAAATGCCACGTTTTTGTGATTGAGAAAGAACATCTGAATGGAAAAACCCTGATTTATTTCATTGGAAAATCAAATTCAAGTCCTGATTTTGGCAGGCTATTAACCCTTTCAGGGCCAGTGGTTACGACAGTGGACAGCTTATCATCTTATCAGGTTACAGGGTGCACGAAAGGGTTAAATACAAGGTGTCGGCCTCCATGTGATCACAAGAGCTTAAAGAAAAGAGGTATTGAATAACTATTGGCAAACAGTGGACTGGCAACATCATCTCAAAGTCGATATCAATGTCACAAGTCTGACATGACTCCAAACGTGGACACTTATCTAAAATGGACTAAAAGTTAAGTTCAAATTCTGTGGCTGGTTGCCATAGAAAAGTAGTACGAACTTTCTGGCATTTACTACGCTATTTTCTTTCTCTCATGTCTCAAAACAAGTAGAGTACAAGACCCCCAAAAAAGGCAGTAACAAGTGAGAAACATTTTGAAGACCGAGAGCTCTTTCATCATTTGTGGCGAAAGTGCCATATTCGAACAGATTTCATCTTGAGAATCAAAATATTAATATTTTTATTTCTAAATAGATGTAGTCAAGTTCAGATTTCATTTTGGCCTTGGCCCCCTTTTGCCTCACACCCTAAGGCATATTAAAGGCTGGAGTAGAGTTCATTTTCACTGAAGAGGTGATTTACGTGACACCTGAGTGGAAGATGAAAATATAGACTTCCTTTGACTAAAATGGAGTATACAGATGGTTTTACAGCCCAGGTAAGGGCTGAATTAATTTATTATGATAATTGTCTTCCTGGTGGTGTGGTTGTAAGATTAGAACTCAATGATCTGTAATTGCAGAGTTGGATGGGTACAACACTCCCATTCATCCAGTTATTGGCCAACAATTATGTTTGAAATGACAGAGTTGGTATGACTTTAGGGCAAAAGACAAACAAGAACAAACATAAAGCAAAGGTCTGTTTCAATACGAAGTGATTGTGAAATAATTTTGGAACCGACCTGAAAAAGTGTGAATTACTTGCTGTGTTCAAAAACAGGTTCAATAGTACAAAAAAAAAAAAAACCTTAAAAATCCCCAACATAAATCATGTATAAGTCGGTAAACTGATTAAATGATGTAATTTTTGGAATTTGTTAGATTGAGTGTAATATAATGAAATATTGATGATGAGTTTCAGAGTACAACAATATGTAAATGTGTATTTACGTGCTGCATGTGAATATGCTGTACACAGAAGTGGAAGTGCAGTTGTGTATATAGGAGTAGGTACACATATACACACACACACTTTGCAGTTTTATTTTTGTTTGTTCATACAGGTATATATGCGGCCTGTCTGATTAAGCTGCAGCTTTGACAGACATTCGCTTTCATATTCAGATTTTTATCCACACTTCTAAGTGGCAAGATTCCATTATGGAGATGAGCAGGAAGGAGAAAAGGGCCCATCATCGTCGTCATCATCATCATCATCATCATCATCTTTTCCTCCATGGTTGCAACGAGATGGGGCTGCCTCTCTAGAGCACTCTCAACTTCTCCATGGAAACAGACCAACTGTACAAGATGTAGGAGGTTTTGGGTTTTTTTGTTTTTTTAGTAATCATCCAGTATCCCTTTACGCCACACAAAAAAATTCACTCACATGTGAAACTGTTCACCTGCTTTTACTCTTGTAAATAGTGGTAAGGCAAGTGACAGAATGTGTATTATTAAATGGTAAAAGCAAAATCTCAAGTACAGTGGATATAAGATACAGGCTCTTGTTCAAATGCCATTTTTTGTTTGTTTGTGTTTTTAAAATATGAGAAATCAAAAGAATAAATAATCAGAATACCGTGTTTAGACACAGGGTGCCACATATAAGGAACATTTTGGGCTTGATTTTTTTTACCCTTTAACTTTTTAGTCTATGTAGACAAACTGCAACAATACCCCAGCTCTTTTAGGAGTCAACAAATCAATTCTACGTTTAATACCATTTATCGACTTGCCTATCAATTTGTAGACTTGCCTGACATACCAGGTCACAAAATATCACAACCTTAGTTGTCTTGGTACCTGTACCTTTGGTATCTAATATATTAAGAAATGGGGAGGAAAGTGGGGTGCAGAATTACAGTACAATTAGCCGCTTGCCTAGATGCAGGAGGAATGTTTGGGACGCCTTTTCACATTTATACAAGCTGGCAATGTAAAGCAGAGCATATTCACTCTTCATAGATCAAAAGTCATGAACATGCAAGAAAAGCCCTCGACATGACTCATATATCCTGACTGCATTCAACTGTTCACTAATGGCAGACATCTATCAACTACAAATGCCAGCTAAATTAATCAACAACTGTAAATACTCATTTTGGCATCTTGGGTTCAATTTGCATATCTGCCACATTAGGCAGAAACTCATCACACTTTGTCCCAATATGGGATATGGAAATCTTTTCATGAAAGAGTGTGAGGGTTTCTCATGTCTTACCCAAGCCCAAAAGGTCCACAGCTGCCTCTTGATTTTTCTTGGGACTGGCTCTCGACTCCGACTGAATTTAAAAAAAAAAAAACAACGACAAAAAGCAAGGCCATTAAAGAATGCCTAACAACGTCAATTGTACCATGGCAATATCATTCGATATCAAATTGAGAGAACTATTTTAATTTAAAACAGATACACAGGACAGAGAAAGTGAAAGGCAGATTCAGTGTCGAAGAAATGTAAAAATAAAAACAAAAAAAAACATGAATACGGAAGAGAGAATCGGTAATATCAGAGAGAAAACTGATGTGGGGGAGTGTAACAAGCGTAACAAGGGCGACTGCATGGGATTTAAGAGCTCTACAATGCTGCTAAGAAAAACCAATTTCCCCTCCGACTAAAGATCGATGGGTCACATTAAAGGCAATACCTTACCAATTCCAGGCAATGAAAACAATTACAGTGCCTAAGCCTCATCAGTCATGCATTGGCTGTGAATTGGGCGCAGAGACTGAAGAAGCACGTGAAAAGTAGTGGCCCCAATCCCAGCAGGAAGCCACCTGGCTAACTGCGGAAAATTGTTGTTTCTTGGCTCATATTGGTTCGGAATTAACTTAAGTAGCTCAAGCCAAATTGAAATCTTTATTATCACTTTCAAAGAACAGCAAATGACACAGCGACTTCAAAACCCAGAAGCAATTTTCAGTGGTTGTTTTGTGATTGGTTAATTTATGCGGTATACTGTGAGACTGACAAATTGTTACAAATTAAGATTATGCCGTTTGAGCATAAATATTGAATGAGAATTGCTTGTGCTTTAAAGTCAACATGAACTCTGTTGTCTTGATTCACTTGGCTTAGCAAATACTGCACATCAGCGTTGTAGCCAATGTCAGAATTTAATTTGGGATTGGAAGCAAAACTGAAATGTCCGGTATTTTCCGCACTCTAGCATTCAATTGTTTCCCCGGTTCGTGTTCCTATGCCATCTATTGGTGATTATTAGCAGGATTCAATTGTAACCTAAAAGGGTTCTGCCCAACACTAATTGACGTGCATTCACCAACACACACTCAGACAACTACTACTGTGAGCTCTGCCCAGCCATTATGAAATGACGATAGTACCAAAAGCAAAGTTAACTCCTGACTAAACGAAGGAAGAAGGAGACAAGCAAGGTCTCTAAGGATATTTAGCCCCTTGTGGATGTGAGCCCACCAAGTTTGTGAACCTTTTTGACTTTTGTAATGCCATTTGTATTTATATGTTTCCTGTCCATGTTTGGGACCAGTTTTGCCACTATTGTAGCTTCTATTCTATACGCCTTATAATGCAGCGTGCCCTATATAGGAAAAAATGTTTTAAAATAGGCCCTTCATTGAAGGTGCGCTTTATAACCCTAAGTGCTTTATAGTGTAGAAAATACGGTACTCACTACAAAGTATAATAAAACTATGATTACAACAGTGCTGTAAACTGGATTTTTGGATTCATGTGTTAAGGTACTAAAATATTTAATACAACATATAAAGAGATACATAAAACAAAAAATTCTGTTGTGGGGCCAAAACGAGATAGAAATGAGAAAATCCATAGTTTATTGATGCATACAAAGTTCAATTTCCTGCTGTAAAACCTGGGCAATTTGCATCGATTGGGCCGTCAACCTGTCAATATTTGACGAGACCACATTGTCTCGTTAGTGAGACACGTTGAGTTTTCCTGCCGAGAAAGAGTTTTGAGGGACAAACCTCTTGTAATGAGTTACCTGGGCTGACACTGAGTGATGTCGCCGGAGAAAGTTAGTAAGGGACTGCGACAGGCTGTCGGGATCATTTCTCTTCCAAGTGGTAAACGAGGAATTGGAACGGAGGCGAGAAATCGATAGCGCTTCACCTGAATGTGTGAATAGAGTCTCATTTGATGGCCAAGGTGCTGCGTGCCAGCTTTAGAGGGAAAAAAGCAATCCCTGAAATGCTGTCTGTCACATCTGATTGTTGTAACATCCACACCAGACAACCGTGTTCACATGTCTGTCACAATTGACAGGGTAGGTTGTTTTTATGTATGCCTGATGTACAAGACAGGAGCCTCATCAGACATTTTTAAATCTAGTCGAAAATTCAGCTGTTGTTTTTGCTTCAGCGACAGCCCACATTGAAATACCCAAATGTTGTCTAGAATAATTAGGATTGGGGGGGGGGGTAGAAATACCCAAATGTAGTCTAGAATAATTAGGATGGGGGGCTTCCAGAAATGGTAATATGGTTCATAAATATTTATGAAGCACATAAAACTGGACCAAAGATTCTCAGGGGGTTCTGTAGCATCAAAGTATGAGATGGTACTTTTATACAATCAAAAGCTCTCAGAGAGCAAAGACCATTTGCCAAGGCTACATCTTTTTTTTTCTCCTGTGAAATGAGTGAATGAACAGATGCTATCTAGGATATGATGGTCTAAAAACAAGGTTTTATCCAGCAATGGGGATGCAATAACAGGTGTTGAATGAAATATTAGCTCTAGAAGTGTTAACTAACAGTGTAAGCTTCTGATAAGCGGCACATTCTTGATTGCTTAATTCAGTTGTTGAAGCAGTGGAGGTGTGGGTGCGGTGTGAGTTTGTTTGTGTTGATGTGTCCATGCGTTACATTAACATAACATGCATCGAGTACAGACGGCCAAACATGCTCACTAGCCGTCCGTCTTTGTAACCAAAGTTGTATTGACCATCAGCGCTGCAGTATATGCAGTACAGGATTACGGCTCGTATTTTGACCAAAACGTGTCACAGACATTTTATTAAGATGCCTGAGAACGGTTTTCAGTTGTGAATAAATCTCCTTTAATGTTAAAAATATCAAATAAAGTTTTTGTTTGCCACAAATTAAAATCTGTATGGCATTTCTTTGAAAAAAACAGTACGAGGTAGCTACTCAAAAAATAAACGAACCATAAAAATTTAGCTTTCATGAGGAACGACAGAAATCTTCTGTCGAGAAGATGAAATTCTGTGGATTTGGACAACTGGAAGTTATACAACATGTCAAAATTATTGATTGGTCCCCAGTTGTCGATTAATTGTTGCACCTCTAAATATCTGAGCATTTCAGATTGCATCAGGGTTTTTCTCTTTTTCCCAAGCACAATATATATATCCAAACTGTGTCATCAGTCACATGTTCCAACACGTTTCCTCACGTGAAAAAAAATGGGTGCATATTCAAAACACGTCAAGCTGGATTGACATGGTATGGTTCAAGTGACATCTTTCTGATTAATTTGCAAATGTAAAATGTCTTCTCGGCAATGTGTCACTTGAAATGCACCCGTACATTGATTTTGGAAAAAGAAAAAAACAGTTGCAGGCATCATCTCAGGAAAGATGTGCATGTGTTGTACAAATATAGTCACCAGTTGGAAAAGGTATCATGTCCGGACTTTCAGGACATAGATTGCGTGTGGACTAAATAAACAAACACTTTAACTAATTTCGATGTATTCAGGAGAATTTTGCTAAAAGATAATTTTGGGCAACTTTGACTAAGGCTACAGCTTTGACACAACCGGCTGCATGTGTGGGGTTGAAAAAAAACAAAACAAAAACACAAAACCCAAATACGCTGTCCCTCGCACATACAGTAAAAGGAGGATTCGAAACAAAGGTCTGATTGTCAGAGGAAAACAATGACTCGGGGAAGAGCAAACAATAATGAGTGTTGAGGGGAGGAAAACAAATAACGAAAGGAGTGGGAGACGACGGTTGCCAATTGGCTGGCAGGGAGAGCAAGTGGCCAAGAGGGGATGGAAACAAAAGGGGCAGGAAAGGGAGGACAAATAAGAGAGTGAGAGAGGAAAAAAAAATTGAGGGCATTCGCGGAACATAAAACAGAGAGTGCCGCAAATGAATTGTGGGCGCTGTCCACATTCGACATTCTGGAAGGGCAACTGAGCGAATAGTCCCTCCAAGACAGTTGTACACAGTCTGTGTGTGTGTGTGTGTGTGTGTGTGTGTGTGTGTGTGTGTGTGTGTGTGTGTGTGTGTGTGTGTGTGTGTGTGTGTGTGTGTTGCACCATCATTTAGGCTAGCGTGTTCCTGACACTTTGGGAAAATGCCACATGTTCATGCTGGGGGGGCATTTCCTCAGCTTTTACAAATGCTGTCTAATCCATTAAGAGGGAATGCCAGCACACACCATCCACAGCAATATTGCGCAATCTTAATCACTGTGAAAGGAGGTTCACGACGTTACTCATCTTTTCATGGACAGTTCAGGGAGACACCGTAGTGTTACTACACTGCTGAATGTGCGCGTGAGTAAATCAGCTCCTTGGATTGACTGGTTTGAGCAGTATGCCGGAAGGCAAGGGTGTCAAACTCTTTTTTGTCGCGGACCACATTGTGGTTACGGTTTCCTTAGGAGGGCCATTATGAATTTTGGTAAACCATATAAATCCACATATTACACACACAGCGCACAACAAATTGATGAATAACGAGTTTTGGAATCACAAGTCAAGAATAATGACTGTTATTGTGGATTACATATGACAATTTGAAATTTTGCTTCAGACTTTAGCAAGCATCATGGAACTTGACATGCGTGATTTGCTTTCGCGGGCCGCATAGTATGATGTGGCGGGCCAGATCTGGACCCCGGGCCTTGACTTTGACTCCAGTGCCGTAAGGCTACAGGTTGCAATTCAATACAGACTCCATTCAAGGATCATTTTTTTAACTGTTTGCATGTTTGTTGTAAAACTCGCAAAAAAATGTTGTCACCACCTTTAATAATAATAATAATAATAAATTTCATTTATAAGCGCCTTTCAAAACACTCAAGGACACTTTACAATCAAAACAAGAACAATGAAACCACAGATAAAATTATAAATAATAAAAGGAGAGATGAATTTTCTCGTCTTCGGTTTTGTCACAAATGGTTTATGATAAAGTTGAATATGTTACAGATGTACACCTGTGGAAAAAACATCCAGTAGAAGGAGAACTCTTCAAAATGATCGGTTTCACTGGTTACTGTTGACGTAAAAGGACTGTTGTGTTTTATTCTATAAATAACTACTATGACAACATAATTAGTAAATTCCAAACACAAATATTGTCCTTTTAGAGCATTGTGGAACGGTCAAAATAGTAAAAAAAAAAAAAAAAATCCAATGATTTCAGACCTCAAATAATGCAAGACATAAAACAAGCTGAAATTGCAATTATTTAAATGTTGAAGTCAACCCCAAAATTTTCTTGACAATAAACTGTTCTATGCCACTTCATCAGTCTAAATGCTGCATTCCGATTCACATGCATTTGTGCAATATGAGTTAACCAGCAAAATTTTTAGCCATCTCAGGGGATGACAATTGTGCCACTTTCTGCCGGCTGAAAATGACCTCACGGTTGCTAAGGGCTCAGGTAGAGACCAATCACGGCTCACTTGTTTTCTAAAGCTGAGCACCCAGTCAATATCTTGAGTTGGGCCGAGTTAGTACTGAGAGAGCACGAATGAAAGGGCGTCAATTTGTTCCAGCCTCTCCCCAAAAAATTAAACCTGATTTTTGTTGTTTAATAATGTGTCAAAAGTTTGCAGAATCATTTTTGTCAAGGTGGGGTAAAAATATACTGGTCATGTTTTGATTCATTAAATTGTGCAAGCCCATTGCAGCGTCTTCATGCATATGCTGTATATGTAACCTGACTTCATGAAATTGATAATGGGCTTTTACAGAGATCTATAGGGGTTGCAGTGTTGACAACAACAGTACTGTGCAACAATCAGTGGTGGTGCATTTAGAGGCTGCAGCAGAGAGTGGATCACCTTTGTTTGCTGACAGCTGCTGTACTAAGTCCACGAAAGAGAAAAATAAAATTGCCACTGGCTAGATGAGTCAATAATACTGAAAAAAGACAGCTGCAGTGGAGTTTGAGATTGAAAAAAAAAATGGTGTGGATGTAAGGGAAAGGAAAGGCGGGCAACTTCAGTGATCGGGGAAGCAATAGGAAGGAAAGACAAAAGGTGATGCAGGGTTAGAGTCGAAGAATGTTGCTTGTGAAGTCGTGATGAGAGATGGAGGAAGTGAGAAATGGGCATTGAGCGCGGAGAGGGGGAGGATATAAACAATGAGGATGAAAAGCAAGAAAAAAAAAACAAAACGAAAGAAGATCGATAGCAGGTGGAGATGATGACAGAGGGAAGGTGGGGTGGAAGGAAATGGCATAACAGCAACGCTGATGAAATTAAGACGGGAAAATGTGTGGTGCATCCCTGCAGTTCTGCACCATTCTTCAAGGCCTGATACTCAGCTGGACAATTTTACACATATGCACACCCCATATCTACAAGTTTCCACATGCTGCCCAAGCTCCTACGTAATGAAATGTTTAGTGTCTGTGAGAAACTGTCAACGGGGGAAATATGCAATGATACTCATAGGAGGAAAGTTATCACACAACATTAAATACTTATTAAAATATGGTGACTCGAATGTAATCAGCAAACTCAGGGGTGCCTCTTAAAATGTCTGTAATTCAAACGAGTTGAGAAAATGTCCGCGTGGTACAACCCTGACTATCAAATCTATCCTGCTGTTAAGGCACTCGCTCTCTTCTTGCTTTGATTCACCCCCATCTCTTATCCTTCATTTGTCCCACCTCGAGCTGTCATTATCTTTCCTTTCTTTTCTCTCCTCATGTCTGTTGCTCTCTTTCCAGACACTAAATCAGTGTCATCCCATTGGGCTGCTGGCATATGTCGTCTTTTTCTTTTGCGATCATGAATAAATAATCAAAGAGCACGAGACGCCGCTCATGGAAGGCACTTGTCTTTGTTGGATATACAAATGAGAGTGATTTTGGATGAGTTTGACGGTAGTCCTTGTTCATTCAACACGAAGATGGCGGGAGTTTTTTTTTTTTTGCTTGTTTTGGGATTTTTTTTACACTTCATAAGGCATGACTTGAGGAGAGCAGTCGAAAAAGGCTTGTATAACTGCAGTAAAGTGCGATGGCCAAACAACCGCATTTGAGACTGGTCAACATTAGATTGATTGCACAAGGAGCATGCAGACAACCAACAATTGGTGACTCCTAAAAACACACTGCGCACCCTGCAACAGCGGCAGTGCTCTTTCAGGTCTAGCAGTCAGTGGCGGGGGGGAGATCGATAGCTTAGCCACAATGAGGCTAATCAATAAAATGGATTTCTACTGCTGAAGGAGGACAGCCAATCCTGCTACCAAGAAAAGACGCATGAAAAACACAGACACATCATAAATGCACATATGTCCCCTCCCACAACAAGCACAAACACTGCTGTTGTTATTATGTGGGAGCGCATTCATTTCATTGAAAACGTTAAAACCCAGTTTCTCGAGCAGAAGGAACCGTATCCATGAGTCGGGGGACATTTGTAGGGGTTGTTTTGGTAACAAATAGGTAATACAGATGAGTAATAGTATGATAGAGTGATCTTGTTTTGGAGTGGTTTGAGCCTGTCAATCTATTGGACAACGGATTTCTGTAGAAACCATTTAATTCCCTGTTTTTGAAGTTATTTTCAAAGTAGTGCCTCAAAAGTTGGAAATCTAAAAGACTTAACTACTTTAGTAAATATATGGTTCTAACATTGCCCAAATATGTTTTTTTTACAGATTGTATACCATCTTAATTGTACACAATATGTCATGGGGTAAAAACCCAGTTTCTCGAGCAGAAGGAACCGTATCCATGAGTCGGGGGACATTTGTAGGGGTTGTTTTGGTAACAAATAGGTAATACAGATGAGTAATAGTATGATAGAGTGATCTTGTTTTGGAGTGGTTTGAGCCTGTCAATCTATTGGACAACGGATTTCTGTAGAAACCATTTAATTCCCTGTTTTTGAAGTTATTTTCAAAGTAGTGCCTCAAAAGTTGGAAATCTAAAAGACTTAACTACTTTAGTAAATATATGGTTCTAACATTGCCCAAATATGTTTTTTTTACAGATTGTATACCATCTTAATTGTACACAATATGTCATGGGGTAATGACATTGAATCCCAGCAACTGAAATCTCACTCTTTCTCTCTGAAACAGCACACGGCAAAATATGATGTCTTTAACAACCATCTTTAGAAAATACTGTTTCTCTCAGAAAAAAATAATTGGATTTCAGTGATTAAAAAAATGCACCACTGGCCCAACAAATATATTTTTTAGGGCAATGTCGATTTTTGGCAGGAAAAAAAAAACAAATACAGATTAGTCATTCCAGTATGTTACACATACAGCACATTTGACAATAAAGTTGTATCCAATCCAATCCAAAATCCAATCCAGTAATTTTAAAAATATATAATGCATGAAATAATATCACCCCACTCACCCAATGTATTTCCATGGAATGAATTATCCATTTTCTGATCCGCCTATCCTCACAAGAGTCGCGGGGTGTGCTGGAGCCTATCCCAGCCATCTTGGGGCAGTGGGCGGGGGACACCCTGAACTAGTCGCCAGCCAATCACAGGGCACACATCGGCGAACAACCATTCGCGCTAGGGACAATCTAGAGCAGGGGTCGACAACCCAAAATGTTGAAAGAGCCATATAGAACCAAAAAAACAAAAACCAAACATGTCTGGAGCCGCAAAAACTTAAAAGTCTTATATAATCATTACAATGAAGGCAACACATGCTGTATATACCGATATTAGCTATATTAGCCTACTATGAAAATGACGAAGTTGGCTATAAATACACGATAAGCCTTGATATTAAATGGTTTTTTTCCCTGCGGTGCATCCTGTAGAGCAGGGGTGCCAAACCTTTTTGGACGGAATATCTACTTTTCGATCAACCAACCTCCCGCTATCTACCCGTTACCGCACACACGCATGCCATAATGAGCGACAGTCATAACGGCCGCAAAGATAATCGAGTCATGGGACGCACTTTTGCAGCGCGTTAACTATCGTAGCTCACGTGAACTGTTTAAAAATGCTTCTCTCGGCCCTCCGGATTCCCATTCTTTGGCAGTACCCTCGGTGAATTGTACATAAAACGCCATTTTTTTTTAACAACAGTCAGCTGCCTGGCATTCCATCCTGCTAATAAAAACGTGTGTCGCAAGCTATGACGCAAATCTTCGTCGACAGAAATGTTGAAATTTAATATTTATTCTACACATTTTTACAGCATTGGAAAACGTTAATAATGTTTGTGTCATGTTTTTACTCTGACAGAAACCACATTAAAACAAAAATATATTTCCATCCCCCATATTTTTCCATTTTCAAACATTTTTGAAAAAGCTCCACGGAGCCACTAGGGTGGCGCTAAAGAGCCGCACTCGGCTCTGGAGCCGCGGGTTGCCGACCCCCGATCTAGAGTGTTCAATCAGCCTGCCATGCATGTTTTTGGGATGTGGGAGGAAACCAGATTACCCAGAGAAAACCCACACAGGCATGGGAAGAACATGCAAATTCCACACAGGAAGTCCGGAATCTAACCCCGCACCTCTGTGCTGTGAGGCTGACAAGCTAACCAGTCAGGCCGCGTAGGCATGAATTATAAACAGATTTCTCACAAGACCCCAAGATATTTAAATTCCTTCACTTAGGGCACAATCTCATCTGTGATCCAAAGGGGACCCTCCACCCTTTTCCAACTAAAGACCATGGTCTCAAATTTGGAAGTGCTCATGATATTTTTAAGATGGTGATGGATCTGCCTCTCCAGTTCTGGCTAATCCAATCACAGCTAGCCTTGAAACACAGATCAGCTTTCAAGAGTTTTTAGGCTCAAGTGCACATGCACTGTCTACAAAAATAGCGCGAAGGAGAGTCCTGCTACAACTGACTTCAAAAACATACTGCTCATGAACACTATATTTTGCTGTACAATTTTTTTGTACAGTAAGTTTTGTAAGTTTTTTTGCCAAAATTTACAAATGACTATCCATTATCCATCCATTCATATGTCTGTCCATTTTCTATTCAATTTACATTTTATAGGTGTGGTGGAGCCTATCCCAGCTAGCTTTGGGTGAGAGGTGGTGTACACCCTGGACTGGAAGCCAGCTTGTGGCAGTAAAAATAAGACATAATTCTCACCAGAAAAAAAAACTAAAAACCTGGCTAATAGTAATGCCGCAACTTTAGGACTGCCAAGCAACAAATTATGTAAAAACAAGAAATAGTGTAGCGGGCAACACCAAATTTGTATTTATAATCATGAAATTGCGGTAGGCAATGTCTCATCTCTTGATTGAGATAATTCTGTGCACTACTTTAGCATTTGCTGATTATTCAATGAGTTGCAATTTGAGGCACAAAGGGGCTCATCAAAAGCACTGTGTCTGAACAAAGTGACAGCAACTCTTGCCATTCAAATATAAATAAATAAAATTGAGTCAGAAGAAGCAAAAAATGCTTTGTAGGAGAGGACGGTGGAATTCTCTACATATACTATAGATGGCTCACCATAGCCAACATTACATGTGTCAAACTCAAGGCGCAGTGGCCAGGTCTGGCCCGCAAAAGAAAATCCAGCATGTCAACTTCCGCGATGTTAGCTAAAAGCTGTACAAACATTTGAAATTGTCATGTATAATAAATAACAATTTTGAGATGCATTTGAGATTGCATTTTTTTTGTCACGTTATCATGGTAACATGAACAACAGTCGAACAAATTATTATTCTTGACTTCTGATTCCAAAACTAGTTATCCATCAATTTGTTGTGTACTGCAAATGTAAAAGTGATTAAACATGATGTGGTTTCACATTTATGATGGCCCTTCGAGGGAAATTGTAACTCCAATCTGGCCCGCGATTAAATTGACGCCCCTGGCCTACATTTTTGCACCCTGTATCATCTGATCATGCAACACCATGGAGACACTGTTTAACACTTACACAGAATGCAGCAACACCCACACAACTGAGAGCTGAATTTCTCCCTTGTTGCTTCCCTGACCACAGAAATATGCCCATGACCCAGAAACATTCATTCGCTCTTTATATGCTACACTTGCTTGGAAAGACGAATAATATTGTTGTTATTGTATGTATGCACGTACCCATGTACGTACAGTGCCATGAAAACGTATTTGACCCCCTTCAAAATGTTTTTTTTTTTTTTGGATGGCTTTCCACACTTGAAGTTTTAAGTTTAAACTTTGAGGGTTAACAATTGCGAGTGTTTTCAAAGGTACTGAATTTTGTCTTCTCGTCAGGATTCTTTCAAGGTCGCAAATGTTCACCAAATGGTTGCGAGACATTTGCCGACAGTTATTTATTTATTGATTATTTTTAAATCGTCGCAACGAAATTTTGAACAGGTTCAAACGTAACTTGTGGCAAGACAAGCACAGTTGAACGTCTGGCAAACTCTGATGACTGTTTGGTGAACAACCTTGAACAAACCCTGATGGCAACGCAACATTTGCTCCCTTCTAAAACACTTGCAATTGTTCATAGCTCAGTGGCATAGGGGCTTTATCATTTAAAAAAAAAAAAAAATCACCGCCATTTATAACCAGTAGACTATAGCTGAGACAAATAATCAATGAACTTGAATAATTTGACAGCAAAAAGAGGTTGATGCAAAGTAGAGCCAGCGCACCACAGCAGCACATCAACTATGATACATCGTGGGGTACGGGGTGTTAAACAGAAAATAAACATTACTGAACTCCAGCATGACAAACGGCACCGCCATGGGTAACGTAGCATCTGTTGGCTAATGTCGTTAAGGTCAGCGTTCCTCAACCTATTTTTGTGCCACGGACCGGATTCACATTAACCCGTTTTGATGGACTGGCAAAGAGACTCAAAAAAAGAAATTCGAACACCACTTACCGTGCCCCTGAATGTTGTTGGTATAATTAGTGTGAGCCTTGCATTTGTTTCTGTGTAACGAGCAAGTCGTGTCTTGTGTACTACATCATTTGCATATTTTGCAAGCGACCATTCTACCAGTCTGATTTTGGGTAAAACATTTCTACCTAGTCCATGTGACAATTTAAGACTCTAAGGTCTCATCATTGTTTTCAATGGCTGTAGATAGGAAGATGCCACACCAGGAGAAAAGGTCACAGCGAAACAATGGCCTAGCTCAAGTCACCTATCTACTTATGTGCCCGTGAGGCCTAATCTAACAAAGTGATAAAAGTTTCATGATGTCGTATCCGACACCTACACAAATAAAGTTACCCTTAGCAAAGAGTTGGCGTCCGTACATTATACGACATAATAGTCTGGCAATGAAATTTCTCTTTATGCCGCTTCCCTTTTTTTGTTGCTGCCAGGCCCACAGTCCTGCTGCCGCTGTTATGAACTTTAAAGCTAACGGCAAATGGACGAGCCAAAACTAGCAACACAAGCCTAACTGTGATTCAGTCACAACAAGATCATTTTTTATTTCTAGTAGGAGAGGCGGTCGCTCTGCGAGCTACGGAGCCAGGCCCATCAGCAGCGACAGTTTCTCAAGCCTTGTAACCACTCCACTTAAAAAAGAAAAAAATTAAAAAATTAAATGTTATATATATATATTGGTTGTCTTTTTTTCAGTAAATTGAATGTGAGTTGATATGATATGCTTCTCTGTTCCACAATAAACTGTCAGTACTGTATCATTATTGTTATTTTTTGTTTCTCTAATGTCATTTAAATTTAGACATAAATGCATGAAATGGCTATGTGTTTAGTTTTTTTCTGGAATAAAGCCAAGTGCTTTATTTTTTTTTTTGAATACGACACCCGCCATTTTCATTATATGGCAATTGTATGATATAACAGTTCCAACCAAGCAATTTGATTGACAAGATTACTCGTGTGTGATCTAGCTTCATGGTTATGGTTGATAAAGAGTAATCGGATAACATTTGATTTTGCAATACAATGAAATGCAAATAAATTTAATTGATCGAAAAATGGGTAGGATAATTAATTAAAAAAATACTCAAATAGCGACATCTCGATTGTAGACTCATATTACCAGACAAACAGTCGTAAGGCAAACTTAGAATTACATTAAAATAATAGACCCTGACAATGGACATATTGGAAATAAAATGGGCGTGACTCCCAAATGGGAAAATCAGTCAATTAAAACTGAGAATCTACATTTCAATCACAAGCTGAGTGTTTTATTTGAAAAGGGTTTCTGATGGTTTTCCTTGCCAAAAAGCAAACTCACTGTGCGATTACTTCTAAGTTGGACTGAAATGATCCAATCATGAACAAACAGTACCTTTACGTTGTGTCGATCAGCTTTTTCTAAGTCCTTCTCTTTTTTCTTCTCATCTCTCTTCTTTTCATGCTCTTTCTGTAGAGGAAGCAAAGTTTCCTTTCAATTCACATTTTTTGACGTCCAATTCTTGTTTTATACTCGACACTAGTGGTTCTTAACCTGGGTTCGATCGACCACGGGGGTTCGGTGAATCGGTCTCAGGGGTTCGACGGAGCCTCTGCCATGGAGGTTTAGACACAGCCCACTCAACATGTCAATTAGTTATTACACGCCCACTTGGCCATCACTGGCTGCAGATGATCACATGGCATTGCTTGTCCAATCAGTGCTGTGGGAAATTTAGTTCGCTCAGTAGTCAGCGTGACTGTCGTGATAGTACGTTGTGTGAAAAAAAAACAACTTTTAAACACATTCTATGTCGAGCAAAAAAAGAAGGTGGTCAGACGACATGCATCATGTACATGTACATGTACAACATGCATCACGGAACACGATGGGACTCAGCGTGCTACCTGCATGATTTGTCATGGCAAGTTGAGCAACTCTCATCTCACACAGGCAAAACTAAAGGAACACTTCTCGATTCATATTTTTATTTTTCACTAAGGGTTCATGGATGCGAATATGAACTGGTTGGGTTCGGTACCTCTTACAAGGTTAAGAACCACTGCTCTAAACTCTCAATGTGCACAACAGTAAATGTATCAGGTTTAACATACTCTTTTCCATAGAGGGGTTTCATTCAATTGGAAGTAACCATCAGTCCTTGCAAAGTGACACTGATTTTTCAACAAATCGTCAAGACCTCTTATGTGGAGCTCTCCTTTCTTTTGCTTTGATGCCACATTTTCTTGGTGCAGTGAAATATTGTTCTGATACAAAAATGCTTTAGAGACTACGCTGACACAGTGAAATGTTTGGATCCAGGCTGTAATCCTTAAAATCTCCAGCACTGAACTAGTTATTTTTAAAAAGTGGGTGTTTGAAACATATAATTGTGAGTGTATTTTCGCAGTAGCTGTTGATGAATGTGAAGAACACTATTTTACAGGCTTCTGGGACCGGCAGCCCAGCAGGTGATGTAAGATCCATTCATAACAGACTCCTTTTTTTCATCCCTTCAACAACTAGTACACTGGTTTCGTGGCACAGTTTGGTCTTTGGCCTGCATTTAATGTCTCTGCTCCTCTTCCTCATTCTTTGTATATTACTTTTCACTAGGTCTCGTAATCATGGCCATTCATTTGATTGCCTGCTTCTCAAGCCCGTCATCTTTCATTTTGGTGATTATTGTCATTCTGAGACTACTTTGTCTCCATTTTGTTTTTTGTTTACCAGTTTGTTCGGCATTTGTAATATCATTTGATTTTATTTCCTCATTACTTGTATGCCTTCCTAGCCAGGCAAGCCACACCCACGAAGAAAGAGTGTCTAGAAAGCCTGCCCTCCACCGTGGCTGGGCCCTAGTTCAAAACAAGGCCATCCATCCATCCATTTTCAGATCTGCCTTATCCTCACAAGGGTGGCGGGGTGTGCTGGAGCTATCCCAGCTGTCTTCGGGCAGTAGGCGGGGGACACCCTGAAAATGGATGCCAGCCAATCGCAGGGCACACAGAGACGAAAAACCATCCGCGCTCACATTCATGTCTAGGGACAATTTAGAGTGTTCAATCAGCCTGCCATGCATGTTTTTGGAATGTGGGAGGAATCCAGATTACCCGGAGGAAACCCACGCAGGCCCGGGGAGAACATGCAAACGACGCGCTAACCACTGGACCACCGGGCCGCCCTCAAAACAAGGCGTCCAATCAAACGTGTTTATTTGCTGTGACGTATCCTTCGTGCCCAACGTGATTCTTCGGTGGCAGAAGGCCATCCTCATTCAAAATGTTGCGCAGGAGAGATGATAGTTTGTTAACAATATTCATCAATAACGCTTTCAGTTACAACAGTGGAGAGCTTACCATGTTATCAGGTGACAGGGTGTATGAAAGCGTTAATTCAGTTTTAAATAAGCGGAAACACAGAGTCATTAAAACCCAAGTAGCTGACGCCACTGGAAACACCCATTTCAACTCTTTGCCAATTGGTTCATTTCGCTGTCTATTTAGTCAGGGTTACCCTGCCTCGGAAATGTGCTTGATGAGACTATGACCAGACTCAATCGCTGGTAAAGCAATCGGTATGGATTTTCTGGCGAATGCCTTCCCTCATTGGGTTACATATTTTTTTGTTTCCTTCATTCCTGTTGCTGACCATTGCCTTGCATTTGGGTCTAGAAGACTGTATAGCAAGCGGCATGATCCTGTTCAGTGTGCCACATTAGGGCCATGGAGACAAGAGGTTCATCGCTTAGTGAGTCACTGTATATGACATCATTACCAATGTCACACAATGTCAACCCAAAAAATGCCATAAATAAAATGAATGAGTATGACATCATTACCAATGTGACACAATGTCAACCCAAAAAATGGCATAAATAAAATGAATGTGATACACTACAATTCTCGAGACACACAAGAAACTAAAGTCGCGTTGTATTTAGCGTGCCAAACTTTATAGTGGCATGTTGAAGTGATGTATTTAGTCATAAAATGTGGCCTTTTGTACCAGTCACCTACAACCGAGACTGCAAAATGAAAATAAATTGGGTGCCATCCCAAAATGAACCTCGAGAAAGGTACTGCTGTAAATTAAACAAACCACAAGTTTCACTGTGAAATACTCAAGTAGTAGGTGAAAATGAGAAAAACAACCATCACTCTTCACTACTGCTGATACTCATTTGGGTCACCTGTGAACTGGAGCCTAATTCAGCTGATTTATACTTCAGACTGGCCGCCAGCCAATTGCAGGGCAATTACGATTAAAAAAAGAAAAAAAAAAAAGATTCAAAGCTCCACACAGGAAGACCAGTGCTGTGATTTGAACCCAAAAGCTAAGAACTTCGAAACATAAAAATAAAACGTGTTCATTAATGCACCATTTTATATTACTATAAAGACTCAAAAATCAAAGTGTTCTTCATAATTAAGTTTGTTATTTTTTGTGTTTATTGCCCTAAGTCAGGGGAGGGAGCTCCGCTTCCTCAGTTTTAAAAATATGTAGTTAGTATCGTATTCCATCGGCAGAATAACATAACGTCATTCGCTTGCTGTACAAGTAACATGATGCATTCAGGGTAGCTTCACAATGTTTTTGGGAACTTGCAAGCACACAGCACTGTTTGGCACATGAATAGTTTTTCTTTGATTATATTTTTAAGATCGAGAGAAGACAAAAACTAAATTTTTATTAATTGCCTCGCCCTATTTGATACTGTCGGAATGATGTTTTCATGCACAAGTGTTGTGCGGTATGCTGATGTTTGGTCAATGTGAATTGCACGACCTCAGGGACTTGATCTTTCGTATTACTCACAAACGGGCCCCAAATTTGTCTTAGAGTTGCAGATAGAATTAGTGAAAGGTGTGTATGATCCCAGTTAACAATATCATAATATCAACAAAAACACCAAAGTACTGTCGTATTGCAGTACAGTTGTTATGAGAGCAGATTGCCACAAGCTGCACCACACCACTTTAACACAAGGAAAAACTGTACCTCCTGTTTGCTCCTGTCAGCCTGGAAGGATGGTGAGTTGGAGTGAGGAGCACCTTCACCTGACTTCTGCAAGAAAAAAATAAATAAATCTGAAATGGGGAGATATTTTGCACACACACACACACACACACACACACGCATACTGTGTGTGTGTGTGTGTGTGTGTGTGTGTCACACACACACACACACACACACATATAAAACCATCTATGGATCTTTATATTTTAAATATGCATATAAATGGGCATTAAGATTTTCACTGTTTGAGGGACAGCCGGATCCTTATCCCCCACAAATAACGGGTACACTTGTTTACCAATATATATTTTAGCAATATTTTTAGTTGTTCATTTATGTGTTCTCATTAGCATATTTGTTTTTGGCATAATCCAAAAGTAACTAAGAATAATCACATGACATTACTTTAATATTATGGTACCCGGATTAAGTTACAAGCTACTTTTTTTTAAACATATAAGTAGTAACTGTATCGATAGGAATACATTCGAAAAGTAACCCTCCCAACCCTGATTATTAATATAGTAACGAACATTACGAAGCTGTTGCGAATGACGGTTTCTTTTGAGATGTGTGTATTTGTTCAATTGCCTCACATTCTCTTAGTATGCTGTGAAAGTATGTATTTGCCGTGAGAATTTTAAAAGCATGAAATTCTCCAACTAAACTCCCAGTGACCCAAGCCTCTTCAGCACAACATTAGTATCCAACTCAGGGCAGCCTCGCTCATTGAACGTGAGTGTGCCGTCAAATCTAAATTGTTTGGATACGTAAATCAGACCCTTGTTAGCACCTCCATCTTAATAGAGTTCATTTGGATAGCGCTGCCGTGAGGAAACTATTGAACACTAAACCTCCTTTGACATCAGTGACTATCCCTAACACTGTGAGGTAACAAGACCCAAGTCAAATTTCCAAAACTCTAATAAAGAGTAATGTTGCACTGGTAGTGTAGTGGTGCATGCTGCTGCCCTTTGAGCAGATGGCACGAATTTGATTCCTGGCTAGTGCCACGATAGCCAAAGTACGAATGAATGAATGAATGGATGGATTAATAGCATCACTAGCAGCAACTGGTGTAAAAACTTTGTCCAAGTAATTATGCGAGTGACTTGCTGTCATGACCCCAAATGGGACAAGCAAATACTAAAAACAACAACTAATGAAGTACCTGGAAGATTCTTTTGAAGAATAAATTAATAACAGCAAGGATTTCAACCTCCTTTAGTGAGTAAAATTGATTTTAAAAATTCATTAGACAAACAAATGAAGATAAACAGGAAGCCGATAGGCTCCACTTAGAGTTGACTTATTGCAATGCTATAGATTGTACTATATGTTACTATATCATAGGTCATATCGAATCAATATTTCTATTTTAACAAAAGTCTGCTTTAACAAGTTAAAAATGTTCCTTCCCATACAACACGGAGAATATCCAGGGTTACATTCAAAGCCTGGGTACTGCTAACCAATTCAGAAGCAGGAGCGTGTTGCCGCTGAAAAGACAAGCTTGCACAAATTGTTTCACTTATGAAAGAAATCTTTCGCTCCACAGCAAAAACCGGCTGGGGGTTATTCCAGTCTGCCTCTCCTCTGCCCCCCCCCCCACCCCTACATCTACACCCTAGTGCTTAAAGTGATAATGGCTTGTTTTTAATAATTAATTTGCATATAAAAGCCAGGCATATAAGTGGGTGGCAGAAACAGATCCGAGATCACAGTCAAGCTTCTGGCAGTGCTTAACAGAGAGCTGAAGAAAAACAGAGAGATGCAAAATGTGAGAAATCTCAGATGTGAGGAATGAAGGGAACAAAACAGAAAACACAACGTGAGGAAAATATATTTAGAGATCAAATGAAGACAGGATGAAAAGGAATCACTGGCCAGATTATTTGAATGTAAAGAAATTTAACGATATGAAGGATTCATATTTTAATTCTTTAATTTCTTTTTTTAGAAGCACTTTGATCGATCGTTCGTGTGCAGCTTCCTTGTAGTGTGATAGCGTGCGGGTTGAGCGCTCGTGGCACCCTGCTCCAATTTATGCCGCTAACTTTGTTTTTGGTACTCAGCAGAGGAGTGAAGGTGGGTGGACAGTCACTATAGTGGACACCTATTCAAAAGCTGCTTTCTCCTGTATGAAAGAATCTTAAAAAAAATCTTTTAAATCCTGATGTAGGTTATCCTAATTCATGAATGAAAGGGTTACTTTTTTTTTTTTTTTTTTTTGCCTGTGCTTGTGTGTGAAAGCCTGTCGGTGGCTTTTCAAAGGTGAAAGGTTATGTAACCCAAAATGAATTCAGGAAAGTGGCAAGCGTGTGCATGAGAGAGGGGACGACAGCATGAGCTGCGTAATTTGTCAGAAGTGCTATTAAAAGTGCGAGCAAATCAGGCAGTTGCCACCACGAATACATCCCCCATCTGAATGACCTCACATAAATACACATAAACACACTTTTACAGCCATATAAACAATGACATTCATTTTTAACAAGTCAGTAAACGCATACACACGCATACAGGCTGGCACACACAGAGTAGGTGATTTGACGTTCAGTACACAATTGACGCTGGTTCTGGCGGCAGAGCTGGTCTGATGTTCAACAAACAGGCCATTTATATGTCGCCTGCACTTTTCGTCACTTACGCTTTGTATTTTTTCTTTCTTTATTTGTTTGTTTATTTGTGCTCACCATCTTGGGTGTATAGGATAGCGTTCGACTGTTAATTTGAATGCAGAACATGCTTCTCGGCCACTTTTTAAATGTCCCCAAATACAGGGTCAGGTAAAATGATCTGACACATTTGTTGGTTAAAAATTAAGCACCGCCAGAACTCCACTTAATTTTTAAAACAATGAAACAGAATGGCATTATATGTACTTTTCGAAAATTAAAACACTTTTTTGTTTCTTTACTTTATTTGCCTTTTCTTTAACCGACAAATGTGTCAGATCATTTTGCCTGACACTGTATATTTGATTCATCTCATGAAGGGGACACATACAGACTTTACAGACATGAATTTCTTGCAACAAACATGCATCAAAAGACCTTTATGCCAAGACACTTGTAAAAGCTGCTCTAAAGCAACACATACAAAACAGCTTTGATCATGCACGCATGGCAAGGGGGAGGTCTGTGTCTTGTAAAAAGAAAAGCTTGAAAGTCGGGATGAGTGACAGGATTCTGGAAGTCAACCAAGAGCCCCACGCAAGTCACTTCAAGGAAAATGCCATCAAATATCAACTTAAACTGCCGGGATTGTCATACATGGCAGTGTAATCATAAACGATGACAACTTTGCTGTAGGCCTATGTACAAAATACAAAATATGTTGACTTTTACTTTTTTTGTCATTAAAGTACATTTAGATTTTTCACATTGAAGTAATGGGACAGTGACTTATTTACCCTATTTTACACACTATAAGGCACTTCGGATTATTAGGGACACCTTCAATGATTGGTCTATTTTAAAACAGTTTTTATGTAGGGCGCAAGCCATTATAAGGCACATAGAATCAAAGCTACAATAGTGGCCACGGTTGCGCTATGCATCCACTTGATGGGGCTACGCTAAAGGGAATACAATAAAATACAATACAGCTTTATTTATATAGAGTCTTCATAACTGCTGTAGCTGTAATAAACAAACATGGACTTGAAACATATAAAAACAAATGGCATTACAAAACAAATGAAAGACAAAGTTATGAAAACAATTGATTCAACAAAAAGGCACACAAACCTCATGGCCTCGCATCCACAAGGGGCTAAATATCCTGAGAAGTCTTGCTTGTCTCCTTCTTCCTTCGTATAGTCAACAGTTAACTTTGGTTTTGGTATTCTCGTCATATCATAATGGCTGCGCAGAGCTCACAAAGTAGCAGTCTGTTTGCTTGAGGGTGTGTTGGCGAATGCACATGTCAATTAGTGTCGGGCAGAACCCTTTTACGTTACAATTGGTTCCTGCTAATAATCACCATTCGATGACATCGGAACACTAACAGGGAAACAACTCAATGGGGAATATAAAGAGACTTTAACACCATCCATAAGGCGCATCGGATTATAGGGCGCACTGTCGACTTTTGGGAAAATTGAATGCTTTTAGGTGTGCCTTATAGTGCGGAAAATACGGTATTTGGATATGTGTAGAAATTACATGCGTGTACAACACTTGGAAGTTATTCCATAAGAAGGTGTTGTTTCGCATTTAACGATTTGGAATTTGGGGCAGATATCAGAATCAGAATCATCTTTATTGGCCAAGTATTTAGAACACACAAGGAATTTGTCTCCGGTAGTACACATATTGCAATATGCATGTTGCATCCTAGTGTGGGTTCACCTCATGGCAGCTGTAAAAAGATTTGTCAACAGTGATAAAAATTAAGATCTATACTCACCAAAGCTGTAGCCACGGACTCCTTGTCATAGTATTTTTTCCTTTCATATTTGTCACGGATAAATACCTCCACAGACCTGACAATTTCAGTTCAGGACTGGAAGTCTTGCTTAGTTGGATACAATCAATAAATTAATATGAAATTCAACACTGAAAAAAAATCTCAAATTTTTCTACCACGTACTGTAGGTGATCAACATTTTATGTAAGATGTAGTTCAGGCGAATATACTAAAAATGTACAGTATACTTGAGTATGATAATGAAACCTCGGGTGCCTTTGATGTTGGTCAATGTGAATGTTCAAAGAACTACTGAGGGAAGATACCAAAAATTAACAATCAGTCTGATATTAGCGGCAGAACTTTTAAAGCACAGATCTGAGCATCCAATTGTAAATGTTGGGCAAATATGGCCCGAACTCCTCACAAAGTGAAGCTCATTAATTATTATCCTCTCCAGTGAGTTCCTGACATTGAAGGGTAAAGCCAGTCGTGTGTAGCCATTGTTTTCCAAGGGAGTGAGGGGTTGGATTTAAAATTGATTTATTTTCCAGAGCCTCTGGCAATATGAGTATCCACTGAGGGCTTCAAGCGCCAATGCCAAACTGAAGTGCTCCTCATTTCATGCAAAGAGAGCCCTTGGCGTTGTTGGCATGTAAAGTGTTGGAGGGATCAAAAATATGAATTTGGTCATACAAAACAAAAATGTGGACTTTCTGTTTGGCCAGCGAAGCGTTGGCGCAATGCATGGAAGAAGTGCAATTCTCTTCCTAAAAACACAAAAAAACACGAGACTAGAGGAGGCCTCTGCTGGTTGAGGACGTGCAGACCGAGCCACCATCTTTCACCTGGAGTTCTCTGGCGATATTTTCCATTCACTTGTATTGAGGTGAATGTGTTTGGCTCCAATAAATTCATCATACCTTGTTAAATTATTTACTGATTTTGACATGATTGGTTAGTTAGAAACATCGGCCTTGCAGTTATGATACCAGAGAAGTGGGTAATTTTATAACTGGGGACTTTACAACATATTAAATATAATGACCGAAATGTATTTTATTTTAAAAAAATAGATCAGCAAAAAATAAATAGTTAAAAAAAAACAACTATGAACTTGACCTTATATTGAATGTTTTTGATTTTTTTCTTTTCTTTTTTTCTTTTTTTTTTGCTCTTCTTGCTACCATATTGTTGAACAGTGTGAAATTGAGTAAAGCATGATTCAAATCTTTAAAAACAAGGCTAATATTCTATTTTTGATTGAAATGTTCATATCTGACTCCAGAGGAGTCAATGCCTCACCATCCATGAACCTCACCGCACATCATGGCGCCAAGTAAGCAGAAGGGGCCAACTGCTCCTGATGGCAAAGCATTGTGGGTAATCCTAAGAAGATGGTTATTAAGTGGCACGCTCAAGTTGATGGGAGGATCTGTGCAGCCAAAAAAGTTTGCAGCTTTTCGGACTCATGCGCACGGGAGGATATGCCCCATGGTGCATTCGTAACAGATGCTCAAATCACTTCAATTGGCTCCTCTCGATGTGGAGGAGCAGCGCGGCTCTGAGGGTGTGCTCACACTTCACAGGTTTGATCAGTTAAAATGAACTCTGGTGCAATTACTCTAAAAAGGGGGGGGGGGGTCGAATGAGTATATGTGAATGTTCCCGTCCAAACCGTGGTGCTTAGCAAACACCACATCAAGAATATAGAATATGGTCTTGTTCCAAAAAAATTGGTGCAGTTCGACTGAAGTCTAAATGCTGCACAGACATATAGCAGTGTTCATATGACTGTGCAAAACTACAAGTCCCTCGAGGCGTTAGAATTCCAAGCGCCTGACAGTATTTTCTGTATGCGTGTGCAAAGAAAGAACACCGGATAGGCGATATCTAAAAAGCAATACAAACACAAATCAAAGGAGTGTACGTCACCGAGCTGCCCGGCACTGCCGCACTCAGCACTAAACGCAGCACTGAGTTTGGCTTTCATCCCATCTTTCATTCCAAGTGCTGCCGAATTGAACAAAGACTTTATCCATAAGCTTTTCAAAGAACAACTTTCACCCATGCCATTGTGAATACTATGTGAATCAGGACCAAAAGTATGATTGCCCGCTTTGGTCCAGACCACAGAAACAAACTGCAAGCGTAAGCACGCCCACTGTGCCTCCGGGATGACCAAATTCCTCGCCATATCTCAGAGGGTGAGCCCAGACACCCTGCAGCGGAAACCAATTTCTGCAGCTTGTTTCCGTGACCTTGTCCCTTCGCTCAGTACCCCACAGCTTGGCCATCAAATTGGGAACTTTGCCTGTAAGCTCAAGTCTTTTTGCAAACACCATGAAATCTCACACTTCAACTTTCCACCCCTCATAAAACATGACTTCGCTCATGATTCACTCCTAAACCGGAGGGCTCCATCTACCCTTTTCCTTGAACCTCAGATTTGGACGTGCGGATACTCATCCCCGCGGCTAAACAGTCAGCGGTGAAACATCGGAGCAAACTCTGAAGGTCACAGGGAGACCATGTCATCTGGAAACAGCAGATCCGCAGGCTTCTCTCCACACCTCGGTAGAACCAACACAATCAGACAAAGAACACCAGTTGTAACGTCTAATGCCGTTTTTGAACTTGCTGCTTGCAATACAGATCTGGTATGGTAACTGCTCTGTGAAGAATGATGGGGGCACACACGCCAACCTGCTAGATGAAAAATACGTTATTAAAGCGCCATTTCCAACTGTGTAATTATTCATTTCGGTCTGCTGATGGAATGATGAAGATTTGCTGCTGTGTTAACCACGCAAATGTCTCATCTTGTAAAGCAGAAAAGGGCAAACTTGTAACGTTGTCATACACAGTCTGAGCTCGCGGTGCATTAATGCCTCAGCAGTCGCGACTTTTTACTCTCGGATGTGCAGTGGATGCTCAAAGGACAGGATCTGTATGCGGTATACAGTAACTGACTTCATATGGCTGAATGTGCAAGACCCAGCAAAAGCTGCTTGCATTAGGAGGATACTGGTCAGTTTGTGGCCGACTGAAGTTCTCTGGAAGGTGGGCTTCATACAGCTGTTTGGCCCGACCGTTACCCATGTCCACCATACTCTGAAAACGCGAGAAAACAATACATTAGTAATGATCTGCTATTCATAAGAGAGACAACAAAACAGAGTAAAATACACATTGACCCTATATATCAAGGCCAGATTGGGACAGGGATACGTGTGGTGATGATCAAGAACACGTCAGAATTATCAGGCATCTGGATTTTTTTTTTTTTAAGAGCCAGTGTTTTCTCTTGTGGGGCCTTAACGCTGGGAGGTGTGGTTGCTGTCACTCAGCTTGGCTCAGGTCCCCTTGGGTGCTTTTTTAACTCATATAGTTAAAGCTCTGTGCCTTGTCAAGTCTTTTTTGAATATCAGGGTCATCGGGGTATATGTGCATGTTAAGTTTGTGTGTGTGTGTGTGTGTGTGAGCATAGGTATGCTTGAGGGGATATATATCTGTTTATGTGGGGGGGAGTCCTCTTTTTATGTTGTAATTTTTTTAACTGCACATCACATTGATTTGCATTTTTATGGATGAAAAATGCTAAATAAATAAAGTTTGATTGATGCATTGATTAATTAGTCCCTGAGAGCGGCGATCAACATTCAGACCTGATTTTCTCCACTGACCCAGCAGATAGTTAGGGACCATGTACACACACACACACACACACACACACGCACACGCACACGCACACACACACACACACACACACACACACACACACACATGGCATGCATTTGCTAAACAAACCATCCAACCATCCATCCATCCATCCATCCATTTTCTGATCCGCTTTATCCTCACAAGAGTCGCGGGGTGCGCAGGAGCCTCTCCTAGCTGTCGTCGGGCAGTATGCGGGGAACACCCTGAACCGGTTGCCAGCCAATCACAGAGTACACAGAAACGAACAACCATTCGCACTCAAACTCACACCTAGGGACAATTTAGAGTCTTCAATCAGCCTGCCATGCATATTTTCGGAACGTGGGAGGAAACGGGAGTACCCGGAGAAAACCCTCGCAGGCATGAGGAGAACATGCAAACTCCACACAGGAAGGCCAGAGCGGGAATCAAACCCAACACCTATGCACTGTGAGGCAGACGCGCTAACCAGTCGACCACCGGGCCGAACACTTGGATGTATTCATAACAAAGATTCAATTAAATGAAGTGAGCTTCAGATACATATGCACCTTGCCGAGTGTGTGATTATACCGGTGTGACATGCTCGTGAGAGAGACAAACTCATTTCATTTTCACATCAACATTCCCATCAGTGTTACATGTTTTTTTTCTTTATTATATATTCTATATTATATTTAGTGTAAAATTATCATTATTATTATTATTATTATTATTATTGTGGACAGAAAATGCGCTAAATTGTGTAGTCGGTTCCCTAAAGGCAGATGAGTCTCAAGCGTGTCACTTGTGTTTTGGGGATTCTGTGTTCATGTGTTTGTGTGTGTACCTGAATCTGCTCTGGGGTCCACTGGTCTAGATTGACAGATTTGACTCTGGAGATGTGGACGCCCAGGTTGCGGTGGATGCCGGCACAGCGGATGCACATGAACACCCCGAGATTCCATGAGGCCCAGCGAGGACCTGAAGGACAAAGAGGGAAAGGAAATAATATTGATGTAAAGCTTCACTTTCGAATAAATTTTGCTAATGTTAAACGTGTATCTGGCATAAGAGCAACAGTACCACAGAAGGCTAGTTCATCCCCAATTGAGATCATTTGCAGTGTAATTTACACGATATTACCCTCTTCAAACTTACATGATACCATGCCAAAGTCCTCAAGAAATATGAGTCACAAATACTGTACAGTGGCTTTCGAAAGTATCTGCTCCCTTTGACCTTTTGCCACATCTCAGGCTTCAAACATAAAGATGGAATAATAATTCAAATCAACACCTAGTAGGACACAATTGTGAAAAAAGGCTCTAAATATTTTGAACTTCTTTAATGTCATGTTTGATAGAGAAGCGCAATGATGCCTGGCAACGTTGCCAGAACTTGAATGTATTGCAATTTCCCAAAAGCTTTCTACCCTACACTATTTAAGAGTGAGGGCTCTATTTTCATGACAAGTGAACGTCTGGGGCAAGGCGTGATCTCAATCTGTGAGGGGCTAGACTTTATTTTGGTATTTTTGCAGATGCATGAAATTTGACGCAGTTGAAAATGCGCATGGTGGGCTGTTATGGGCGTGAACGCTGCTGACTTGATTCACCGCCAGTAGCGGCTCCTCTCATCCCTTTGAAAATTGGTGCGTGAGAGACGCACAGTCTTTGACATGGCAGAAACTCATTCGCTGGAGTCCATGCGGGACAGATATAGGGAACTGCGAGCAGACCTCCGCAGGCGGATGACATAAAGTTGACTCGGGAGACCACAGATCTGCGCAGGGGGCACTTGGAGACCGCCGTTCACTCTGATTGTACTTGTCCGTGTTTGACCCGAACACCCTCCCACCCACTTTTGTGGGTGCTGAACAACCAAGATGGAGTTACATAACAGTCTGAGCAGAGAAGAAGAAACAATGCCGAGAGCAAGTTGCACAGTTCAAACAAGTCCAGGACCTCTATCAAGATGCAAGCTGGATTTTTATTCTTGTTGACATATATTTGGGAGAGGAGGGATGGACATTTTAAATGATCAGACACCATCGCACGGGAATGTAGGTTTGAATATTTTAAGTCGTGTGTTAAAATGTTCTTTGACACTCAAGATGTTATTGAAAAGAGGACATCTAATCCGTTTTTTAGAAGTATTTCATTCGGCATCGAGGACTGTTTCTGTAAAGCAGTACAGTTTGAGTTTTTAGCTGTGCAATTGTTTTGCATTTCAATCGTAAATATGTAGCGCTTTTTTTTGGTTACAGTGTAATGTAAAAATGTAATCGGGTGCGCAGGACTATGTCATTGCTTTTCTTCCTGCTTTAATTCGCTGATGAGTATAATGAGTTTCATTCACTGTAATGCAGTTTGTGTTGCTGCTGCATGGATACACAAACCAAGTATGGCTTTGACTTGGGGTTTTTTTCTGCCTGCAAAATCTGGAGGCAAGTTGACTGTGCCTAATTTTTGGCTGCCTTCAACTCGGTTAATATTTGTGAATATTTTTAACTGCAATTGACTTTGATTCTGTCTTCTTTCATCGATAACTGCTTCAAACAACAAAATGTATGCAGAAAAGTGGTTAAGATTGCATGACTGTCTGTGTCTTATGTGTTATGTTGTATTACTTTGTCATTTTATGTTAACTGTTCTGTTGATGGAGGCGCGGGTACCCGCAGCGGCTCCTCTCCCTCCTGTAGTTGAGAAGAAAGAAATGTCATCTGTGTTGTATGTTGCACATAGAGCACATTTGACAATAAAGTTGACTTGACTTGACTTGAAGTCTTAGTCACAGCAGTGAGGTGGCGCCGTATCAGAAGCAGTTCGAAGTCCAAAACCATTCAAGAAAAAGAGCCACAAAGGAAGAGTTTTCTTTCTTATTGCAAAAGCAGTGGATGAACTTGTGGATTTTCAAACTGTTTACTGTTTCTTTTGTAACCAAGCGTGTCTAATTACTAAGAAAAACATGCCTTTTTCATTTACGCAACATTAAAAATCACAGGACCTGCGATTGGCTGGCAACCAGTTCAGGGTGCAACCCGCCTACTGCCTGAAGATGGCTGGGATAGGCTCCGGCACGACCACGACCCTCGTGAGAATAAGAGGCTCGGATAATGGATGGATGGATGGAAGATCACAAATTGACTGTGATTTCAGCTGTAACTTCAAGTGATCAGAACAGCACTTTTTCCTAATATTTCCAGATTTTTCCCAAAAGCACAGAGCCAGCAGTTTTGATCCTCAGTGGCTGCACATAAAGGCATGCTGTGTAATATACAGCAGATGCCTTGACGCCCCATAGTGACAATTTTTGGGAGACACCTATCCACAAACTACGGGCTGGAGAAATGGCGGCTTTCCAAAAGTCAGAAGTGGAAAAAGAAAAAAAAACTTATTAAAGAAGGAAGCACTTTAAAGCAGCTTCCTATAAAAGCTACCAAAAATGTTGTATTTTAATGTAATATATGATTATGAGACATGATTTGCTGGCAGTGTGTGTATGTGTGTGTGTGTGTGTGTGTGTGTGTGTGTGTGTGTGTGTGTGTGTGTGTGTGTGTGTGTGTGTGTGTGTGAATCTATAAATATTATTTTATAGGCACATTTGTGCTCGCTTTATTGACACATTTACGAACAAGACTCCATTAAAAGAAGCCTTTACTGAGCTGGCGATATCTTCCAAGAAGCACTTGACTTTTTCCTCACTTTTTTGGAAGGGCTGTTATGAAGGTAAATCATCCATCCATCCATCCGTCCAACCATTTTCTGATCCGCTTATCCTCACAAGGGTCGCGGGGGGGTGCTGGAGCCTATCCCAGCCGTCTTCGGGCAGTCGCCGGGGGACACCCTGAACCGGTGGCCAGCCAATCGCAGGGCTCAAATAGACAAACAAGCATCCACGCTCACACTCACACCTAGAGACAATTTAGAGTATACAATCAGCCTGCCATGCATGTTTTTGGAATGTGGGAGGAAACTGGAGTACCCGGAGAAAACCCACGCAGGCCCGGGGAGAACATGCGAACTCCACACAGGGAGGCCTGAGCCGGAATTGAACCCGGTACCGCTCCACTGTGAGGTTAACGCGCTAACCACTGGACCACTGGGCCGCCCGTAAATCAAACAAGTTGAAATGAATTCATATTTGGAGCCCTTCTGCTGATGTTCTTATCAGAAATATACGTGAAGGAACTTGCTAACTGTGGCCAGGCTCTGATACTTCCAGAAACATTTTCAATTTGAAATATAATACTCATGGGGAACTGACACTTTTAAGTTGCCATCCAGCAAAATGCTTTTAGAGAACTCAGCAGGGCAGTGGAGTGCTTGAATCCCCCTGTGGACCAAACTATAGATGTCAGTACTGGAGACATGCGAGAGTCTGCTATATTGTCTGTTGAAGCGCCTCTCCCCTTTTTGGCAAATACATCCAACCAGTCGAATAATCATCTGGACTAATAGTATTAGGCAGTTAAATGAGAAACAGGCTGGTGGCTGATGACCCTCAGCACTGTATCCAGGGTAATCAGATTATATCTAGAAGCCTGACAAATGGAAGTGACTTTTACAGATCCAGGATACAAAATATTGGTGCAGCAAGGCCTGCAGGAAGGGGGCAGAATTGGGCACAGAGTAGCGGGCTTGCCGGTTTCGGGTTAGAGCTTCTGAGTGTTAATTCAGTGGCACTAATACACTCGACGGCCTAAAGGGGCATTAAAGCAGGGATGACTGAGTGTTAAGCCTAAATCAACAAGCCGAGCCTCCCGTCAGCACGACTATCTGCTGGATATCTGGCACATTAGTTTGCTTTCTCGAAAAAGGCGCCACGTGCATGAAATTATCTCTGCAGCACACTCATAAAAGACTCTTGAAAATTAGCCATGAAGTGTGCGACAGTCCAATCAAAACAGCAAAGCATTGACTTGACTTTGTAGTCGAATGGATCGTCCATCTTCGAGACAATATCAAATACGATCAGATATTCTCAAAACACTCATTTTTCTTTACTTTCTTGTCCGGAGTTGGTTGGCCTTAGCACTTATTTCCCGAACATAATTAGTTCTTACATATAATGGCGGCCACAAATGAACGGTAAAACTGCTGATACAGCTTTTCATAACATGTACGCGACAACTCCAACTGACGGATACCTACGACCGGTGCAGTCCTAACCAAGCCTTGTTGCACGAACTGATGAAAGCCTCCTCGGATGAGCGGCGAATCGTCTTCTGAGACAAACAGAGCAGTCCAGCTGCAATTCATTCTATGCCCTGAGAATAAAATGACCTGTGGATGAATGAAATTATCCACAAGCATACCTATGACTGCACAACAAGATAATAAAATACCAGCTATATGCTAATATCAGAGTACCGTAACCCCCCCTCCCCTAAAATAAATAAATATATAGATAAATAAATAAATATCGTATTTTCCACACTAAAAGGTGCACAGGATTGGCGCACCTTCAATGAATGGTCTATTTTTTAATTTTTTTCATATATTGGACGCACTGGATTACAAAACGCAATCTACAATGCATCCACTAGTTAGAACTACACTCCTTCCTTTCGACTCGAGAGGCGTTCATGACCGCCTCCGAAAAACGTAAATTAACATTACAGTACTTCAATGAAACTACGAAAATTGACAATAATGCATAAAAACAGAAAATCAAGTGAGGAAATCACAAAACAAATTCTATAGCCCCCGCCCTCGTTGGCATTTCCTTGAGCGTAGCTCCAACAGAACGATCAGATGTTAGTTAAATGTCGGAGGCCGGAATGTCTCTGAGGTTTTTGTTATTTATTCCTTTGTTGTGTATTCACAAACGAGAAAATCACAAAATAAATTCTGTATGGGGGCTAGAGAATTTATTTAGTGATTCCCTCGCTTGATGCATTATTTTCAATTTTCGTAGTTTCACTGAAGTAATCGTTAATTTATGTTTTTCGGAGGTGGACATGAACGCCTCTCGAGTCGAACAGAAGAAGAGAAGGCACAGAGACGGACAAAGACGTACCTGTATTTGTTGAGACTGTGAAAACCATTAATAAAGTGTGCGTTTAAAAAAAAAAAAAAAAAAACACCACAGCTTACCTTTTTTTCAGAGCCGTAACAAAAACATATTTAATAAAGCAGCGATACAGTTCACTGAACCAACAGCAAGTTATAACATTGTAAGCATGTCTCCAGCCAGGAGCCATTTTGGGGTCAACATATTACCGTAATGACCATACACAAAGTGCACTGGATTTTAAGGCGTGCGGTGAGCTTTTAAGAAAATGGAAGACTTTTTGGTGCGCCCTATAGTGCAGAAAATACGGTAAATAAATAAATATCAGTCTAGAACCTGCACCAGCAAGAGTGAATCTGAAAAGTAACTCATAGCCCATGCATCCTTTCATACCTGATTCCCTAAATTCCTCAGGCAAACATGTCAACAAAAGCAAAAGCAAGACACTGCTGTGCTATTATAGTATCTTCACTCACAGAAACGAAATGATGACCTGATTCGGCACAACTCTGCTCATTACGCTCACACTTTCATGCAGGTAAATTGGTGCAACTAATGAAGAGTGACAAAACGAGGGCATACACTCTCGCTGACGGTAAAACTGTCAGTTGAAGTGGACCAAGTCATCGCTGAGTTGAAACGCATGGCACGAACATACGCATGTACTGGCATTCACATAAATAGACGCGATCACAAAACAAGTCATCAAAGCTGAGAGTACCGCAAACACACACGCGCACGCGCGCACACACACACACACACACACACACCCTGGAGCCTTGATGAGGTACAGTGGAACTCGACGACAGCACGGACGAGGGTGGCAGCCAGCGGAGCATGAAATTAAAGCCCCGACACCCCGTGTGAGTGTGTGTGCGTTTGTAATGAACTATGACAGTGGTCTGAAGCAACCACTCAGAAACTCGAAGCGTTGGACTGGTTAAACTGCCAATGAACACATATAAACATACCCTGTTGTGGTTAAAAAAAAAGAACCCTCATTTGGAACAGTACACACTTTCTCAAAGTTGTCCATCTGACACCGGCGCCGACAGTTTGTGTACAGAACATAGCTCACGGCTTTATTTGAATTGCGTTTTTAACAGAATGTGAGCTCTCGACCCACATTTTACCAGTTTCTGTCATTTTATAAAGGTATGGCATTCAAAAGCCAGTTATCACTGTATTGGGGTTGTTTTATTGTTTTGGTTGAATACATTTGATGGTACATAATCATACCCCAGCAGAAACAGATGCTGGGTGGGATATATAGTGGTCTTCTCCACCTAATGTTTACAGTTTGAAGTTGTAGAAAGTGTTAAGGAATTTATTCCTTACTGTGATTTTGTTTAGCCCCTCTCTGTTGTTGGTTCTGTTCAAACACGAAAACAAAGAATGTAGAATGCTGTTGGAGGTATTTACTGCTCACTGTGATTACAATCACCTTCAGTGCCCCTCGACCCCCACCACTTTTAGGGCCCCCTCCAGAGGACATGTTTGACATCAAAAGAGTAACTGTTATCTCAAGCATCTGTGTTCCAGCCATCTCGTCAAAGATTAGACTGAAGACAATGGGGGTAGTGGGGATCTGGTCTCACCTCACCACTCCCCCCTTTCTCCAGCCACACTCGGTCAGATGACATGTTCATTTCTTTGTTTCCGGGATTTGCATGGAGGCGTAACTGCCCGCCTCTCATTATCATATTGTCTCTATATATTCTCATGACTGCATTTTTTCTACGCTTCCTGACGAAATCTGAGACTCTCAGGAGCCCGAATCGATTTGTGTTGCGTTGTGATAAACTGAGGAAAAGACGACGTGGTGTTGGGTCTTCTTCCACATTATAGAGAAATAAAAGAACCTGTGTCCAAGGAGGGCCTTAAGGAATTGGGCAGATCCCCTCCTCTACAAAAGTTATTTCATTTCCTTCTTATTTAGACAGAAGAAATTCCTGCATTCTCACTACTGCTGTTTGTTTGTTTTTACTTAATTGTTGCATTATCTTACGCTGTCGGCCTCAACTGTCCATAAGAGCAGTTGTCTCTGTCACAATTTTGTATGACAGTTCTATACTTAGGATTGCATCTATCATGTTGTTTTCAGTGGCTTATCTATGACGGGTGAGCTGAAGTCATTCACGATAATGATTCACACGCACGATAACAACTATTTAGAGTCTACAATTAACCTACCATGCATGTGACAAACACTGGAAAACCACCATGATCCCTCATTGGGGATTATAATACTCAAAACAGACAGTTCATACTGGAAAAATACTCTACAGGGCAAAAGCAAGATATGTGGGAAAGGAAATTCTACAGATCTTGTCTTTTAGGGACCTCCCACATGAGGAGGGAGGAAATTTCATAAAATGATGAATCCACTTAGACTTGCCGAGTAAATAATTCATGAGCCAAACATCTTTGGAACTCTTTTTAAGCTAAGTGAGAAAGATGAGTCATCCTCATTACAACAATGATGTGTCACCTGCCTTAAATCAAATCCAGCTTCAAATATTTGCAGTCCTTCTGCTAATTAAAATGCAACAGGCTGTGATTAATTTTCATTGTATAATCAGTGAAAGATTCCAATTGAAATATGCTAATGTACAGAAGTACAGTAAAATGTTTTTTTTTTCATGAACTGCTCTAAAACAGGGGAGAAAATATATCCTGTGAACAGCTGTATAATGTTTCCCTTAAAAAATAAGATCCACTTATTTTCCACAGAGAATGCCACACTGTGTCAAGTGAAGTGACGCAAACGCCACAGTCTTGTTGGATGTTAAAAGCTATGCTGCCCCCTACTGGTCTTTTGGTGTGCTTCACTGTCACCATCTACATTCAAGCAAACAACCCATGATGAGGTCAGACCACGGTTGACAAATACATCTCCACTGTTGCAGTGTGACACAGCATCTGCTTGGGGCATTTTGTTAGTCATTCAGACGGTCATTAAAGATCTAAATTCAAAACGGTCCTTATGAAATGCATAAAAACAAAACACAATAACAGAAAGAGACTCAAAAAAATAAATAGTGCTTAAAGCTGTTCAGCCTAATTTGTTCAGTAACATAATGGTACCCATTGGATAAAATCTGAATGCTGACTAGTGGGCCATGTTATTCAAACTAACATGGATGAATTTAGTTTACTGGAATACCCACAGTAATCCGTAAAACGGGGCGACTCGATGCTGGCTCAACAAAAATGTTTTATTTAGTCTGAAGTTGGTGAATGGTCAGGCTTTTTCAATTCCCTTTGCCATCGGTCGGACAATCGTCTACACTTAGAAGTAGTCCATTGTTCAATATTATTTGCTCACATTTCAATAATACATTTGAAAGAACTTATCAGGCAACAAAATGCTGCACGACTATCAGCCATTCATTGTTGAAAAAAATGTCTAATTATCTTAAGATACCCCCCCCACACACACACACACCCTCACTGAATACCAAATTGAATACATTTCATTTCAAACGTTAAAACAGTTGGTCTCCCACTTTTGTTCGCTGTCAGTGTGAGCTACCACATTTCTTGTGTGTGTTGTGGTTTATGGGCATTCACAGAAGATGCATGTGTCTGAGATTTGGTCATTTTTCAATGTGATTCATAATCTGCATTGGGCGACATTTCACCAAGAACGGAGTATCTTTCGTGCTTAATCTATTGTTTTAACAAATGACATGACCATTTCATCTCGCCACTTCAGTGCATTATCAGGTGTGCCTGTGCAACATGAGCAAGGAAGACCTATGGATGGGCCACCTAGTAAACCCAAAGAGAGAGAGAGGCTTCCCAAGATCTGCTTCGCCAGCACAGAGGCTCAACCCCCACACAGGTAGCCGGCAGTCTGCGCCATCTGATGACATTGGTGGAAGGATTAACCACACTCAAAGATGGAAATACAGGAGGACAAATCAAGGAGAAATCAACAAGGATTCTCCCTTTGTCTCACGGCGTGGGTGTGGAAAGTAGAGTCACCTCACTGCAGTAGTCATAGTTAGACAGACACACCCATATTTGTAAGTATTCTGCATTCATCCCTGAATGTGCCGTGCTTAATTCGATAGATAGCTAAAAGTTCTCTAAATGAGAGGCAAAGTGATTTTGTTTGTATAAAAAAGGCGAATGGAAAATAGCCTCGCTATTGTGGTCACATGAAACCATCAAACAGCTGTCACTTTAGCCTCAAACATTACAGTCGCACGCGCAAATTGAACATTGCAACAATATTCAGAGGCACGCTGTATATTCTCTCTTCTATGTGGAAACTGTACTGTACTGTTAAGCTTCAGTTGACTTTGCTGACCGTCTACTTCTTGACATCACCGGTCAGTTATTGTGTCACACAACTGCCACAGTCGGCTTCAACAGAAGGGACAGCACAGTATCAGCAATAGGTTTTGATTAACACCAAATGAGGTTAACTACTTGAGGTGCTGTTGATTCAGTCTAATTCAATAAACAACATCAAATTAGTTATGGGAAGTTGCTCAGTACCCACAAGATCGACACTGTCTCCTCTGAGCAGCAACATTCATTCATTTTCCGAACCGCTTTATCCTCTGAGCAGCAACAATATACTCAATACAACAAAAAATATAAGGACTATTCGGCGTTCGAGTGGAAGTTCAGGATAAAATAAAAATGCATTTTCATGTCAACTTGACCTTCACTTTCTCTAAAGTTTTGAATGTACAGTAGTACATAGCCACCTCTTGAAGGTTTTAGTACCTTTTGCCAAATGTTATAGCTAATCCTGGTGTAAATATCTGTTAATAAAAGCTGCTTTAATGCTGATCTTTCCTCACAGTCACACTGTTTTTCTTTTTAAGATGAAATCCAAATGATGCTAGAATAAAATATTTGGCCTCACTCATCCACTAATTTTGGACAGGAGTGCACAAACTGTACATGTGTAGCAGCCTATTGTGACACACATCAACCCAGTCGTAGTTTTTTTCTTTCAGCTTGTCTCGTTAGTGGTCGCCACAGCACATCATTGGTTTTCATCTTCACAAATCTTTTGCCTTCTCCTTTCAAACACCAACTGCCCCCAGTGTTTTCTCTCACTACATTTGTCAACCCTATCTTAGGTCTTCCTCTAACTCTCTTGCCTGGCAACTCCAACCTCATCATCTTTCTACCAATATATCGTCTCATTTACACAGCCATCCCATTATTTTTTTTAAACTACTACAGAAAGTTTATTATTTCGTAGAAAAGGCATGGGTGCACACTGAATATCAAACGTGATGGTTTTGTGGTCTTAATGATTGTGCTTGATCATGTGGGATTCGCTTGGGATGCCTTGTGGTTTTTAATGTCTGTTGAACTGTATAAATAAGTGACTATGGACAATAACAATCGATCATGCTTCAATCATGTGAACTGGCAAACTCAATAATTTCCATTAATGTTGCAAGAACAGACTGTCTTCTGTTTGAAAACTAAATCCTAAAAATTAATTGTTTTACACCCAAATAATAGACAGGTAATAAACTGATTTTATAATCGACCATAACATTGTCATAGGATTGCTCAGTTACAGTTAAACGTTCTCAGACTGAGCCAGTTAATTAATTTAATGACAGAACGAGAATGTTTGTTAAATATGCCCAGCTGGTGTTTTCATAAACATGTATCAACGTTATAACGGACAGAACTGAAAATAAACGTCATCATCTGTGACACATAAGTATGCAATCTGCGTACAGTACAGTATCAACAATTCAACTTTCACAAAAATAATACCGCTCTTTTTTTTTTTTGTTTGTTTGTTTACTGGTATTTTGGTTTACATATTTCGATACATGGCCGGACCGCAGAATTATTTTTGTAAAAGCAGAAGTACGTTTTCCGCTCATAAATAAAGCAGCCAAGGTCGTGACATCGATACATCATCATCCACCCCATCAAGGTAATGGAAGTTTTACACAGCGGAAGTACTGAACCTTTACATTTCAAACTAAAACGAATTTCCAATCAGGTATACTACTTATTAAAAGCAATGATTTCATTAAATCGGATACACAAAACGTAAAAGCAAATTCTAAATTACCTTTGATAACCCTTTTGAACAATTCATTTCTTTTAGTAACACTAAAGGCGCTCAATACTTTTACTTTTATAGTACATCGCGGAAAATTAGTATTAAATTATGTTGTTAACATGTAGAGCTTCTTAATTTCCCCTTTTTTAAATAATTCTATCTGCCAATGGTTATTTACTATATCGGTTACAAGGTACAACAATAAAGCTTTCGGTAATGGATAAATTTGTTCGATTGTCATGTTGACGTTTGCAACTTAGCCCATTAAAGATTGACAGTATAGCTAGCTACATTTAAAAATGACTGCTTTGGAAACGGTGCTGCTTTGGTCGAGCGTTATCAAGCAAAAGCAACCGACACACACACGCACGCACACGCACAACAGTTTGACATTTTGAACAGGTATTTGTTATTCGAATATGCACACTTTACCTTTTGCTTCACAGTCGGCACAGTATTTGTTCTCATCCTCTCTCAGCAGTTTCGACAGAATGGCCTGATGCTGCTCATTCAGTTTCTGGGCTTTTTCTCTTTCGGAACGCGTCGTCATGTCTGCCCACGTGTGGATGTTAGTCCTTTATTGTGGACAGCCGAGAAATATGACAGAGAGAACAGGTTGATCATAAAACGGTTGTGTCATGCCCGTGAAGCTCAGCCTCACTGAAGTGTATGCACTGCTAGCATCCAACCTGCTAACCAAGGTAATATGGACACAGAGCAGCAGCATCCCTGCTGCGTTCATGATCATCGGATATTTGATTTACTCAGGCGAACATCCATTCGGCCCCTTTTTAATTATAGGGAGAGCGGGGCAAGATTTCATCAAGCACACAAGGTCTATTTTTCTGAGAAAAAAAATGTTAAACGCTACACGTTTACTAGAATAACCTGTCAACTGATGAGTATAAAAAGGCTGGTTATGGTGTCTGATTATTGTAGAGCTGTTCTACGGACAAATCAAATAAAAAGGCACTACCTGTACTGTAAAATGCACTGGTGTCCGAAATATAATGCATCACTCATAAGAAAATAAGGATATTCCGTTTTGGAGTGCAATGTCCAAACTTTCCAAACTTTTACAAATTTTTACATTGTATTTTCTTATTGTCTGTACAGTGTCCTTGGGTGGCATGAAAGGCGCTTTTAAATAAAATGCATTATTATTATTATTAATGTCAGGATGAGCATAAAATGCACTATGAACTTTCCAGGTTAACTTAATGTGCTCTTCTCTAAACCATTGATATAAAAATACTGTAGCTTGATACGGCACACCGTTTTAGCTGCGTGTCTAAAACGGTACTGCGGCAGCAGGAGCAAAGGCATCCGCGCCCTCTATCTATGTGGCTGGCAAGATAATCGAAAGAACACATTGTATATTGTATTGATAGCATGTGTTTCCCAATTCCAACGGCACCAACAAATGCATTGGTTGATTCATGGATCAACGTGTGAATTTTGCATTTAGTGCGCGGCGAAAAATAGCCTATATGCTGTGACGTTAAACACTGATTTGTTTGTGGTCAGTGGCAGAATTTTTTTTCAAATTTTAGATGGAAATGCTTACATATGGTAAGAATACTGTAGCTGGAGGAAACACTGAAAATTATTAGATTATCAATCTATTTGGCAGCACGGTGGCCTGCCTAACAGATAGGTTTCAAATCTTGCTCGATGTGGAGTTTGTGTTTTGCTCTTTCCGAAAAAACATCCGTCTTTGGTTAAGTGAAAACTCTAATTTTTCCACCACAGGTGCGTAAATGTTTGTTTGTTTGTTTGTATGTGCCCTGCATTAATTTTCCCCAAGTACTCCGGCTTTCTCCTAGAACAATTAACTGAAGCCTCTTAATTTCAACCTGAGTGTGAATGGCTGTTTGTATGGCTCACACAAAATCAGCAGTGATGGGCTCAAACACATCGAAGAACCGAATGGGGACATTCAGTATGCATACATTGACTAATAACACAAAAGAAAAAGCCAGTTGGCTATGTAGGTTGCAGTAAAATGCAACTTTAATTATTTTTAATGGTGACAGACAGCAGAATCAAAGGCAAAATATAATAAAATAAAAAACACAGCTGTACTGTGATACTGGCAAAAAAAAAACACTGGAGCTATTCATTTGAACGGTTACAAGTAATGGTAGTTTCTAACAGGTGAGGCACGCTAGCACAGGATTTCCTTTTTTAGGAAGTACCGTCGATAATAGTAAGTAGAACCAGGAGTAATTACATGTGTGTCACACCAGCTATATTAAAGAAAGACAGAAAAATCCAACTTCTTAAGACAAAACTGGTAATGGTGGAATAGTCAAGTGAAATGATTTGACATGTTTTACATCATATGAATTCACCCTGTACGGTTTTAACAGACTCAACAACTAAAGACACCACACTGAGTGTTTTCGATGGCAGCAAAACGAGATTCCTCGCTCACACATATCGATGCTTTAGGGAAAGCTGTTTTGCATGTACCAAAAAAAAAAAGACAAACAAAAAATATTACATGAACATTATTGTGCCTACAGTGATCAATGTGTGCAAGTCCTGCTGCAACATACGACACAATCTGAAATTACTATACTGTAGTGTATTTGGCCATGACACACTATTATTTTAAAGGAGTTAAAGGTACATAAACAATGTTTTTTGTTTGTTTGATTTTTTTTTTCAAAATGACAAAAAAAATCTACATCTGTTTTTTTCTTGAGAGAATGTCTCTCAACAAACAAGGTGCTTGCAGTTTTTCAAAACCACCACCACAAGTCTTTCACAGTATCTTATAAATTCCTCCTCATCATCCCTTAAAAAAAGAAAATCCACCCATGCTATTTTTACCCATTTCTTTATCTTTTAACTGTTGTGTTGCATTCACAAACAAACCGAACAGAAATCTAACCGAGGCCAATCAAAATACAGAAGCTGAGATAGTTAAAAACGGGGCAAGCAGCTTTCAATTTGTAACAAATACTTTTTAACATGTAGAAATTGTACACTGTATAAATTCAGAAGTTAACCTTAATAACGTCTTTACATGCCAATTAAATGTTAGTAGAGAATGTAGAGAATCCAATTCTATTATTTGTAGCTCATGTAGTATTGCTATTCGAGATTTCGTTAATTCAAACTACGCAGAGAGACAGATTTTCATCCACTGTGTCAGTATTTCGCTTCCCTAAATAGGTCAATGTAACACTTGTTGAGTGGTTGCTAGTTAGTGTGGAAAAATGGGACACACTCCTTCCAAGCGTTAATGTTTGACATGTGGCTAAGCAAACAAATGTCAACATCTGTGAACAAGCACAAACAATAAAACCTCCACACTCGTCGTATTTGATTTGGAGATGGAATGCGTTTTAGTACCTTTTCCATTACATATGTTAAAAGTACACCCTGGTGTAATTCAGATGTGGCACATATATAAATGTTATAGTGCATTTTTGATGATGACGTATGGCTGTGAATTTGTTGTTTGAGGTCTTGCGGTAGTTTTGGTCTTATGATGAACACAACAGAATGCACATGACGAACGATGAAACATAAGTATGACACTTGATGGGAATATTTGAGGGACAGAATATACAAATTGGCACACATCTGCCTTGACTGTAGACTCAATTATAATAGTGAAAACAAATCAATTTAGTACCTGTGCCATGTGTATACTCACAGGCTCTACAGTCTACACAGACTAGTGGCACTTTGTTTTTCCTCATGCAGCAAATGCCAAACAGTGGCCTTATCTTCTTCAATGACTTGGGTTTCTTTCGCAATAGCAGCGACAACAACAGTGTACACAGGTCAACAGGTTTGACAATGAAGACAAAAAAAAAATAATAAGAATCAAATAAACTTGCATGAGTTCACAGGACTGACTCGATGGCTTCCGGTACGGCTTCTGAGGCGTTGGTTTTGTGCATAACAAGCGGTGAGGTCTCCTCCTGCGCTTGGATGTTGGCCACCGTTTCTACCCGCACCTCAGAAAGCTCCCCTCCCTTATCCATCTCATCCTGCTGCTGCTGCTGCTTTTTCATCTCCTGCTGGTTGATGTGATGCAGGATTCCAGCACCCAAAGCATCGCCTTCCACATTGACCACTGTGGTTGTGCGATCCCTGCAAAGAGATGATACTAAGTCAACACATCATCTGAGACACACAGAACTATGTCTTTCAAAGCCATTTGCCCCCCCGCGCATAGGTGACACAATAAAAGTATCCTCTTTCATAGCATTCATATTTAACCTGCTGCAATACCACACAGAGCTGAGGTTAGATATTCAGTTCATGGCCTATAGCTCCTTCACGTGGAAATGTTTTAACCTCTCAGTTTTCCATTCAGGCTTCAACTTAATCTTGACAAAAACGTCCCGGTTACAGGATGTGGAAAAAAATGTAGTATCAACAATTTTGTGTAACAGATATAATTTGAGTTCCACCTCTTTAAATGTCACTCCAAACAAAAGATTAATTTCATGTAACGGATTTTGAAGACATTCTGCCTCTTTCGCTAAATGGCAATCGATAGTGTGTACATTTTTTAATATATATATATATATATATATATATATATATATGTATGCATACATACATACATACTGTGCATGCAAAAATGAAGAAATCAGCTGACCTCATCGGGTTCAATCGATCCCTCAAGGTCAGCCGAGGCGTATGCACCAGTGACGGCATCCATCACCTTTCGAAGGACCACTGCGGCCCACACAGAGCGTAATCTTTGCTTTTCGTCCTTGGCTCCAAGGTGAGCATTACTCACTTTGACTGAGGTGAAGATCATCAGATAAAATCACCAGTGTGACGCTCGCGCTTGACCACTTTGGCTCCAGTTTGCACTCACAATGGCGCTGTGGTGCAAAGGTATGCATATAAATATATGTGTATATATATGTATGCTTGTTTCATTCACAATTTCAAAAATGTAAATAATCTCTGTGCTGTCAGTGGGCAAATGTTATGCTATACTATCTGTATTAAACAGAGCAAAGGGGTTACACAAATTTGAAAACAACTGGTTGACGCTCCTGAGACAGCAAAAACCTCAACCAAACATTGCCTGTAGTTGCAGCTTGGACAACGATCAGGATATATTTTGGACCGAGTCAATTTTCTAAAACACTGTATGTCCTCTTTACGTCTCCAAAAACCATGTCGTCACGTACGCAAATGGTGAAACGACCTTGTTTTTTCCAGCATCATTTTAAAACAGCCGTTTGTATACTGCCCCTTAGATTTTGCTTCAATTTGGATTCCTAAGCTGAATTTGAGCTGACCAAATGTACTCACACAATCCAGTCAACAGCCAGCATAAGAGACAAATCATTGGTTGGTAACCCGATGGCCTCCAGGATAATGGCAATGGTGATGATGCCGCCAGCTGGGATTCCTGCAGCCCCAACGCTGGAGGCTGTGGCCGTCACCCTAGAAACAACAAGGAAACGTAGACATGTATCACAAAATCCTACTTTTTCATAGTTCCTCTAGGAGGAGACTGTATAGACAGCGGCACAGTACACTCACAAGATAGTAAAGATCTGTCCAGCATTGAGCTCAGTGTTGTTTAGCTGGGCGATGAAGACAGCAGCTACGCACTGGAATATGGCTGCTCCGTCCATGTTCACTGTGGCACCAATGGGGAGAATGAAGCGGCTGATGCGCTTGTCCACACCATTGTTCTCTTCCACACACTTTATCATGGAGGGAAGAGTCGCTGAGCTGTGAGGGTTTTGAAAACAACAACAACAACAACCTCAATTGTGATTTCTTTTAAAATTCTCAACAAATATCCATAATTTCTAGCCTTTGAAAGACAAGGTTAACGCTTTGGGTCACATGAATGGACCCCTGTCCATTCACTTTCGGTTGAGTAACCTTTTAACATACAGTATAAGGTTATTTATCATTTTCTCGAGCTTTCTGATTTGCCTACTTTCTGCTTTTTCAGCATAAGTAGTAATTATCTATCATAAGACAAATTTGCCTTCAACATCGCTGAAGCCATCCATCCATCCATCAATTTTCTAATCTGTTTATCCTCATGAGGGTCACGGGCGTGATGGAGCCTATCCCAGTGGTTCACCGTGAAATGGTTGCTAGCCAATCGCAGGGTACACATAGACAACTATTCATACTCACAATCACACCTTGGGACAATTTAGAGTATTCAATTAACCTACCATGCATGTTTTTGGAATGCGGGAGAAAACCGGAGTACCCAGAGAAAACCCACGCAGGCACGGGGAGAACATGCAAACTCCACACAGGAAGGCCGGGCCCTGGAATCGAACCCTACACCTCTGCACTGTGAGGCGGACGTGCTAACCAGTCGATCACTGTGTCACTGAGCTGAAGCCAGTTTAGCAAAAATAGGCGTACAATATCTATCTATTCATCCATGATCTGAGCAGTTTTTGCGGAAGTTTTGCTGATGTGCTAGAGAAGCGCAGACGGCAGGGTACACCCTGAACACGTTGCCAGCAAATCACAGGGCACACATAGACTAACAAACATTCACACTCGCAATCACGCCTAGAGATAATTTTGTATACAATCAGAACAGTTTTTCAGACAGACCATTTCCATTCCGCTGAGGGTTATAGTACGACAGGGAAGTAGAGTTATACCTGGAGCAGGTGGCGAAGGCCGTCGTGAAGGGCGTAATGAGGCCCGACAGAAAACTGAAGGGGTTCTTGCGCGTGAAGCCAAAGTAGATCAGTGGCAGGACAATGCCACCATGTATTATGTGCCCCAGGATGGAAGCAAATATGTATTTTCCCAAACTTGTGACCAGTAGAACCACATCCTCCATCTCCACAATCTTACTGCCCACCAGGAACACAATGCCAAACGGGATATACCTGAGGATTGGGAAAACAGGGTTCTGGTTCTGAAAACATCCGTCATGGTGGGTCTTTGAGGTTATGTAACTAAAAAGAAATGTCACCAATTTTGTACTTTAAAAACTTCATCGATAAGCACTCACCACATGATCCAGGATACCAGCACCATGGTTGCCTCATTGAAAGCGTTGAAGAATCGGATAAGCTCCTCGCCCTCATCTCCAAGTTTCCTCAGTGCCACACCAAACACCATAGCGAATAACACCAGACCCAGGATGTTCATGCCATCATTTTCTGTCCCAAAGGGCACCTAAAAACCATGAATTGGACAGATCAAGGAGAGACGAGCTGTAATTCTGAATTACAATTGCTGTAGTCAAAAGCCGGAAACCTGTCTCACATTAAAACATGCACATACAGTAGTTAATCAAGTCACGACCACCATATTAGAAAAAGAGGTTTATCTAATGATAACATTTTTTAATAATTTGGTGTATTATAAATACTTTTGACGTAAAAAAAATACTGTTAGGAGAACAAATACTGTAAAATGGTTGCATAAGTGTACACTAAAAAATAGAGAACGGGTGGTGATTGGATACATTCTATTACCATCCTTCCAATCACTGAAGGTACAAAAGGTAATTATTGTTGTTTTGTTGTTTTAAAGTTTTACTGTACTGTTACTGTACTTGGATCTCTTACATGGTAATAAACTATGCAAAAGGAATACAATATTTAATTATATTTCCACTCTATATGATAGTCAACAATTCTAAGGTGGAATTACCCCTACCATAATCTTCAATTTGTTTTCATAAAAAAATGTTGCTCTGACTGTATGCTAGGGCTGGATTTTTACTGCTTTTCTTTTTACTGTTTTTTTTTCTTGAAATGAGTGTGTGAGTGTACAGTCAGCGCGGAGCAGAACATTCAGTGAGCTGGATAATGGTTAACAAAAAGGACAGGGACAAATCCCTGATTCTGTCTGCACCCATTGTCCTGAGGGATCCCATAGCTCCATCAGCTTCATTCCAACATGGCCCATGACAGACAATTACCATGGACCAATGCTTAAGATGACTGAGAACCCCAAAGTCTGTGTGTGTGTGTGTGTGTGTGTGTGTGTGTGTGTGTGTGTGTGTGTGTGTGTGTGTGTGTGTGTGTGTGTGTGAAAAAAGGAAGCTGTTTACATAGATTGTGTGACTGTCCAGTCGAATGCATAATGCGACAAGCAAACAAAGTTGTTGGCCTCCATCCTCATCTATTTTTTTTTTAATACTCCAACCTTATTGGACAGCCTGGAAAGGTCACCAGTCTATCACAGGGTATATGTAGACAAACAACAGTTCATACTCACATTCACATCCACAGACTTCCGTTCACCTAACACACAAGAAGCCGGTCTACCTGGAGAAAGCCCACACAACCAGTGGGAAAACATGTAAACTGCACACAGGAGGTTTAGATCCACTAACAAGCATTCCACAGTGCTGCCGCCTGAACCACACTGTAAAAGTTTATTTGACCTGTACTGATGTGAGCGGGCTGACTGTCTCACCACCGTTAATTCCCTTCAGCCTTGATGTACATAAGTGGAAAGAATAACGTGACCTCCAACATATCTGTTTCCTTTTAGTTGAAGTTCAAGAAGTTTATGAGCATACAGGCTTTGATTACCTCCAGACGGGACAAAAGGAGAAAGCGTCCTTTTTGCTTTGAGGGACATAGATTTGATTGCTATCTGCATAGAAGTGAAAGGAAATATGCTTAAGACAAACCTTGGGAGCAACAAATACAATGAAAACAGCAGGGGCCCCAAAATTAAACCCTGTGGAACACCATAGGCCAGTGGGGCAGAGTGGTATTCAGAGCAGCCAAGGCTAACACATAAAGTCCTGCCTGGGTGCAAAGTATGTTTATAGGGAACAAATAGACACAGCTATGTCATCACCCTCCAATTATTCATCCACCCTCTTTCTCCATCTCATTGATCTCAGATGCAAGTCGTCTTCTGAGTGAGTTCACATTGCATTGTCAGAATAAAGGGCTGATGCATTACTGATTTGAGATGGATAAATTCAACATAAAAAGATATTTACACCGTGCTATCTGAGCTTCCCGCATATTTTGAACTGCTATATCTGTCTTTTTTGAGAGTTTATACTTTAAGTTATGGGTTCATTATCCATATTGTCCCTTTGTCATAGTCCATCATTTTACTTTTTTATGAATAGTTTAGTTACTGAAACCTTCTTAAATGAAGTACCTGTCTATTTGTCTTATGTGGGTGAGAATTTATGGCCCCCGTACCCTGACAAATGAATTCCACTGATTACTTGTGGATGTTCATTATTCATGGCAGGGACCAGTTCATTTCCCCCACAAATAGTGAGTGTTTACTGTGTAAGCAAGAGAAAAAAAAAAAGAAAAAGAAAAAAAATTACGGTACATGCAACAACTCTGACAGCTTTCATTTATAGGAATGGCTTCGTCTCCCTCACCGGTTACTTTGAGACTTCAACAGTCTCTTAACAGCATATTAATATCTCGGAAATGTCAACAATATCTGGCCATACTTATAAATACACACACACACACACACACACACACATCAACATGAGCAGAGCTTCACACATTCAGTCGTACTCCTTGCAAATGTCTCTGAATGTGTGCATATAGAAGTATATTCATGCGTAGCAGCCAAGGGAATTGATACCTTTTGATAGAGGATGGTCCCATTGGTGTCATTTCCTGAAGCAACCATCTTGTAGTCGGTGGCATACTGCATCACAAAGAAGAAAAAACTTTTTTTGTTTTTATCCTAGTGAATAAATATGTGATCTTTAACATGATTACTGAATGGCTTCCTCTCACATAACTTGCACATCCAGAGAGAGAATGATAAATGAGTTTCTGATAATTGGGTTTCTATTGTTACCACCCCAATTCTAACCAGAATAATAAAAAACAATATACTACAGTATCATGTTTTTACTTCCCATTAAAAAACATGGTGGGAGTAATATGACCTTTAAAATACCAACTTCCGAAAAATATGTTGCTTGATCTGTTGGTATTTATGTCAATCTATAGTATATTATAGTAATGGTGGATAGGGTCCATTCACGTTGCATCACCACTAGAACTGGTAAGTGGCAGTGTTCAAAACTCTACCAACACGAAAATGATCATTACAAATTTCATTAACAGCATGCTAGTTTGTTGTAGAGCAAAGAGAGACAATAATACTATTTCTCACGATTGCTTTTAAATCTACCATTTACCCAAAGTTGCCTTTGTCAGCATTTTGGAGGGATGAATTGGAATTGGGATTTGAGGACCATTTGAATGGCTTCATTTGCAACAACGCTCTCCTCTCAACCTTACTCAACAACAGACTGTACAGAAAGGATGATGACACAGAAAGAAGTGCATATTTTAAAGGCCAGGCATAGAATCTTGCGCCGGTGTGGCTATGGTCAAACAAATGGACTCTGAATGACTTGTGAAATGTTTCCTGAAAGATCAAGCTTATGTTTTTTCTGTGCCTCTCTGCTTGCTTGGTTTAATCCTCAATTGGTGATGTGAGCGGTGTGGAGGGAAGTGCACTCCGTGACTTGCCTGCACTTTGAAACACACTCCTCTCTCCATGCAAGGAGTCACGTTTATGATTCACTTCTCCAATTTCCACTGGTTTGTTTGTGGGACTTTGTCCACTGCTATGCATGTATGCGGTCTTTTGGTGGATAAGCGTCTCCGTCTTGCACCCTTTTACCCCAAATACAGAGCATAGTGGATTCCTATTTTATCGTCTGATAGAGCAGAGATAATAATTCTCGAAAGTGGGCCACGTTCAAAAGCAACGAGGCGAAGTGAGTTGCTAGGCTGGCGTGAATGGAATGATTTTGCCATGGAAACGGCTGGTGGGTAGAAGCCAAAGAGTCCTCATTAAGAGGCATTATAAGACTGAGCACACCAGTAAGTATTTACAGCGGCTGTAAATGAACATGAAGTGGCATCAGTGGTGTCGGAGAAATAAATTCTGCTGGTTAATCTACACGTGAAACAGGTGCTTGTGAAAAATGGGTGACCCATGAGCATGGAGAGCAAAGTGGATGAAGTGAGGCACTCACAGAGCGGAAAGCTGCAGCCACCAAGTTAGATGGAAATAAATTCCTGTAAAAGATTGAGAAGAATTAGACTTTCAAAACGTGTCAGCTTTAATGCAATGCAGCGGACTCTCAAAAAGAACATTCCACAATCTACTGCACATTGAAAGTTTGTCATCACACGCTCTTAACACATTGGTTCATTTCCAAGGATGGTTCATCAGGTCCACTGCTTCTCCTCATATCCCCTGACAAAGCAATTTCTCAGGCGACATTGTTCTGGCGCTGGACGTTAGCAAAGATAATGTACAACTAAAAGGTCTACACATTATTTGAGCTTGTGAAAGATTGTGATTTTTGAACAAGTTCTCTTCAACGTACATTTTGAATCAGCAAGATATCACCAGCATGCAATGACTCAGGGGATTGAAACAAATAGAGACCTAGACTGCAACTCTTCAGAGAGTGACACAAAATCGAGTTAAACTGTTAATAGAAGTTTAAAAAAAAAAAAATGCATTTTTGTTTATTTGTTCATTTCTGGAAGCAGACTACTTCTCGGTTTATGTTGTATGAAATATGATGGCAAGAATGTGATATATGTGGGTGTGGTAGGTCGAGAACAGTTCCAGTTTTGTGATTCAAAAAGAGAGAGTATATTCTTCAAATAAAAGTAAAAAAAATAGCGCCAGCACTGTGTTTGTCTGTCTGTTTGTTTGGGCATGCATTTACATCATCTTGAAAAACAAACAAACTGTTGTTTTGGACTTTTATTTTAGTCAGGGGCATAATAAGAGATTAGAAATTGATGACTGAGAATTCCTGATGGGTGTGTAATTGATTATCGAGCAATCATTTTTTCATTCGGGTAAGGTATGGATTTGCGAAAAGTTAGAGATTTGGACCCTTCCGTCCAATCACAGTACAGTAATCCCTCGTTTTTCGTCGTTAATGGGGTCCAGAACCCCCCCCCCCGCGAAAGGTGAAAACATGCATTGCTTTGGTGGCGGCAAGGGGTTGGGGCACAGCTTAACTAATCAAAAAAACTTCTCGCTTAAAACAAGTTATCACGAACACAACACTAAGATACAGTATGCAAGACAAGGGAAAATGCTGGGTGAGGCTGCGATGATGTGCAGCCAATCAGCTTACGGGATAAATCCACTCGTGTTCTCATTGTTCGATGTCGTGCCGTACCAATCACGCACCTTGAGTGAGTGGACATGTACAGTACAGTACAGGCATATACAAAGCCTCTGAGTCACGTCGGCTCTTTGTTCAGCATGCAGGGAAACCTCTCTCGTGCATCAACATGAAAGTACGCATCTTTCTGCAATATGGCTGCCGATATGGCTGTATTTTTTTTTTAATTTCGTTTGTATTTTTTTCATATATTTTGGGGGAAAAAAACGTGAAACACTGAAGCCGCAAAACTTGAAGCGCCAAGTGACGAGGGATCATTGTAATTGATTATGTTCTTGTATCCCGTTCCGTGCGCACTGCTCAGTGTAACAGAAATACCCAAATTGTACGTGTGCATCACTTTGTTGTTTTCCCCTGTTCTTATTGGGGAATACTTGTTGCACATTATTTAGCAGCCTCCTAACTTCAGTGCTCGGCTCCTTCAGGAGTTGGACCGCACTTATTTTTTTAATCACTCAATTTTCTTTACCTACCTAGCAAATGGGTGATTATTTTTTTTTAAATTACAAAGCGATCCATTATTGAGATGGACTGCAAGTTAACTAATTCTAAGGCGTATTGGAAAATTCACTTTGACACCCGTGCACCATTCTGAGAGCGGGTGTGTTCAAAGAGATAGCGTGTGCTGCGCTCCCATTCATTTTCGAATGCAGCCAGCACTGGCGCACCGTGTCCCCAATCAGATCGCTTCGTGCCTCGCACCATATTAATTGTACTCTAAATAGTGGGATGACAAATTTGAGGGGCGCTCTCAGTTTCCAAATGGTCGCAATGAACCAGTGCGCGCTCAGAGATTATTTCCGAAGGTGCCCCTAAATGCGCAAGACAATGAAAGACAGGAATTGTATTGCAACAGAATGGCTACTTGTGTATTTAAAAAAAAAAATCAACTTAAATAATTCTAAACATAAATATATAAATTGCCGGGTGGGTTGGGGGGGGGGGGCTAGAAATATTTCTAACAGGACTTGCTTTTTGTCTCACGTCACCCTTTGTCAATTGTAAATCTGCATGCTTGTGGCCTTCACACCACCTACGACGACGGGTATTTAATGAAAGTGATTTCACTGGGGTTACTTGATGTATTTCAACGCAAGCTGGCTGGCAACCCTTAATTCTAAAATGATTCAGTTTGTTTTTTTTCCCATCTCGTTTTTCTAGTCTAGCGTTACTCGGGCCTCCCTCCCAGACACCACACTGATTCTATTTTCTTTGTTATCAGTTAAGCACACAAAGGATTACTGGAAGCTTTGGGTTGTTTCCACGTATTAGTGTGTGTGGGGTAACTTTTTCCCCGGAGGTCACACTACATGGTGCAAAGAAACACAACTTTTTCCCACAGTGTCTGATGAGTTCAGCACTTAAAAACCTGGACAACGATTCAGTTGTTTCACACGGCACATCTTTTGTAAAACTGATGGGACATTATTAGTTTCAATCTTACATCGCTGTCACACACAGTTTTTAATTAAAGTCTTTGAGTCATAATGTTTCGTTTAACAGCACATGACCAAGGCAAGGAACTGTGTTAACTTCGAGAAGTTGCAATGATGGAGACTGTTTTTTAAAGATCTCACATTAAATGGTATCTTTATTCCTTAATTAATAGCAGAAATAGGCCATGCTGGAGCCCTTTAGAGGGAAGGCAATAGGAATTGTTGTTGTTCTGCTTAAGCGGGTTGTTTGCGACAAACACACATGAGAATATAAACACCTGTTCCCCATTACTTGGATGCACTGAATCATATTCTGAACTTGTGTGGTTCTGACATCTGCAGACTTGAGGCAATTAGTGGAGCTCAGAGATCAAAGTAAACATGGTGAAGATGCATTTAGCTGTTATGCTGCACACAAATGGAATAAGCTACCAAAAGAAGTCAGCCCCGAGTGTAACTGCTTTTAAATGCAGCTCAAAAACCTTGCCGTTTCCCTTTCATTAGGGTCTTAAAATTGTTTTTTCGGTTATTTTAGAACCCTACATTTAGTTCTTTACTTTTAAATGTTTTAGGGTTTCTGTTCATGTATTTTAATGCCGTGTATACACATGAGTGTATACATAGTATAATATTGTGTTGGAGTGAAATGTAACTCAGAATCCCTCCTAAGACTAAAGTGCATGACGAAGTTGCACAGCAGTGTAAAGTTACAAGACGCAGCTTATTTAAAACTGTCTGGATGTCTCTCCTAGCATTTACTATCATCTGTAGTAAAAACAAAAAAAAATGGCACTAAAATAACACTTGTGGTCGACATTTGCACACTGATTTAGCATAGAATCCAGATTTATTAAAGGATGTGGTGGCACATTTAACATACTGTGGTCATAAGCAAGAAGTGCCGACCAGACCAGTGTGTGACTGGTTGGAACTGAACAGAGCCGCAACAGATGAAGCCTTCTACCCAAAATACACAGCTCTTCCACAACAGCTGTCTTCTCACTCGTACGGTGAGAATTTGTTATCAGGAAAACAGCCTCAAACCAATGGTGAATCAACTCCTTCTTCCTTTTAAGCCGATTTCTATCAGCTTCTCAACATGCAGGACTAACTAAAAACAGGAAAACAGCCTCAAACCAATGGCGAATCAACTCCTTCTTCCTTTTAAGCCGATTTCTATTTTTAAGATCATATGTTGTTATTTGAAACTGGTGATCAAGTTCTGCTACAAGGTTCATCCAGTGGCTGAATGTTCATTTAATTTGTTTAGAGGGGAGAAGGATGACCATCTTATAATTTCCTAACAGTGTTTACACCTGTTGACAAAGGTGCCTTTCCTTCACTCGCATGGTTTTGTCAAATACTGTAAAATCAAAGCAGGCGGCACTGACCTGCTCTCCAACCGAGTCACTTCGCACTCAAACCTTCGACACATGTAGTTCAGATAATCACCTGACATCAGCGGTGGGAAGTACAACTAATTTGTTCGTGTACTTTAATAGCTTTGTCAAATATCCTAAGTACTTCTTTTTCTGACAACATTTTAACTTTTACTCCCTACATTGGAAAACATATATGCTGCTGTTGCTTCATACACTGTTGTTTGTTTGGGGAGTACGTATACGCTACCTGGCCAGGTCCAGAAATGAGTCGGTGGTCTCCTTATCGCTGCTGACGCTCTCCAGACCCAGGCTGTTGGTATTGAGGGCGCCCGCGCCCACGCCGGGTTTGACGATAAACGCCAACGCCACGCCGATCCCGGAGGCGATGAGGGTCGTAACCAGGAAGTAAGCGACCGCGATGCCTCCCAATTTGCCCAGTGAGCGGGTGTCCAGGCTGGCCGCGCCGGAGACGAGGCTGCACACGACCAGGGGAAGGATGATCATCTTCAGCATCCGGAGGAGCATCTCACCCGGGAAGGCGAAGTAGGTCATCTGAGCCTTGGTCAGACTCATGTTGCGCACCCCCATTCCGAGCCCGACACCCACCACAACCCCGGAGACCGTCATGATCACCAGAAGATTCCGGCGAAGAAACCCCACTAGCTTCTCCTGCAAGCTTTTCGAGGCACTTTTCTCTCGCAGGCGCTCTGCGGAGCCGGCCATGGCGTGGCCGTTGATTTCGCTCTTTTTCTCCATCTTTTTTTCCCTTTGGGTTTTCCCCTCTGAACGCACGGCAGCGTCGGAAGCTTGAACCGAGTTTGTGCTCAACGAAAGCGTGGTTTGGACTCACACTCGACAACGAGGGTTGGAGCCGGTGTGGGGGATTAAGTCGGGGGGTGGGAACCAATCGGGTTGCCACTGCCAGGAACATGCGCACTAGTTGACAGACCTGATGCAAGATTATATGGTATTGCTCCAGAAATTGTGGAAATGGGATAACATGCAAGAATGATGACGACTCAATTTATGGGAAACTGCTTGTTATTTTGGGAGCAATTGTGACTAAAAGATTTTCGGGTGAAATCACAGTCCCTTTCTGATTTGTTTTTGGAACTGCATGTTGGACAGACCAAATATGAGACCCACATGCGAAATAACCATCCGCGAACTATGTAACGTTTAATTGTGGAGCTATAGCGTTAAACAGTTTTTTAGCAATGGTAAAAAAAATTTAGAGGCAAGTTTTTGTTCTTTGAATAAAGATTTCGTATACTGACATAGTTTTAAGACAGCCTGTGGGTGAGGTGACAGAGAGGAGGCTGGTTTGAAGATCACGTGATTAGTTAGGTTCGGTGGTGTGGGCGCGGTACAGGCACAAGTAGCTACAGGTGGATGGGGTCCACTTTGGCCTTCTGTGGGTGAAGTGACAGAGAGGAGGCTGGTTTGAAGATCACGTAATTAGGTTCGGTGGTGTGGGCGCGGTACAGGCGCAAGTAGCTACAGGTGGATGGGGTCCACTTTGGCCTGGAATAAATTGATGAGCCTGGGGCCAAGATCAACAGAATCTGAGGGTTGAGGATCAGCAAAGTAGGCAGTTGATGGTGGTGAACACTGACACAGAACATGGAGGGAATTTAGTCTCCTGACCGCCTGGTGGAATAAACTGTTCTTGAGCCTGGTGGTTTTAGCACAGAGACAACACAGTCTCCTCCCCGACAGCAGCAGGTCGAACATATTTAACATGTTTTGGTTGAAACAGGTGTAGTCAACTGGATTGACGAGCTGCACGTGACTTGTCCGCCTTATCAACGTCGGTTGAATTGTCATCCTCTTCCCCAATCCGGAAGACAAGGCCTCACCAACTAATGTGAGAATCGAGTTGATGGCGGTGATGCTGATGTCGAGGACAAATTCGAAGAATTATTCTGTTCCGTTAGGACTTCTCCTGTTCCAACTGTGGGGCCCCTCGAGTTTATGAGAATTGCAATGGATAGGTTTGTGATTTGCCTGAATAAGAACCCTAACGGGGAGTTCTTGCAATGGTAATTACGGGATTAATGTAGAATTAAAATAATAAAAAAGGAGGAATGATGGAGGAAAATGTGGAGACAGTTGTTTCAATATGATTTATTATGTTTAATTCTGCATTTATATTGCTGTGCGAAACGTGCTCAACTCTACATGGTTCCAAGGAGCCTACAGTAGACGATCAGATAAGAAGAAACCAACGGAGGCGACCCTTCTGCATTTCTCAAGATATGCGGAATTGGCGTATTAAAATTGCTTTGACGTATTAAAAATGATTATCAGGCTTATGCACTTGCTAAGGATGTGATGAAATAGTAAAAGATTATGTACTTTGGAGCGAAAGCTAGGGTGTGGCCAGTTTGCCGATACCCCAAACTCCCCCTTAGTGTCCTCACGTTCATGTAACCTAGGGACTTCAAGACCAGATAAAAAGAGAGGTTTAGGGAGGGGCTGCTTTAGGACAGCTGAGGGAAATGTGCGCAGCCTTCTTCCTCCTCTCCTCGCAAACAAAAACAACAAAGAGATGTCTCCTCTCTTCCTTTTTGTTAATGCATATTTGTCAAATCATATTATGAACCCGACACATCTTCATGACGATAAGTTCTTTCTTTTGACCGCAAATGTTATTACGACGGGTTTTCATGATTTCCTGAATGCATTTAGAATTAAGGATTTGTTCACTGTTATTTGCGTCTCTTATCTAAATTCATTGCCAGTTTTCACATGAAAGAACATACATTGTGCCCTACTGCTGTTTTATAAGAGCTCTCTAAGATGGATTTAATAAAAGTGTTATCAATTTAAATTTTGTAACGCATCTTATTTAATGTAGTGAGGCATGGGGTATTCCCCACTAGGTATGTAGTGTTGGAATGAACATATTCCTGTTCATCTAAACACGCAATAGTGTCATTATTACTGCAATGTCACCACTAGATTTTGTTGCTATAACACACTACAGGGTGTCGGACATATTCACACTTTAATAAATGTTACTTTTTGGGTGCATGTAGGCACTTAACTGGAGTTAAAATTAACACCCCATAGTGTTGAAGTAACATCAGCAGATTGATTGGTGCAAATAATCTTTGCATCAATAAAGAGTAGAGAAAGGAGATGGTGGTGGACATCAGGAGGACCAGACGCTCCCCTCACACTCCTGCACATTGGAGAAGGAGCAATGGAAGTGGTTTCCAGCTATTAGTACCTTGGGGTCCACCTTTCCGATAAGACTTCACCTGGAGCCAACAACCCGTTTGCTAAAGAAGGCTCATCAACAACTCCACTTCCTGCAGATGTGCCAAACCAGGAAGATCAAACTTCTACAGATGTGGTGGAGACCACTCTCAGCACCAGCCAGCATCACAGTGTTGCACAGAGGCTGCAGAAAGGAAGGATTTTCAAATGATGGTGAAGGCTGTACAGAAGATTGTGCGGTACAGAGTTCCCGCAACCATTGGCATCTTCAACAGCAGATACAGAAAGATGGCTCACTGCATCATTAAGGACCCAACCCATCCCTTACACACCATTGTCCATCCTCTGCCCTCAGCCAGAAGGGTACAGACCACCTGGCTTCTTTCTGCAAGCTGTAAGACTGTTAAAGTTGAGCAGTGCTCTGTCGCCCTGACATTCGTCCCAACCCATGGCTATTCCTCCCTGCACATTGAACCCTTGATTCTTCTTTTTTCAAGTACAAACCATTTGTAAATAACATGTTCAATTTTGATGTTTTTTGCTGCATCAACACCATGCATTTGCAACGTTGCATACAGTCAAACTGTGAATAAGCATCTCCCTTACAGCAGAGGTCCCCAATCGCCGGGCCGCGGACCAATAACAGTCATTTGGCGGCACAGAAAGAATAAATAACTTACATTCCTTCTGTTTTATTCATTTCGGAATCTGAAAGATGTGTTATTTTGAAAAATTACCAGATTCTCTTGTTATATCAGTCTATACTATGTCACTCTTGACGCAGGTGAATGCACGCTTCTCGGTCACGTGATAGGTTACCGCATAAAAAACAAACGTCTTTGAAAATTTTTTGGGGGGAAGGGGAAAAGGCCCAGCCAGGAGACAGAAGAGGAGCCTACGACTTTCAAGAAAGAGAAGGCTACATTTAATAGACAGTATCAGGAGTCCTATTTCAAATACGGCTTTATCTCAACGGGAGATTCACACGCACCAAGCCTACTCTGCATAATAAGCTGTGATGGTGAGTCATATTTTTCATGCACTTTGTATTTGCGGCGTATCTTATTTTGAAGGCACATTTAAACGTTACCATAGTGACCAGAGAATGTTGCGGCCAGATAGGACGTTCCTCGTGTCATGAATCTTGTTTATTATTATGTTGCGAAAATACCACACTTTTCATGCAGGTCAAATCATATTATATTGTTGTATCTATCCGGCCTTAAGGCCGGTCCCTGAAAATATTGTCTGACATGAAACCGGGCTGTGGTGCAAAAAAGGTTGGGGACCTCTGCCTTACAGAGTTGATCAGATTTATTTGATCATATTATTTTCACAAGTCTAGGGAATCGTAATTTAATGGGATAACCAGGGACCTCGGGTATCGTCTTTCATGCCATATCATATGGAAATGTGTTTCAGTATGACAATGAAATTCAGTGAATCCTTGAACCCAGCCCTTTTCTAAAGCGTTTAAGCGCTTGCCTTTGGGCGAGAGACGGAATAAAAGCTTGACTGGTCGCCAGTCAATCACAAGGCTCCTATAGCCAGATAACCATTCGTGCTCCCAATGAACCTATCATGGATGTTTTGGAATGTGGAAGGAAGCGCAGAAGACCTCTCAACTCTGATGGATACGCACTAGCCACCAGTCCCCTGTGCTTAAGTCCACCAGTTTCTCATACACTGATAAATAATTCAAGTGTTTCGAAATGCATTGAAAAATCCACATGGGATGAGCAGAAAAGACGAGACAGGAGCATGGTCTCAGCACCATGGCCAGCGCTCAATCTCCTAGGGGGCGCTACAGCCGGTTTGGATACTATTTATGCACATGCCGTATTCACAGCTAAACCGAGCAGCAATGCTGAAAGACAGCATATCAAGAAAACAAATCAAACGGTCTTCTCAAGCCAACGCTAACGGCCTAAATACGTTTTCCTCGTTTTGTAATTCATGTGTCTGTGATCTGACCCTGAATCCGCCACAAGATGGCGGTAGAATGACGCTGCAGTTTACCGGCGCTTGCTGACGTCAACAGTCACGCACGCACCGCTTTCTGGAATCGGTTAATGATCCGCATGTAACGTGTTCGTTTTGTTTTCTGTTTACTGAGAATTGTATCCTGACTTGTTCAATAAAGATTGTTTTAAAAAAATCGGTTAATGATCTACCATAATTGTTTTCTTTCAAAGACAGTGCTTGATGTTAATGTCATTGATACAATTTCATGATCTGCAAGTTTTGCACCCCATGCACCTATCTATTAAAAAAAAAAATCCTCATTGGGCTATTGGAATTGGGAATCATATACAGGTAGTGGTGTGATGATTGTTCGTTTTTTTGGGTTGTTTTCTTGTTCAAAAGAAGCATTGACGAGTTGAGATTTTACTGCATTTTTTTAAACACACACATTTGATATTTATGAGTATGTTTGAGATCAAAAGAAAGAGAAATACGAGTGACAGATAATCATGTTCATGTTTTATGGATGCATGTCTGAAAGGAAATGCTTGGTCTTTCTCTTGAGAAGCCGCCCTCCGTGTCCTCGCCTGCCTTCTTAACTGTCTTCTGCGTTGTCCTTGCTGACTTTTGCTGGGCTGTTGCTAAGTTGAGCGAAACTATCCCTCCCTCTCTTCGCCAACAGAGACAGACTGTCCCCCTTCCCCTCACAGCTGTGTGGCCTAAATGCTGGAAATAACCAGCAGCCCTGCGGACCAGAAGGCATGACTGTCGAACAGTGGCAAATGTTGGTGCTGTGCCACTGTCATTGAGAAAGGAAATCAAACACAGTGGGAGACCGACCGAAAGGCTGAGCTTTTTTCTGAAGATAGTGTGTTATGCAGACAGTCAAGATTTGGTGCAAAGATAAACAACCAGTGCACCACAGGCATCAATAAAATTCAACTCCCAAGGACTCACTGTTATCACATCCGCCTCATATTTGTGAGGTCTGGGGTGAAATCCAGGCGTGTGCCTTCCTGCGTCTACTTTGCGTGTTTGACCGATGCTTATGTACGTTTGCAAGGAGCCTGGCTTACTCCTACTTTCCAAAAACTTGAATGTTAGCTTCACTGAAGACTTTGAATTGCCCTTAAGTGTACAGTATATGAGATTGAAAGCTTGTCAAAGTCAGCTAGCTGGGTTAGGTATCCGCTCACCCCCTGATGAGGATGAGTGTTATAGAAAACAGATGGATAACACTCAATGTTATCTGTATTACAGAATGTATCACTAAAATAATGCTTTTCAACCAAACGCTTCAAGGAGAATATCTTTGGTCAGATGACTCGGTACTTTTGAACTTTTCTTCTCAGAGAAAGAGCTCCATGCAGGTCAAAAAGCAGCAACAGTATTTGGATAAGCAGTGATGATTCTTGGAAGCTTTACATGGGGTGGCAGGAGGTTCAGTTGCAAGTTCAGGTTCCCTTTTCTGCATTCCGTGGGCTGGCATGTTTTATACATGTCACATGGTAAGGAGTCTAGGACACAGTCCTTATAGAGAAGAGCAGTACGAGCTACCATACAAAAGAAGTGTGTGCTTTTCAGAATCAGAATCGTCTTTATTGGCCAAGTATGTAGACCACACAAGGAATTTGTCTCTGGTAGTACAGACTACACTAGTATCATCAATAACAAGCAACTACAATAAGCATTTATGACATGACAAATAAATATGGAAGGACATTCCGTAATGTAAGGGTGCCGTTGTGGGGTAGTACCACTCAATGACAGCTGTCAGACAATGTGCAAAGTATCAAGCAGAGCTAAAGTGATCAGTGGTAGAATACAATACGATAACAGTTGTGCAGTTGTTGCAGATGATCATTGCACCATTTTAAAGTGACCAGTAGCAGTATTTATAGAAAAAGTTTCAGTGTGCAATTGTACAGATGTCCTTGAGTGCTTGAGTGTCTGGTGCTGTGAAATATAGATCAGTGACAATGGTTCAAGTAAGTACCGAGCTGGAGCTACAATGATTATTGCCGTAATGCTGTTCCTCAGGGGTGTGCAAAATTGCAAAGAGCCACTATAAAGGTAGATTTGGTTTACTGTTTAGGGAGTTAATGGCTAGAGCGAAGAAGCTGTTTAAGTGTCTCCTGGATTTGGTGCGCATGGATCGGTAGTGCTTGCCTGAGGGGAATAGCTGGAAAAGGTGGTGGGCAGGGTGTGGGGGGTCCAGTCAGATTTTCCGTGCCCTTGTCTTGGATTTTGCGGTCCTCAAGAGTGGGTAGGGTGGTGCCAATTATTTTTTTCCGCAGTCCTAATTGTCCGTTGCAGTCGGATTTTGTGTGTCGACCCCAAACCAAACCGTGATGGAAGAACACAGGATAGATTCGATGACTACTGTGTAGAACTGTGTTAGCACCTCCTGTGGCAGGCCATGATTCCTCAGCAGCTTCAGGAAGTACATCCTCTGCTGGGCCTTTTTCCGGATGGCGTTGGTGTTAACCTCCCACTTCATGTCCTGGGAGAGTGTGATTCCCAGGAACTTGAAGGTCTTGACGGTTGACACAGGGCAGTTGGACAGTGTGAGGGGCAGCTGTGGTGAAGGATTTTTCCTGAAGTCCTCAATCATCTCTACAGTCTTGAGCGTGGTCAGCTCCAAGTTATGTTGGCTGCACCAGAGCGCCAGCTGCTCCACTTCTTGTCGGTACGCAGACTTGTCGTCGCCTTTGATGAGACCGATGACTGAGGTGTCGTCTGAGAACTTTATGAGTTTGACGGCTGGGTGTGTTGAGGTGCAATTGTTCGTGTAGAGGGAGAAGAGCAGTGGAGAGAGGACACATACCTGCGGGGCTCCAGTGCTGGTGGTGCGTGTTGATGATGTTGTCCTTCCCAGCCTCACCTGTTGTGTCCGTCCCGTCAGGAAGCTGAAGATTCACTGGCAGATCGTAGGGGACACACCGAGCTGGAAAAGTTTGGAGGTGAGGAGTTCCGGGAGGATGGTGTTGAACGCAGAGCTGAAGTCCACAAACAGGATCCTTGCGTAGGTCCCTGTGCTGTCGAGGTGCTCAAGGATGTATTGCAGCCCTATGTTGACTGCATCCTCCGCAGACCTGTTTGCTCGGTAGGCAAACTGCAGAGGGTCCAGCAGGGGTCCGGTGATGTTCTTTAGGTGGTTCAGCACAAGGCGTTCGAAGGACTTCATGACCACAGATGTCAGAGCGACAGGCCTATAGTCGTTCAGTTGCTTTTTGTGATGTCATCGTTCCTCCGTCAGCTATACGTCCATACAATTGGTGTTTTGTTGGAAATAAACACGAGTTTACTGACTAACCCCACTCACGCAATCCTTGGAAGACAATGTATTGTTTTCAAAATCTAGGTAGTATGAGCTAAACAGCTAAAAAAATATTGCTAACTACATTTCACATACTGTAAGATATACTTGACAGACCATTTGAACATATCAAAGATAGCAATGATGCTTATCCGACTATCTGTGGTCCGCCTCGGATAGGAGGACACCTTAAGCTACCTACACATCTGAAGACTGAGAATTCCCTTGGAAGACTATCATATCACACGTGCTCACATGTGTACAAGTAACAGAGTTTTTGGTCTCAGCCTAGTCTCAGACTGAGATTTTACAAAGACTGAATTGTGCAGGGCCACTACTATTTACAAGACTAAGATCTAGATTCTTTCGGCGTTTTGTTTTCCACAATACAAAATTTTCCCAGCATTCTCTTGGTAGAAACCTACAAAATGGAAAAGTGAAAGTTTTTGGCCCGCGGGGTCGATCCCCGGGTGGGACGAACGCCACTTTATTACTTAAGTAATAAAGATAAAGATCATTTTAGATAATATTATCATAAAGGATTATAAATAATTAAAAACGTGAATCAAAATCAAGTGAGGAAATTACAAAATAAATTCTATGGGGGCGTTTGTGAACACACAACGAAGGAATGAATAACATAAACAATTCTGAGACAGTCCAGTCTCCTACATACATACATACAGCATGTGTTCCCTTCATTGTAAGTTTTATAGAAGGCTATTATTTTTTTGCGGCTCCAGACATATTTGTTTTTTGTTTTTGTCCTATATGACTCTTTCAACATTTTGGGTTGCAGACCCCTGACTTAACCACACGACACGGTGACATGAGTACATGGAAAACGTTGCACAAATCATCCCTCCAACCATCTATTATCAGAAAAGCTTATGCTCACGAGGGTCCCGGGCTTGCTGGAGCCTCTCGAACTCACAACAATGTGCACACACTAGCTCAAAATTTCCGACTATGCCGCAGGTTCTGTCTCCGTTCCTCCAGCCACGTGTGACACCTTCCATGCCAAAGTCACATGAACTCGCTTTTCACGTAAGAATATGACACAAAGTATGCAAATTAGTAACCATAGTAAAGGTAAACATACTAGGGCCTTTTATATAATGAAATAATTCTGTAATTTAAAAAAAATAAAAAATCTCATTATTTTTAGAGACCCAAGCTTCCCAAGTTCGAACCCTGCACCTTTGCACTGTGAGGCCGACAAGCTAATCAGTCGACCACTGGGCCACCCCCACTGCCACTCAGTAAACTGAAATTCATAAGATGCTGCGTCGCAACACCCAATCATGTAGCCAATATGTTGTGTCACTCACAATATCTGGCAGCAATGTTGGATAGTTGAACTTGGGTGCCAACGTCTATGGGTCCTACCAAAAGGTCTCAGGTGGGCAACCACACTTCTGGCCGGTTTGATTGGTGAGGGCTTCAGTCCAGGGACAGTTGGCAGGGGTTGCATACTGCTTGGCAGAAAGGAGGAGGGTGGTCCTGGCCTGGGCCCAGGTCCGTGGCAACGAACAAACTTGCCTGTGTTCTCTTCAAGGGTGGCCCACAAGAATCACTGGAGGAGCACCACAGATTTTCTAGATCCCGGACGGCAAAGAAAACATGAAAGCATGGGTCCACTGGAAACATTAAAACTGGAGTCAGGCAGTCACGGGGGAGAATATGAATGTAGCAGTGGTGGGGTCAGTGGAAAGTCATCGAGAGAGCACACAGTTCAACAATGGAGCAGAACTGTGACAGACGTGGTACAAAAATAACTTTTGATGACGTTCAATGTCCACATTGAATTCACTAATTCTTGTGATGCTGCATCGCAACACCCAATGGTGTCGAGAATAGATTGTATTGCTCACAATGTCCAACAGCAATGTAAGAGAGTTGAATTTGGGCGCCAACGTCATTGGCTCCAACCGCAAGAGAAAGGAGAGGATGGCTCAATGGAAGAGTGGGCATCTCCCAATCCAAAGGTTGTGAGTGATCCTGAACCATTGTGACCACGTCGCAGTGTCATTGAGAAAGATACTGAACCGCCAGTTGCTCCTGATACTGCATAATTAATTGGTACATGAGCAAAAAGCATTCAGGCGCTCTGACTACCTAAGGTAGAAAAGGTGAAAGGCCCATTTACATTGTTTATTTTTAATGGTGACGAAAGTGAAACCTGTCAAAATGGAAATGTCACATGGCATCAAGAGGTATGCAAAGTCATTCAAGTACAAGAAGGCCTCGTGGTTGGCATGTCGGCCTCACAGTTCTGAGGTTCGGTCACAGGGTTCCCACTCTTCCACTTGCTTTTTATTTATGGACCTTTTAAGGGCTTTTGAGGGCTAATTTAGCCATTTTAAGGACTTTTTCTCCATTCAGCAGGGGATTCACGGTGGATTTAATATGTGGACTGAACAGAAAGCCACATATCACTGAGCCGGTGTTCAAATCATTGCTGCCAAAGGAAGGGCACATCTTTATTTTCAGGGGCAATCAGCTAACCCAGGGGGCGGGAACCTATGGCTCGCGAGCCATATATGGCTCTTTTGATGATTGCATCTGGCTCGCAGATAAAAAAAAATATTCTCGTTTGTTTATTAATGCATCCATCGATGGATTTTTCACTGCTTATTTCCTGTTTGGGCTGCAGTTGGCTCCAGGAGCCATTTTGATTGGATGATACTGGCCAACGTTGCCGTTGCTGTGGAAACAGGTATACGCCCCCTTTTGAATCAACCCGCTCAGCCATGAGCTCAAAGCTAATTCTTAGCGAATAAGATGGCGAAAAGAAAAAAGATGACGAGTTTGGTAGACTTCAGGACGAATGGACCGAAGGATTCGCCTTTGTGGAGAGAACGGGTTCTGCGGTGTGTCTGATTTGCAATGTCAAAATACCATCGATGGAACGGTCGAATGCAGAGCGGCACTTTGACACGCCCCATGCTACGTTCGCATCAAAACACTGTGCGAGAGATAGCCGCAAGGAAGCGAGCAAGCTACTGAGCAGTGTGAAAGCTAGCCAGCAGTAACTTCGCGTATGGACCCGGCATTCCGATAGTTTTGCTGGATTTTTAGGCAATCGTGAGGAACGGAAAACCATTCACATTAATGGTAAGTATTATCACAAAATTATTTTAAAAAATACATTCAGAGGCTTATTATACTGACATTTACATATATGGCTCTCACTGAAATACATTTCCAAATATTTTGCTTTTATGGCTCTCTTAGTCAAAAAGGTTCCCGACCCGAGCTAACCCTTTATTTGAGATACTTTGTCAAAATTTCATTTTCCTACCTGTAATACAGGCAGGAAAATGAAAAAAACTTGAATTGATTCTCAAATAAAGTACATGAAGAAAAAATTAAATTTAGGAAATCTAAAACTGAATTTTAAAAAAATATTAAGGATTTTTATTGATTTTTGAGGCTTTCCCTGAAAATTAAGGACAATTAAGAACATAATTTTACGTATTTTTTATGGATTTTGATGAACTTTAAGGACCCATGGGAACCCTTCTATACAGTACTCTCATGTATACTGTATGTATGTATGTAACTGCTTTCATCGAATGATGGTGGATGTACTGGTTTTAGTGGTTTACTGCGATGCAACTAGCACTGCTTTAGTTGCCACACAGTAGCCGTGTGAATGGGCTGGTGAAAGGTTGTCCGCCTCTCTGTGCGCAGATTACGAAGCATAGAAAATTGATGGATTGATGGATGAATTAAGGTGACAGGTGTGCACAGCTGAGGTGGGAATGTGCCTCAGTGGCTAGATTGATTCCAGTTTTTAAAAGAAATCCACAAGTCGTGTTCTTTTACAGTTTATTGTATATGTGTGTGTGTGTGTGTGTTTGTGTGTATGTATGTTTATATTCATATTTATAAAACTACAAAAGTAAGACTTTTAAATTCATAGTCAGCAGTCAGTTTATCTCATATATATATATTTTTTTCTCTTACAAACAGAGAGAGAGAGAGAGAGAGAGAGACAGAGACAGAGACAGAGAGAGACAAAGAGAAAGAGGGTTTTGTGTTCCATTGAATAGAACAAGGCACAACTCGAAGGTCTGTGAAAAATACAGCCTTTGGAGGAACTCAGCCTTGACTCCGGTCAGTCGATCCCAGGAAGTAGTGCTGTGTCACATGCTTGCACAGTGCTGAACAAATTCAGTAAGGAAAACTGATCCGTGAAGTCCCAGGAGCTCATTTGTCATTCATCCTATGTACACATTTGGCATTGAGGCATCTATGACAAGCTTTGGAATATTGATATCTTGCAGGTGGGTTCTTGTTTTGTTTAGTTTTTTTTTTGCGTATTGCTGCATAAACAGTTCAGTTGGAAAACAGTCAACAGAAGAGTATAAAAGACATACAAAAAAGGAACCAAAAAGACCCCTGTATACAAAAGTCCATGCTAATTCCACGCTCAGATACAATCCTATCTGGAGCGGAGTACATTCTGACTACACAATCTCATACTTATTTACAATCCAAAAGTTCACTTCAAATTAAAATAAATATATTTACACAGAGCAGGAAAAAAAAAAGAATAAATAACTTCATTCGACAGAGAAAAACACCACAAACAAACTTAAAACATAGGGACAGAAACCTGATGCAGTTGTGTAAAAAATGAGAAGCGGTGCTGATGGTACTGCGAGGGGTCAAAGGCAGACTGGGAAAGTTACTTGAACACCTTTCACTTTTGGCTAGCGCAGTAAACTGAGCATATCGTGTCGGCAGCTCCCTTGACAACCTTGACTTCTTCTCATCAGCTGATACACTAAAGCGCAATGGGAGAGAAATCAAAAGGGTACAAATATCAAAGCGGCATTTATCGTTGCGTTTTATAGCAATACCCTAGCAAATAATTATTAGGTATATATTGCACAAGGGAAATTGAGTATTCGCCAATTGCTAAGTGTTGCTCTTCTTTAGGCAAACGAGCTGGGCCACACGCTAAAAACATGGCAGCGACTTGGCTGCTTGCCGGGGGGGACAACTACAGAAAAATAGTTCATTGAGTCGTGACCATGGACAAGACCAAGATGACAAATTGATGTATTGTGAATGTTGGGAGTGCAACCAATATCGGATGAGAGCAAGTATGAGCTTGAAAGAGAAGATATTATGGAAACTGGATTGCTTGTGTCCACAAAGAGGCTCTCTTGTGTGCCTTACCGCTCGTCAAGTATGAAATCAAACAACAAACCAAATCTTGGTAGCTGCCTATTTCAAAAAATGCATCTGAGTTAAGGCAGTTTTGAATTTTGTGATGCTGCTTGGCTTGGTTACAACGAACACAGGTGCGATTGCTCCAACTGTGCGCTTCATTTGGTCAAGTGTGAACGGCCTTTATCCGCTCCCCGGTGTGCGCCAAAACAAACCGACCGGCCAGACTTGAAAGGTATTTTGAAAGGAAAATTTGGACTTCTGTCCAATGAGACATCAGAAACGCAGTTGTGACTTTATGCGTCTAATGTAGACTGGCCACCTTTTGGTCAGTTACGACTACCCCAATGTGAACGCTAAGCAAACTGGAAAAAATAGGAAAAAAAGTACAGATATGAACACAGCCAAAGTGGCCGATTAAAAGATTTTTTTTTTGTTTGTTTGTTTGCTACATACACATGATAAACAGGAAAATACCTTATTTCCTCACATAGTGGTCAGGGATATTTATGTTCTCAACTGCGGGGGGGGACCAGGCATCTATCAATATCCGACACTGTAAAAATGATTGGAGTGATAAATATGAAAATCATGTAACATTTCCCTGATTATTTTAGGTAAAAAAGCAATTATAAAATAAAGGTTAGACCTAGAAAAATGTAGTAAAATATCCCTACACTTAAAAAAACAAACAACTATAGAATCTACTCAATAAAGCTATACAAAATACATACATTGAGTAAAGTTTACCTCACATCTGGTTACAGTCTTATATTTACTGCAATATAATCACGCAACGTGCTAGGCTATCCGCGCCATGGTCACGTGGTTGACTCCCAACCCAAAGGTTGTGGGTTCAATCCTCAACACTTGTGACCATGTCGTTGTGCCCTTGAGCAAGAAACCGAGCCCCCGGTTTCTCTCGATACTATGTCATCAGTTGGGTGAATGAGAAGACTGTCAAAGAGCTTTCAATTGTGAGTAAAAGTCCATTCACCATTTTACTCATATTAATTAATTTTGAGTAATAATTAGTTGTTGATAGTAAAATTATTACTACACATCACCAACATTTTTACCTCAATTTTTTTATGAGTAATTTTATTGCAGAATGTAATAAAGGTGAGGGAAACTTTACTCAATTTATTTCATAGCTTTTGCATTAGGGTACTCACACTCACACCTCGGGACAATTTAGAGTGTTCCATTTAACCTGCCACGCATGTTTTTTGAATGTGGGAGGAAACCGGAGCCCCTGGGGAAAACCCACGCAGGCACGGGGAGAACATGCAAACTCCACACAGGAAGGCTGAAGCCAGAATCGAACCCTGCACCTGTGCACCGTGAGGCCGACGCACTAACCAGTCGACCACCGGGCCGCCCTTTATCTAAAATATCTGATTAAAATTGACCCACTTATAGTGGCTGTAAATTGCGTCATTTATTGGGTAGATTCTATAGGTTGTTTTTTTTTCACAGTGTATACTGCTTTTACTCATTAAGGTCATAGGGGTCGAAGCCTTTCCCAGCTGATTTTGGGGAAGCGATGGGGGGCACCCTTGGACTAGATGCAAGCCAACTGCAGCACACTTTTGTATGAATTGTACTAATGCAGTAGATGCATAAGGAATTTTTTTCTGAGAGGGGAGGGGAAAGGAGGATCTATTCAGGGATCGGTTAAGAGTGAAGACCACTATTTAAGGAAATACGGTACTATAGAATCGGTGCACATTTTGGCTTAATATGTGACACCGACATTGGCAAAGTTGTAATAATTTTATTTTTTTTTTCGTGTGAGACAAAACGCTTTACGGCCACAACTGTGCAACAACTGGAAGTATCAGTTTGAAAGTGATTACTGGGCAGATTTAGCCCTCCAGGAATTGAGTATGTTTATAAACATCTAGGGTGTTTGGGGTAAACCTCATGACAGTGCTGCACAATAGTGAGTAAAACCCTGAGATTTAGTAAATATGAGCTTCTATTCTGAACCATACGGTTTGTGCAAATGGGCTTTGTGTAATACTGTATGCCTTGCTGTAATTTGCCTGTCACTCAACTTACTAAATCGGCTGTAACAAAAAACAAACAAACAAACAAACAAACAAAAGAAGGCATTGCTAGAAATACACTTACGCATTTGTCTTCATACAATTTTAAGAAAATAATTGCGTCACCAAAGTGCCACCATGGCTTTGCCTGCGATATGTGATAGCTGATTTGTTTACAATTCTTGTGCATGTCTCTGTTTCAGTTGGACTTTAGACACTTGTCCACCTGACCGGAGCACAAGATTCCGCAACCGTTTCTAATGTAAACACAACAAAGTCTATCGACTCTGTATTGGATCAGAATTCTGCCCGGCATTTAAAAAAAAAAAAAAAAAAAGCCCGTAGAAAATAGCATCTCACACCGCTTTGCACCAGCAGGTTTGTAAAGCCAGACCTGAACTGAGATCAACATCGAATCACCCGCTCTGAAGAGTGTCAGAAATATTACCAAAGAATGATTAATGAGTGGCGGACTATTTCCTTCTGAGAGAAAGATGGGTTTTCAACATGAAGGCATCTGTAATAAAAGACAATGAAATTATTATTATTTGATCATGAGGACATTACTCACTAAGTGAACAGTAAATTTAATAAATTAAAAAATATGACAAAACAACAACTTAGAGGAAATGGAAAAAAAACAAGAATTGAATAAGTGGTCATGTTTTTTGGAAGGCACTCATCTCCTAAAAGACACACATTCAGTGTGTGTGTGTGTGTGTGTGTGTGTGTGTGTGTGTGTGTGTGTGTGTGTGTTTGTCAGCGTGTCTGTGTGAGTGTGTTTCTCCATAAATTTCTGTACTGGTGAGGACCCTCTTAGGATTGTCTGCTAAAAAAAAAAAAAAAAGCGACACGTTGAGGACTATGGCTAAGGTCAATGTTCCAGGTTAAAACTAGACTTATGTTCATCTGAGCAAATGAATTCCTTGGAGGTCCTCACCAGCATCAAAATGTAAACTGATTTCTATATTTGCTTCCCAATAATTTCATTTCTGTGTTTGGAAAGGTGAGGACAGTCCATGCACAGTGTAGAAGTAGTAGTAGTAGTAGTAGTACTAGTAGTAGTAGGAAAATTAAAATTGCAAACTTTAAAACCACAAAATGAAAAACAAGCAGAAAAACAAATCCCAGATCTGTCGAAATATTCATTTCAGTCTCTTGTCTAGATTGCAGTGTCTGTTTGTAAAAGGTGGGGGGCGCCTGCTTGTCATGAACCAACCAACACTTCCATGATGTGATCAAGTTCTGTCAGATCAATTTTAAAAGGCTGATTGGCTGAAACCTGTGGGGTGGGGCTACTGTACGGAGCCGTTAGGGATTTAAGGAGGTCATCCGCCGTCACCACCGGGGACATTTTGGTGAGGCTGGTGCCGGCCGACACGCTAACCACCCCCGCCGTCACGCAGGGATCAAAATCGTACATGGACGTGTCGATGTCGGCGAAGAGGACGTCGTCCAGCGCCAGGTCGGTGAGGAACCCAGAGGGTGTGGAATGGGGGGAATGAGAGGGGTAAAGGTCAAGGGGGGCAACGGGGGCCACTGCGGGCAGGGCATCCATCGGTCGAAGCTCGGCACAGCAGCCTTCTGCTAAGGAGACACAAGCTGCTTCGGTTTTCGAGCCCGACGTTCTGCAGTCCTTTGCCGGGCCCAAGGATGCAGGGGACGAGGCCGTCAAGTGGGAGGCGTGGGTGAGTGTGGTGGGAGTGAGGGAGGTAGTTACTGTCATTGAATTGGCTGCTGCGGTCCTGTTTATGGCTGTAGAAGGACGTAAAGCCATGTCACTCACGTCACTGGACGAGGCAGGAGGCGGAGAGATGGCGGCGGACGTCTGACTTTGTAACGGGGGAGGTGAGAGAGGGGGAGTGGGCGGAGATGACGTGCAGAAGGAAGAATCCGCGCTGTCGTCCTCCAGCAAAGACGCTGGCGTGAGGCAGACATCCAACGGAGGCGGGCAGGCGGGGGGCACAGACGGGTGTGGCGAAGGTGGAGGAATGATCATAGGCATCAACAACGCGGAAGGTGGGGACACCTGGGCCGTCACCGCTGCTGACAGAACTCCAAATGTGGGCGGGGCCTCACGGAAGCCCTCGTCCATTGGATCGTCGGGCGGCGGCGACGGCGGCAGAAGCAATGGCCGCAAGGAGCCTTCCTGCTTCAGTTCGTCCTGGATACGCCGCAACATGTTGTTGATGAGGACGCGACGCTCCAGGCTGGGCTCGTTCAGTGGCCGCTGGCTGTACAGCTTCATTAGTGAGATGTTGAAGATGGTCTGCCTCTGAAGGGTGTACGACACCTTGGACAGGCCCTCGTGGCCCAGGCCGAATCCTCCTCCTGCCGCCGACGCCTCCAGCGTTTTGCCTTCCAGCACCTCTTCATCCTCATCCAGTTTTCGCTTGGCACCTTTACTGAACATAAATCTGGAACGCAAAGAGAAAAAAAAAGGCAAATTATGGAAAGTTCACTTTTAAATTGCTTTGCAAATATCAGGAGTTCCTGCCCAACTATCAAGTGTGAAATTCATCAACCAAATCCAATGGTCCCCCAATTTTATTTTTTTATAGACATACAAAGGAACCACAAATGTCATTAATTAATGTAGTATGTATAGCTAATAGAGGTGTACATCTCTCCAATTAAAGACGATTCAATTATCCCGATGCATGGACAGTTCCGTGAAGGGGAAATTATCCACTTCAGTTTGATTCAGTACGATTACGACTCGATTCAATATCATACTGCTCAAATTCTTGTTGTCATTTTCCAATGTGAATGAAGTTGACAGTAATGTAAATGTGGCATTTTCTTCACATGTTCAGACAGACAGACAGACAGACAGACAGACAGACAGATAGATAGATAGATAGATAGATAGATAGATAGATAGATAGATAGAGATTTTTTGGTGGGTTTGGGCTGGAACAGATTAATGGCATTTCCATTCATTTCAATGGGGAAAGACGATTTGAGATATGAGCATTTTGAGTTAACAGTGTAGTCACAGAACTACTTCCACTCGCATGTCAAGGCACCACTGTACAGTGTTTCATGAGGCTGTTTTAAAGCAGTGGGGTTATTGCAACAGTAGTTTGATTAAAGCAAGCATTTAAACCAAAGAGCAGATAGAATAGGAGCCTTTTTGCTACAAACTGGGGCCCAACACATACACACACGTGCATGCATGCACAAACACACACACACACACACACACACACACACACACACACACACACACACACACGCGCGTTATGTAATAGCAGCGTTGCCTGCTGTAGTACAAGACCATAGGCCACATTTGAAGCCAAACCCCTTCCACCCTCCCACTATGTGAATACAGCACAGAGCCGCTCAGTGTGCAAGACATACCGCCACAGACACAAGACAGAGACACAGTATATTAAAAAGTGCAACTATTCCAGCGGTTTGAAATACTTTTCCTATCTGATTGGAGAAGAGCAGAAAAAAAAATGAGACAAACAACACTGAAAGGGTGAATACAGGCATCACTGCAGTATGTTTGATTCTAATCCAGGCTGACAGGCTCATAGAGCCAGCCGCTATACACACACACACACACACACACACACACACACACACACACACACACACACACACACACACACACACACACACGCGCGCACACACACACAGGAAGTGTGAGCTGCAAGCCCAGTCGCCATGACTGGTTGGTTGCCATGACAAACAAATTCAGCTGGGAATTCACCCAAAGAGATGACAAAGAACGACCGAAATGGTGGAGGGGGTGGCTTTGGGGTATGAAGGAAGAGGAGGAGGAAAAGAAGGTGGAGTCAAAGGTAGGAGCAGAATGAGCAACATTACACACGGCAAGTGTATCCAGCAGGCAACATGAGAAAAATCATTTCGCCTTACCATGCTGGCTGCTGCATGCTGCTTAGGTCAACAAGGGGGTGATCAGATCACACGTGCGCAAGAAATGACTATGCTTTTCATAGAACTGAGGCTTCATTCATGAACACAAGTTCACCCAAAACAGACAGCTCACCGAAATAATGACTCCACTTGAAACTTATGTTCTAATGTACTGGATATATCAAGAAGTCAGAACACTCTCTTGAGACTTTAAGGCCATTCGTAGCAGGGTACCACCAGAGAGGACTGAGGCACTTGTAAACGCCCTGCTGAGTGACAACTTTCTATTCAAGGCTTATTCAATGGTAGTGCTAGTTTCAGGGTGTATGCTTGTCTCAAGTGCAGATAAATAAGGGCACAGATATATTCACTCTTCGTACAATGCTAGCAGTTCTCGACCACAACAATAACTGTGTCAAATACTGGGGTTGGGATGCCCCTGACGTGACACTAAATTAACTGTTGTGGGTGTGTGCCGTATTCAATTGGCTCAAAACCTCCACCTACCTTACAAAACCTCGGTACGGAAAGCGTTTACAAAAGGATTCATTCTGACTGTGTTTTGCTTTTCCACTCGCTTTTGTAATACCTATTCAAGCCGACGTCACGTATGACGTCACACGGGAAATGATTGCGCAGGATCTCGGTGTACCTCACAGGTCTTCAGCTCAGCAAAGTTGAGCGTCATGCTATTTCTTTGTTTTTATGGAGACCTTTTTTAAAACAACACCTATTTCAAAAGGTGGTGAAGCATCAAATGAGGTGCCAATAGAAGAAGAACATAAGAGAAGAACGCAGTTAGTCCCCAGCATCACAATACGCAGAGTGACTTGTAGGTAGCGTGTTGCTTTTTTTTTTTGTTGTGCTTTAATGCTTACATTATCGTGGTGAACTTGTTTTTATACCTTTAAGGAAAATGATGGATGGATGGACAGTTAAGAATGTAAAAATGTTCCACTGATAAAGAAACATTTTAATTGAAAGGCTGACTGACGCATCATAGAATCTCTTTCGCGTGTTTGCGCTTTGCGATGTTGTTGCTTAGAGAGAATAAACTAATCTGACTTCTGTGGTGCCGACATACGTACATTGCACAAAACGGGGTTGTCGTTAAGAAGAACATTAAAGAGTGAGCGGCAATAGTTTGAAAGCAGTTTGCCTGCGTGTGTGACTGAGAGTGGAAGCAGCTGCGCATGTGTGCCTGTCTGACTCATGTCAGGGTGTTTGGACTCAAACTCAACCACTTATGCACGCAGTGTACAGGGCTGACATACCAGAGGTGCCCCACCCCTTACATTCCACTTCAGTGTCGTCCTCTTCCCTTCCCGTCTGCCCCACCTCTACACTTTTCTGCTTTGCTTTTTCATTCTATTTCATCCCATGCCTTCTCATCATCTCACCACCTCACTCCCCCCCCCCCCACACAAATAAGTTCATGCTATCTCAGTTTGAACGGACAGATCACATGACTTTATGTAATGAAAAAGTGACAGACGTCACCATTCTGATCCTTGTTGGGAGTCTTCAATTAACCGAAGAAACATTTTTGGGGAATGTGGGAGGAAGTTGGGAGTGCCTGGAGAAAACCCACACAAGCACTGGGAGACAATCTGAACTCCACACAGAAAAGCCAGAGCTGGATTTGAACCCGCAAACTCAGAACTGTGAAACAGACGTGCTATAGACTAGGGCTGTAGCTATCAAATATTTTGGTATTCGGATTTCGTGTTGAAAATTCGATCAGATAATCGGGTATTTGAGCAAAAAAAAAAAAAAAAAAAACACTTTTCCACTTACTAATGAACGATCAACTGGTCTGCATTTTTAGATATTCAACATTTTGTACTTAAATTTAACCTTACAGAGGAGCACACCATTTTAGATACATTTCTACCCATATATTTTGGTCTATGAGATGAAATGACGTCAGTACTACAGCAGTGATTACACTTGAGAAAGGCTGGTTTGTTCAAAAGTGATCAGTAGGAACTGCGACTGTGTCAGGTTGTCATCAAAGTGTGCAGAGGTCATTTACCTTGAGCTTTGCCAGCAGCTAGCACGAAACGCTGGCAACACGAACCATACACTACAGTATCAGCATAATTAAGTCGTTTTTATAGCGCCCCTAATTACTGATTGAACATTATTTCAGGATAACGTTGTGTCGGTAGCAACAGGTTGTTTTTCAAGCCCCAAACACAGTCTGGAAAACGAGTCAAGTCAGCCATAACGCCACGACACACTGGTAGGAACAATTTCAAAATAAAGGCATTCCAAGGCATTGGTGTCCAGTGATAATTTTAAAGTTTGAGCCCTGCGAGTCCCAGGGACTCGCTGATCAGAAAAGTATGAATCCCATTATGCATTTAGAGTCCCAAATTTTGAATTCTGAAATGGTCTACTTATTCAATTGCATGTGATAATAACACAAACAACAACAATATACATTGATAATAGGTTTATTTCTTATGCTGCAAAATTTTTTATAATTCAGGCATACAAGAGTTGCTGAAAAATAGGTTCTTATTTCATCCCATGGTTCAGTCTTTGAGTTCATAAATTCTCCTCTCTTTACTCTGCTTCCAATGATGCAAGGCTTTCTCAAACTCAACTTATCATCACAAAAAACGATCCAACTTTAGCTGCTTCCTCTGTGATATCTCTGCAATAAACTTTCGCAACACTTGTTTTAACGTTACACAACTTGGAAATCGTCTGCTTCCCGCGAGGTGAAGGCCGATCTCGCCAATCTCGTCTCGCGAGAACGGAAATCTTATCACGCGAGATCAAAACAACAATGGCGGCGATGGTCAAACTGCGATTGTTGCTGGAAAAAAAGATTTACCGTAGTTTTTTTTGTTTTTACTGGGAAATTTTCTTGCGTCCCAAAAACACACATTATTTGGAACTGTGCGTCCCGCGGGAAAATTATGCGTCTAGGACGCGGGATGCAGAGGTAATGAGATGGCTGGGTGTCCATATATTATTTGGTCGGGTAAGGTTGAATTTGAAGTTGGCCTTCTTTTCGTGTTGGCGGCGTGTTTGTGAGATGTACAGCATTAGACTGTGCGATATGATCTAAAAGTATATCACGATATAAGTATTTTATATTAGTCTTTTTTTGTTTGTGTGTTTTTACTATTGAGAATAAGGAGCTGGAGAAAAAAGGCAGAATTTAGGGAATTTTATTTTAACATATAGCACTTAAGAAGTCGACCTAACTATGAAAAAGTCAAATAAACGGGTCAATATAGAGACATATTTAATTAAAGACAGGAAACTCCTTGACTCGTATACCACGTGTCCATCCGGGGGTATTTAATTGAGTTACTATGCAAGAGTTGTATTGGGACGACTGGTCATTTATTTGAACAAGATTATGCCATTGTCTCGTGCTGCGCGAGTACAGTATGTCGCTTCTTTGTTGGTTTGGATGCTTCTTCTTTGTTGGTTTAACTGCTTCTTCGTCGTGTTTAGAGGAAGCTGTACATTTGCCTAGAGCACGCATAATGCCATAGTTGGGGGTTTGCCTCTAGATTTTTTTTTTTTATATCAAACATTTTATCGAAGGCATTGTCTGTTGATATCGATTGCGTGTCTATCGCGATACATAGTGCGCTATCACCTAGCCATAGTACAACAGGAACAACTGTTGCTACAGTTGGCGTGACTTAATCCTGACAGTGCCCACGTAAATAAGCAGGTATTTGAGTCAGAAAATATGCCTCAAGGATTCTTTTTACTCGAGGACCCGTTCCAACACAATCAACTACTATATGCATTATGTCTCCTCGAATTAATTATCCATCCATCCATTTTTTAATCCGTTTATCCTCACAAGGGTCGCGTGCGTGCTGGAGCCTATCCCAGCTGTCTTCGAGGAGTAGGCGAGGTTGCCAGCCAATCGCAGGGCACACAGACAAACAACCAGTCGCGCTCACAATCACACCGAGCGACAATTTAGAGAGTGTTCCATTAACCTGCCATGCATGCAGGCATGGAGAGAACATGCAAACTCCACGCAGGAAGGCTGGAGCCGGAATCGAAGCCTGCACCCTCGGCACTGTGAGGCTGACGTGCTAACCCATTACCATTCAGTTCGTCCGCGAACTGCCATCTATAGTTTCATAACGGCCCTCTGAAGGAAACTCCGATGTGACCTGCAACAAAAATGAGCTTGGCAGCCCTGGCCTATACACACGAATATCCTCCAATGTCCTGATGTCAACCCAATCGCAGGCTTTCAACTGGAAGTTTTATCAAAACAATCAAATATTTTCAAGTCTTAACAACTGAACAGAGATCCTGAAAGGAGAAAGTGGCCATTTTGATCTGAATGTATAAAAATATGTCCAAAATCATGCCAGGGAATGAGTTTTTAGACAAACATACTTAAGTGCGTGCAGTCGCAGTGAGTGTGTTAGAATGTTTTGTGCAGTAGCGCAGAGCGAGTGGATGGACTGCAGTGATATTATGATCCTGAAACCGGATACCCTGGTTTCCATGCCTGTGCTACACATCCACCCCTCCCCCTCGCATATACAGTGCTATTTCAGGTTCTGGATGCACAAAGTAAAGAGACTAACTCACACAAGACACCGCTGAAGATGAATGTAGCACAACACAGTGCGTGTGTAGTTGAACAAATTCAGCGGCACATTCGGTCAGGACTTTGCTCAAATTGCCCAGCTTTGCACTCTGACATGCAGCTCAACACATGAAGACGACAGTGTGTGTGTGTGTGTGTGTGTGTGTGTGTGTGTGTGTGTGTGTGTGTGTGTGTGTGTGTGTGTGTGTGTGTGTGCGCGCGCATGCCAACAAGACACACAAAGTGGTCGCCATAAACACATTCCAAACAAAACCAGAGGATGAGCAACTTGAGATTGTCTCCTGAAGAGACCCACCCCACCCATGTTTTGAATATAAAATGGAGTACAGCGCTGCCTAGGGGTGGGCGATAGATATCGTCCTCGATATTAACGTCAAAGATGTTTTCACGATGCGCGATTTTCATTATCGATAATTAATACAGTGTCCAAAGCCGTACAAAAACGAAGGGGTCCACTAATTGGCTGCAAATGAAGAGGAAGTGATGCAATCCCCATTCGGCAAACCTGCATGTGTCGACGGCCAAGTCAGAGGAATTGATAAGTCCTCATTTTGCAAGGGTTTGACAAGACTGACTTCGGTCAAAAAAACAAAAAAGAAATTGTACGATGCACCGTGAAAAACAATTCGCCAATGTTTGTGATTTACCACGAACTATGTGAAGGATTACATGATTTTGCGACTCCACTACCGCTACAGAAACACGCCCATGAAACCCTCTTATTATTTTTTTTTCATTCTGACTGCTGTAGTAGCTGCAAATGGTAGACATTTACATACTACACATCAGACTTTGCTGATATCTCTCATGAAGGAGAAGCTAGATTAAATAAATTGCCAGAGATATTCTCCAAAATCAATTAAAACACCCCTTGAACCAACAAGATTTTAATTCTCTCCTCTTTCATCGATAACCATTTCAAATAACAAAGCGTATGTAGGAACAGTTGTTCGAACTGCATTACTGTCGATGTTTTCTGTTTTTCTGTTCTATCATATTTGTTATTTTATGTTGAATGTTCTGTAAAGCACTTTGTCACAGCTGCAGCTGTTGTGAAAGCGCTATATAAAAAAAGATGCAGTATATTGAATTGTTTTTATTGCCTGCACATAATTTGAAATTCTTTATTGTTAAATATTGCCATAAAAATGGTTGTACGTTTTGCAGAAGATGTATCGAAAAAGGTAAAATGCAAACAAGAGTTGGTCAGAAACGATGTCTACTCATAACCATTCTGTGAGGCAAGTGCAGATTTCCAGTATTTGGGGGGATAACATCATCAAGTGGTGGCGATCGAGTTTTTGAAAAAATAACGAGCTATTTGTTTTTAGCCCATAGTGCCCACCCCTAGTGCTGCTTTGACTTACGAGTTTAAATCGTTCCATGACCACACTTCACAGTCAACACACTTGTGCCTCAAGTCATCTTTCCCCATTGAAATGAATGGAAATGCCACTAAACTGGTCCATCCTTCCCAAAAATGCATGTTTCATCATAATTGTCATGTGTTATGTGTGTTGATAATAAAAACAGTACTTTATATTCTTAAATCATTGTATGGCTCTTTCCAATGTGTGGCCACCAGGGGGCATTACAATCCAGGCATATGAATATGCACAAAGACGATCACAATTGCTCAGTAAGCTGAGGTAATATTAGTCTTTTTTTTTTGGAAAGCGTAAAGAATATATGCCTGTGCGTATTGCTATATTGTCTGTCTATATGTGCTGCTGCACCATTTGTTCAAATATCTGTCTCTTAAAGAGTCATAACACCCCAACATCGATGGTTTTTGTCAGGTTGTCAATGGCATTTTGAACTGTGTTAGTATTAAGCTAGCAGATTTCGCAAAGCAGTTTTCTGGTTGTTTGAAATACAGGCCTAGTCCTCCATATTTGACATTTAGTTTGACGGTAAAATTCAAATTACAGTGGCAAAAAAACTTTAAGCATACGCTTGCCCACTTTATTGAAGAATTGGTAACTATCTCCAAACAATAAGACACAAACAAACAAATAAGTGTCTTAAATTTTGCTCACAAGTCAAACCAACAAATAAAAATCAACAGCTCATACCTCAAAAACTTGCAAGTCGAAGTATCCTGGTCATTTGTTGTGACCAAATTATTCAGGATTTAGTAACAGACTGATCCAAACAAGTACATTGAGTTAACATCATGGTGATACAAACTTCACCTGGGACATATTTATGTTCTTTGGTTGTGTGCGTGTGTGCGCACGTGTTTGTTTCTGTCTCACGTCATGATATCATTCACATGACAGAGGTCAGCTGCGTATCAGACCGCAAGTTCACAACACTACAGCGTCCTGCATAATGACAGGCTTCGTTACAAAGCACAACAGTTTCTACTAGACGTCCTGCAGAGCATATTCACGTGGAGATAGTGGACAGGCCTGTGATGCTCATGTGAGTGAATACAAAATTGATTACGTTACAACAGAATTTGTATTTGTTTTGTCCGTATGCTGATTTCAATGGAAAATGCGTGTTTACTTTAAAGTTAAACGAACACAAATGTGTCCTTTAACTTTCAGAGGATGGATTTAAAAAAAGACAGCATGGTGGATGAGTGGTGAGCACATCCACGTCTTGGTTATGGGGTTGAGGGTTCGAATCCGGGTTCCAACCTTCCTTTGTGGAGTTTATATGTGCCCACTGTGCTTGTGTGAGATTTCTGTCAACTGTCCTTAGTTGTCAATGTGAGTGTAAATGGTTGTTTATTGAATGGTCCCTGCGATTGGCTGCTGACCAGTCGAGGGTGCATCGCGCCTTTGGCTTTGGGCGTGAGGCACCGATGTGTAGCCTCGAGCACGTTAAAAACCCGAACAGTGATAAATAAATGGAAAAGAATATGGATGGATGAATGGATTTCAATATACTGTCCTTTTGATGACTGACAGCAACAAGGATTGGAGGCAAATTTTAAATATTATATCTAATTTTATTCCCCTTTTCAAAAGGAAAACTTTAAAACGACTGAAGAAAGTGCTTCAGTGTCTGATTAAAGCAGAACACGCATGACGCATCATGAGTACTGTATGTTAACACTGAACAATGAAAAGCGCTTTCTGGAATGACATCCATTCGCAATAATAGCAGCCACTGAAGTGTTTCTTTCCTTAAATTATTATCATTAGGTGTATGAAGAGAAAAGACAGAGGAGTAAGTAAATTTAGGTCAGCAGACGTGTCTGCATGCTGTGGAGCACTCCTCTCTTCCTTGCTAGCCTCTGGTGGGAGAAAACGCATCTTGACACTTCCAGCGACAGCCCCAGGAACTACTGAAATCTACAACCTCAATCTGTCTTGTCAATGGCTGCTCCACTACTGCAGTTGACCTACCATACTATTCAAGTGTACATGTCTTAACATGTCAGTACACCTGTTTTACGACTGCAGTATACCTGCTACACACCTGTCTCATTACAGCAGTTTATTTTCCTCTTATTACAGAATGACTCTCACGACTATGGCATCCCTGCCTTAATGATGGAGTGATCCTGGAGTATATTCACCTCCTAAGTCCAATATATCTTACCTGCTATTGTAGTGTAGCTGGCTTAATACGAAAGTATGCCAGCATTATTACTGCAGTGTACTCGCCAGCAGCTGCAGTATACTCTCCTTGCCTCACGACAGCAGTACACCTACCTTACTTTTGCAGAAATGATGTACAGCTAACTACCAGATATCCCAGTTTAATACATCTCTTGTTCAGCTACCAACAATGGCTCCAATAACTCTCTTAATGTCAGACTTTAAAGAAGTGTTTCCCAACCTTTATTCAGCCAGGACACCCATTTCACATTCGAAAAATCTCACTGCACAAAAGTGTCACAAAAATTATGACTGTTGAAATAATGTTCATCTCGCTTCAATTTACTCATACCTTGACGTACTTACTGTGAGGTCTGTGCCTGTTGAACACTACAGCAAGTTGATATACTCGCATGAAGACAGGACTTAGATCTGTTGTATGAGTGGCAACAAGTAGATACACAAATTAATTTTATGTTGTGCCGTATATTGGAAGAACATTTCATTGATCTGTGTGTCATTATATGTCGCTGGCATAGGTAGACGAATACATACATTTATAACTAATGAATACACATTTACAAGCAAATTAACAAGCATTACTGGAGAATTTCCCGCAGCACCCCTGATGATCTTAATGATCCCTTGCGAAACACTAATGTGCAAAAGCACCCTGGTTGGGAATAACTGCATCAAAGCTTTGGTGTTGGAAACTAACATGTCACTTGTCTAGATCCATCCATTATCAACACTGCTTATCCTGAACAGGGTGGTGGGGTGTTCCTGAAGCCTTCCCCAGCTGACTTTGGGCAGAAGGCCGACTCCCCCCTGAACTGGTCGGCAGTCAGTCGCAGGGCACATATAGGGACAGACAACCATCCGCGCCCACATTCACACCGTCACCGAGTAGGAACCGACCCCACCTGTCCACACACAAGTTAGGCGAGTGTACCACTCCATCATCAGTGACTACTTGTCCATATGTTTCTTCCAAAAGTAAAGAAAGAAGCTTTTAGGGATGTATTCTACTCTTCCTTAACGTTCACAATTTTCCAAAATTCTTCCTTGTTTTAGAGGAGTATGACACCATCAACAAATGAGGAAATGTTGGTTGTCCCCTCCCCCAAAAAAAAAAAAAAAATATATATATATTTACAGAAAGAAGTAATTTTTGCCCCTCCATAAATGATTAAACTATTGAAGTGTCAACAAGATTCAAGCTTTGAACTTCACCGTTAAACTGCATGCTATAAAATGAAACTTGTCACTGCTCTGACCAAAACAGAAACGTACTTCGCATAGGTATAACATGCAAGTAAAGCTGTCCCATGCCATGCACTTTCTTATGGAACATGAGCTGCTTGAAGACATGTACTCTCCTGGACGACTTTCCTGCAGCACTTCCAATTGTTTAAGATGCCACCAGACAAACACCTCTGCAGCTCCAGACAGACCTAACACCTCTGACACGACCTATATGACGCTTGAGAATCAGTCAGTGACTCTGAAGAGGAACTGCAGTCATTCTAACAGGCTGCTGTGTTGTGGTGCATGTTACAAAACACTACCACTACCCCCCTCTCCAAGACTGAGACAGTCCCACTGAATCGGGTTCAAACATTACACGCTACGGCAGCTATACTGGCAAACAATACTAGAACGAGCATTAAAAGGGTGCACATGTAAAATGTTGTGATCGTTAACATATCGCTGGAGCCAAAACGCAAACAGTACGGTAACTGGAAAAGTTAAGATCCACTTTCCTCGACTGGGATAAACTGCAAAGCGGCGGAGGTTCCCTCGACTGTCTTGGCTGTTAAAGAACATTGAAGGACGATTTAAGTATAGCTTGGGTCTTGTCTTAAGACCTTTATTACGAAAACTTTCTTTTCTCTAAGGTCCCATCGGTCACAGCTCTAACAAACACGACCGCATTCCCGTGTCTATAATTCGGTACAAATTATGTACTGTGTTAACCCGGCGGTGCTCTCTGTACAGTTACGGTTACCTTGACGTGTATGTTCGAGATCAACTTGAAGTGAGATTAAGTGTCTTACCAGATTCAGGTCCACTGGAGTTTGGAAGAGAAACATTGGTAGATTTAAACAGTCCACTCTACAGGGGGAAACACAAAGCGTCCGCGCTGCTGGAGACTCTGTCACACAATGGCGCTGATCGCAGGGAGAAACTGCCTAGCTCGGAGGAACGCTGCTACCTTCGCGGACTGTCGGACAAACTTCGAAAACCGGCTACCCACTGACAGATTCGTGACGTTTGACGCCTGAGTGGAAATGGGGCCAAAAAAACGTATGAGCCCAGCCTGGCACACGTGAAATGTATAATTATACACAATAAACATTCACGATATACTGTATATACAGAAAAGAAGTCCGTTACCATGACTTAAGCACACACCTTTTTACAGTGTTTATTATACATTGTCAGCGAAGTGATGTGTTTGAGGGCATTATAATTAATAATAGAACACTTGCCATTTGTTCAACCTATTAACCGTCACTTGTGTCACACGTCTATTATGGAATTTTATGAGAAACTTGTAAAGCCACTACTCAGGCAAAACGTACAAGCCATATTTGCTTTTATGTAACTGCCGGATGGTATAGAAACATTTTACACCACAGAGATCCTTGCACTGTACTTTTGTCTATAGCCACGCACTTTCTGGGCTGACACAGAAGGGCTAGACGAGAGAGCAGCAGCAGCTGCCCTGACGTGACGCCATTTCATTTAACTCCACCCCGAGTACACCCCCCCTCCACCCACTGCGTTTTAAACTGGCTATTACTATAACTATGAGGATGTTTTTCAGGTTGTTGATGCGGTCACTGTGGTGCCAGTAAATCGCATCCCAAATTAACAGATGGCAGGTTGACCAGTAAAATAACAGATAGGCAGTTGTTTGAACAGACAAAACAGCAGTGGGGCTTTAGAGTGTAGAAGACGGGGCAACTGAAAGTGTGCGCTTACCACCCCCCATTGCACACTCACCGTTGTGCTGCTATACACTCACAAAAACAATGCAGAGCTCCATGTTTGTCCAGACAGTATGTCTACTCTCAAAACAGACTTTGATCAAGACAGCCGTTCCGAGGATTTCCAGTTTTTATTGAGCAGGATATTTGGAACACATGAGATGCATCTGTTTTGTTAAGTACGATCTAAATTATGATTACTCCTTAGAATCTGTGCAAAAGCATAGATCGTAGTTTTTATAACTCTTAAATGAACTTTTATTCCTACAGTATTAGTAACTGTGAACTATTGGGAATGACTTTGTTTTCACATGATTATTTGAGTTGTTGTGAAAGCGCAACATAAAGGTTGAGGTTTTTCAACAAATGATATTGAGAGGCAAAATCTGTGGGCCACAGTGACAGTCTTTCTCCAGGCTATTAGCACTGATAAGGGTAAAATGCAAAGGTGAAATGTGGAAAGTGACACTATATTTGTAAAAAATTGCTACTGCTACCATTTTACAAACTATGCAGATCATACTCTTAATGAGGATAAAAATAAAAGTTGATGAAGTTACACAACAGAGTCACATTCATCACACTACTACATCCAATTTCCTTCAACGGCATGCCACAAATATTTGGAAGTTGCATAGCAAATGATGTTATCACTGAGATTTGACTGGATAAAAAATGTTCCCCCTTCCTTCCTCCACACTTCATGCTGTGAAAGCCTAGACAGCGATTAAATAGTGAACTTTTTTTATTTCTTAAACACAACTACACAATGCTCCATATGCCAGGCTCGATCAACAGATATACTGTAAATTAGTGGCGTTCCTTCGGGCCTTCACGGCCTTCTCTGCAGGCATAAACACAATCAGTAGCCTAGACCTACAATTATAACACAAAAGAAATGGAAATACTGTGCAGTAATTTATTTCCAAGTCTTTTGTCTTCATTTCATTGTGTATGTCTTGGCCACGAGCTTCCAGTTCTTTGTGGATAATTTTGTTTTTTTTAGTCCAATCAGATTTCAGCTTCGATGTGTCACCTGCAGAAAAAAAAACATTCTGCAGGCCCTGTGATGCATGAGTTTCTCCATCCTCTCATTGGTTCAGATACTATCGCTTCTGATTGATTCAGCTCGATGTGTGGCCAAAGCTTGATTTCCGATGGAGGACGATATGAGACCATGATTGAAAATTCACTTTCAAGGCATACTTTTCAAAAAAAAAACTGCACTTTGGAGCTATTTCAACCAACACTGCTTTGCGGACTGGATTCTTTTCAATTTTGGGGGTGTTGGGGAGGGGGGGTTATTTCAGAGTGGTTATGGTTGAGTAAACAAGTCAGACTACTACTGTCATTTATTTATTTATTTAACGTTTTCATATTGATAAAAATTGATTGTAAGGTAATATATTGTGTTGTATTAGTTTGGAGTTCTTGCGTTTGTTTTTTGTTTTTTTGGGTGGGGGGGTACATATTGTGACATTATGGCGCTATTAAGAGGTAGATTCGCTCACGAATACCAACTGAAGGCCTAGGTGCAAAACTCACTGCCCACCACTGCTGTAAATTATTAATCCAGTGAGAGAAATTTAAGAATTGAGCAACAAGAAACAAGGATAATAGTATTCAACCATTTCAGGACTGTTGTGATGACTAAATATGAAGTACGGTAACTACCCAGTTACTAAATATGAAGTAGCGGGTACAATAGTCAAACTTCACTTTGCTTATTATTTATTTATTTTTTTTTTTTAATAAAGAAAATTGTCTGCCACCATGAATGACAACAAATGTGATGCCGGCATGCTGTGTGAGACTTTTTTTTTTCAACGTTTATTCCAAAAGAAGGTGCAGCCTGAGAGAGGGGTGTTCAAAGACTGAAAAGAGAAGAATATACCCAGGAAGTCATCTGAAGTCATCACGCACATACAACGCACTGAGACAACAGTGACTGCCACTTGTCAAAAGTTAAGGTTAGTTTATTAGGTATTAGTAGTTATTACTACTTTTCAATGAAATGTAATGTACTATTTCCAGTTGAAATGCGCTGTAGTCTATCAATAACCTAAACAACTGCGGCAGTAAAGTCCTAATTACGGTAAATATTTGAATAAAAAAATACTTCGAGGCCATCAATTTAAAACAATCACGAAAAACAGCAAGTAGGCGGTAACTGAGCATGCTTTTTCGTGCGGCGTGGCGACATATTCTCACCCCGCTGCACAAAGTATTTCATTGTGCACTCTTCATAACCTCCAAACGTTGGATTTTTGGGGCCCTGTATTTCTAGCTCTATTATTTTCAATGGGGAACATTTGCTACCCTATCTAAACAAATCAGAGGTCTACTAGCATCCTGCAAGGGTTTTGTCAGTTACATAATCTCTGTTTCAAATGTAGGTATTTGTGATTAATCACCAATTAGAAAGCCTTGTAACTGGTCAAAATTCAAGCAAGCAACTCTGGTCCGATAATAGTCTTCATCGTACCAAATGACTAACCACTAAAATTGGATTTTAGATTTTACAGTGTCGTGAATGAATGCCAAGCAGCGAGGAGGAATGACTCTAAATAAAGATTTCAGGTCAAAAACAGGAAATGGCTCAGTGAGCAGAGAGGGCAGGGCCATAGCAACACCAACTGGAGCGCTGTACCCACAACATCCCTCCCTCCCTTTAGCTGTATTTCTCTCGCTCTTCTTTTATCTCCTTCATGGTGACAAATCCGGTTGCTCCTCTTTCTTGCGTTTCTTATTTCCACTGTCTAGGACCAAAAGTATTTGGACAATTGCAGTTCTTATCAATTTTCTTTTATCCGCTATCACAATGAATTTGAAATAAACGTACAGTATCAAGATTTGACTGATGTGTCGACATTCAGCTTTAATTCAGTGTTTCATCAAATTTACCATTAAGTAGAAGCATTTCATTTTTTACAATGTGCGATTGATATTATTGTAAATGCCACCACTTTTCTGAAACTTGGATGAAATTCCTTTGTAGTCAATAACTGCAGCTGAGGGATCTCAGCAAATCCTCTCCAGGGATGCTTTGCTAGAACTTCATTGCTTGTTTGTTTGTGTGTCCGCCTTCACGTTTGTCTTCAATGAGTGCAAAGCATACACTTGGGTTTAGATCATACCATTGACTTCCATCCATTCATTTTCTATTGCTTATCCTATTCAGGATAATAGGTGAGGACTGATTGCCAGTCACGCAACCATTTACCCGAACATTTACACAAATGCTTAATTGAGTGTCTTAATTAACCTAAAATTTATAGACCGTTGGAATAAGCATTACATGGACAATAGCCACACAAGCTCCGGGGAGAACATGCAAACTCCACACAGACGCTCGAGGCCCCATTTTCACGCCCGGTACAAGTCAAACACAAAGTGCAGTCTAACTGAACGCATGGGTGGAGTTTTCTTTCTTTTGGCATTTTTGGAGATGGGCGCAGATAGAAATAGATGTTTGCGCCATTGTGGGAGTAAACACAGCTAACATGATTGCCAGCCAATCGAAACCTCTCCACTCATTCCCTTAAAATTCAGCCCAGGTGAAGCACATTGTTTACAGAGCAGAGATCAGCACGACTGCCCTGAGTGAAGGAGTTGAAGTATCTTTGGGTCTTGTCCATGGGTGATGGAAGAGTGGAGAGGAGATCGGCAGGAGGATTGGTGCAGCGCCTGCATTGATGGGGACATCGGTGTGTCGTGGTGATGAAGGAGCTGAATGGAAAGGTGAAGCTCTCAATTTTCCAGTCAATCTATTTTCTTCTCTCCTCTGGTCACGTGCTGTGGGTCATAACTAAAAGACCAAAGAAATAAATAAGTTTGCTTTACCTTACAGAAAGGGTGGGATGCTCATTTATCCAGAGGGGCTCAGAGAGATGGTCTCTCCAGTTAAGTTTTCCTTCCAAATCCCAACGGTACGAGCCAGGACATGATAGAGAGACTGTGGGCTCTATTTTTATGGCTGGCATAAATCTGGCGCAACGCATGACATATTTCCGCACAGCGGCGGGTTAAATCCGGTGTTGGTAACTTGGCAGGGGAGCACAGACTGGCGGATCTGCGAGGTGGGCAAAGCCTATGTGGGTATGGTCACAGCCAGCTCCAATTGTGAGCAATCTGAGCGGCTCCTTTCAATCGTTTTAAATGTGGCGGGCCAGTCATGCACTGGAATCTCAACACAGTGGAAGCACATCTGCGCCATGAAGTGGGCAATTGGAGACCCCCACCATCCCCTCCCCACTCACCTCAAATTGTTCAAGTGGCCCACGCATCCCAGAGCTGTGCTGCTCAGTGGGATGATTTAAAAGAGAAGTCCCAACATGGTGCCTGCAGGCAACAGGCAGCCCGAAAGGAATACATGAGCAGCCGGTGGGCCAGTTCAAATACCTCACCAGTGCTGAGACAATGTGATTTACTGGAAACATATCGAAGCAATCATTTAAAAAATGCTAACACTTGCAGAGATTTATCAAAAGAAAGTGTTGCATACTGATATTATCTGTTGTATTCCCTGTTAAAACATGATTGACCAATGTGAGTAATTTGAGAACTTATTAACAGGATGAATGTCTTCACGTAGATACAATATCATTTAATCAACACATAATCATAAATTGAGCTTTTTTTTTTTTTTTTTAAATAACTGTGTAGCATTATGGTAGCCCTTGCATTAATCAATACCCACGAGTAGCTCTTTCTTTAAAAAACGTTGGTGACCACTAATAAAAATATATTACAATGATTCAGAGGGTTTGATGCCAGCTGTTCACATATTCATGAATGAAATATGCCTAACATCCACTACACAGGTCCAGGGAAGAGTTGGTTGAAGTGGCTGGAGGGCGGGAAATCCAGGCTTAGGCTGCTGCACTCGCTACCCGACCCTGGATAAACAGAAGAGGATGGATGGATGATATAAAACAGGGGTCGGGAACCTATGGCTCGCGAGCCATACGTGGCTGTTTTGATGATCGTATCTGGCTCGCAGATAAAACAGAATATTCTTGCTTGTTTAATCCATCCATCGATTTTTTTGCTGTTCAGGGCTGCAGCTGGCTCCAGGAGCAATTTTGATTGGATAATACTGGCCTACGTTGGCCGTTGCTGAGGAAACATGTAAACGCCCCCTTTTGAATCAGCCCGCTCGGTCATTAGCTCAAAGCTAATCCTAAACGAATAAGATGGCGAAAAGAAAAAAAAGATGACAAGTATGGTCAACTTCAGGACGAATGGACCAAAGGATTCGCCTTTGTGGAGAGAACAGGTTCCGCGGTGTGTCTGATTTGCAATGACAAAATACCATCGATGAAACGGTCGAATGTGAAGCGGCACTTTGACACGCGCCATGCTACGTTCGCATCAAAATACCCTGCGAGAGACAGCGGAAAGGAAGCGTGCAAGCTACTGAGCAGGGTGCAAGCTAGCCAGCAACAACTCCGCGTATGGACACGGTAAACTCACTATAATTCCGCTAGTTTTGCTGGATTTTTAGCACTCGTGAGGAATGGAAAACCATTCACATTAATGGTGAGCATTATCACAAAACTATTTAAAAGAATACATTCAGAACCGTATTATACTGACATTTTGCTGAATTCATTTTTAAAATGCAGTTTTATGTGTATATATATATATATATATATATATATATATATATATAAATATTTTGCTTTTATGGCTCTCTTAGTCAAAAAGGTTCTCGACCCCTGATATAAAATGTGGCAGGACTTCACCAAACTGTGAGACATCTCCACCTACCAGTAACAGACTGCTGATAATCATGTCATACATATCTCAACATCTGTGCAATGCAGGCGACCAGTGGAAACTTGCCACTAGGTGTAAAAAATGGATGACGCACAAAAACAAAAAAAAGTATCAAGATCATTTATCATAATTACATGTATATATTTGTAAAAGTATTTGATTCACTTTTGAGTGATATTTTAACAGAAAAAAAAACAACAATCCAATCTGTGTGTGCTTGGAAGTATGTGTGAAGAATAAGACTCGATAATCATATGCTATAAAACAGGGCGTGTCACAGCTCAGCATTGTGGCGAGAGGTTGGGGGTAGAAAGGAGAAAGAGGGGTTGGGGGTCCGGCTGGGGTGAACAACAAGGGAGTTTCGGGGGTGATCCCCCCCCCCCCCCACAAACTAACCATCTGCTTTAATTCCCACTTTGTCACTCCTTTTGCCCTGATATATTTCCTCTCTATTGATACACTCCAGCTGACGACCCCAGGTCCTTACACATAAACTCTGAGTTGGAACATAACCGCTGTTGAAGACACTGGTCAGCTTTCAGTTTTTTGTATTTACTATTTTCAACATAGGATGTCATCGAAATATAGTATGTCAAACAGATCAGCTCTACAAGTAAACTTTTCTTCACTGCACTTTTCAACATCCCTGTCTTACACAGTAGTGATTTGTATCTTGGGTTCTTGTTGAGAACTGGTTCCCAGAGTATTCATTCCATGGCATCATTCTTGTAAATTATTCCCTAATCATTATTCATTCATTATTATACATTATACAAGTATATTATTACATGTTAATTCATGTTTTAATTTACAGCTTTCACTTTCTTTTGTTGTTGTTGTTGTTATTTTATGTTTTTTGTAAAATGCTTTGTTAAATCTGCAGCTGTTGTGAAATGCGCTACATAAATAAAGTTGTATTGTATCAATTCCAGGCAGCCTGGTAGTCGGCTGGTCAGCACCTCGGCCTCACAGTGCAGAGGTGCAAGGTTCAATTCAGGCTCCGGCCTCCCTGTGTGGAGTTTGCATGGGTTTTCTCCGGGTATTCTGGTTTTCTTCCCACATCCCAAAAACATGCATGGTAGGTTAATGGAACACTCTAAATTGTCCGTAGGTTTGAGTGTGAGCGCGAATGGTTGTTCGTCTATGTATGCCCTGCGATTGGCTGGCAACTGGTTCAGGGTGCCCCCCGCCTACTGCCCAAAAACAGCCGCGATGGGCTCCAGTTTCACCCGCGACCCTTGTGTGGAAAAGCGGATCAGAAAATGGATGGATGTATCAATTCCAATCAGCACGAATGAGGTCGCCACACACGTTGCGTAGCAACGTTACTTACTAGCGTGGCTAGCACGAAACATGGCGCCAAAAACTCGCCCAAAGGTTATTTTACATTTTACTAGAAATCATCACAACAGGTCAACTCGCAGTAATTGCAAATCATATAAATATTTCGTCTAAGGGAGGCAACACTTCTAATATGCCAAAGCATTTGCACACACACCATGCGATAACTTCATTCCGGTCACGCTTTTGATACGCTCTTTAGTGCTCAACCCAGCAGCAGTGGCAACGACCCACGTCCTCTCCTGTCAATACGCCAGGTAACGATGTTCGTGCCATTTCATCTTTATTGTAGAACCTGTCGCGTGACGAGTCTGACTGGCTACGGTTAGCTTCTCCTTTCACCAAGGCAGTAGAGAGTGAGTTTCCAGATCAGAGTTGGACCTGAGTTGATTATATATCTCACTGGCTTACCTAATAATATTTATGTCATATATGGGTGTTGAAATCTTACTGGACATGAGTACACAGAAAAATCTAGGTTGCATGTTAAAAATGTCGCTTGGTTACAGATGTCATAAAGTCATAAAACAAAGTGGGTGCTAATCTACTTGTTTAGTCTCCATTTTTTCCTCAAAAGTATCCATAAAGAATGGAAATCGATTGAATTGAGAATGGAATCAGAATCCTAAAAACATTATGAATTGCCATCCCAATCCCAGAGTTTGACGATGTTAATGATCAAATACAACTAAAATTAAAATGAAACTTACCTTTGTGATTATGTCTGACTGGCATGTAGCATGCGCAGAATGAAGGCATTTAACTTAAGCTTGCTAATTGTAACTTGGGAAAAAAAAAATCTCTTGTGTTCTCATGGGTACACGGTGGCCAGTACTCCTTGTGCTTTCAAGGTGAATCTTCACATTATGTCGTGAGACTTTGTGGTGTATATTTTGTTCTTTTTTTTTACATGCTTGTCACATTGTACTGGACAGAAACGTGCACTTTCAGCTTCGATGGTCATCATCACACTTTTTCCTTTTTCGTTTTCTCTTTATTTATCACAATTGCCCTTCCATTGTGGCATCACAGGAAAACACACAGTAACCAAAAAAAAAAAAAAACATCGTCAAAGCCAACTCACAGTGCTGAAGTCTCACGTGAAATCATTCATGACAACTCTTTGACCTCTGGAGTTTTTCTTACTTTCGAAGCAAATTTGGTAGCATTCCCAACTTCAGGTGCATTTTAATTAGGAGCTTCTATTGTATTGATCTGTACATGTCAGTGGCACACAGGACATCAGTCATTTTGCTTTTTTTTTCCCAAATATGGCTAAAAACGTCAGAAACGTATTTAATGCATATAATAAATCTACATAGAATGGGATATTAAGTAAAAACTAGGCCAATCAGTGAATAATATTACAAATGGATGCCTTTAAAGTTCAAAATACTTTTGAAATACCAGACTGGAGAACAGAAAATTGGTTACAAACATTTCCATTTCAGCTGGAACTGCTAATATGGACAATGAACTTGCTGTCAAACAAACACTTCACTTGGTCATACCTTGAAGTTTTATTTAAGTTCTATTTAAATAAATCCAACTTCATCTCATTTAAATGGTTTAAATCTATAGGTAGGGATCGAGCACAGACATATTTCCTTCATTTTCTGGATTTAAAAACAGGGAGGAACCCTTAAACATGCATCGCAAGCTTCACGCCTTCAATGGTACACAAAGCTGAAACACATCTGTGTGAAATTTTCACCCTACACAGCCACATTTTCCCCTCTACCAAATAAAGTAAGACTTCCTCGATCCTTGTAAATACCTTGACTCACACACATTACCAAAAAGAGGAAGTATTAGTCAATAAACCTTCTGCGGTGTTTCCACTTTAGTGAAATCTGCTCACAAAATATATGATTTCCTGCAGCAACAAGAAGACATAAACATGGCGCAAACAAGCCAATGTGATCCTATCACGTAGATTAGCTTTTGTTTTCAGTACTCTGCACAATATAAATGGTTGTAGAGTTTTTAGGCTTTTCACAATTACAGATGGGAAAAAAGTACAAACTTGTAAGCTGGGGCACTCACAAGTCAAGGTGCCACTGCATGATAATCATCATTTTTCAAGTCTTATTGCACAACTGGTACGGGCTACCTTTTCTGTTGAAAGCAATTGTAGTTGTCGCGCGTGTGTCGCCGCCCATCATTCCATCTGAAACGGTCAGGTAAAATAAATCCCAGCTCTACTGCTGACTGATGCAGCATTTTACCAGGGATGTAGTGTGAAAGTGCTTATGTCGTGCTAGGGCAAGATGATGAGCAGGGAACCCATAAGAACGTGGTTGACTGAGCTGAAAAATTGGTTCTGTTAAAGGAGAACTCAAAAAAAAAAATGCCCCCAGAAATCAAAACACAATATTGTGATTAAGGCTACATTCACACTGCAGGGCATGATGGAGATGTCTACTAAAGATGACATCACGTCATTGCAGCGCATAATAAATGATCCGTCTGCATGGCTGAATTATGACTATCACCACAAATGCCCACTTCATGCTTCATGGATACAAATGACCGAGGGGGGGGACAGTCTCCAAATGCCCACTTCACAGATGTGACCTGTGACTACCTTGGCCAACTTGACATCACCCGCAAACTGAGGTTTTCTTTACTCTTCGAGTTACCTAGCACACTTTGATACTCTGCATGGGCTACAGTGAGTCAGTTTCCGCTTCCACAATGTGTACAGACAAGTGAGCGCACCCCTTCTGTGCTCACGAACAATCGCGAACAATTGGCTGGAACACAAGCAGGCTGTGTTCACTCCCACTACAGTCCAAACATCCCTTTCTACCTGTGCCCGTCTACGAAAATACATAAAGAAACTCCACCCATGCACACAGACTTCACTTTGTGTTAGATTGGCGCTGGGCACAAAAATAGGGCCTTGAGTCTTGGGCCTGCTTGAGGTTTCTTCACAAGGGTGAATTTTCCCTTGCCTCCACTGTCAAGTGTTTGCTCACGTGGGGTTCAGTTACTCTTTTAATATGTGAGGAGCGTGGACTTAGACCTGCTCCATGTGTAAAGTGCCCTGAAGCAATTTCTGTTGTGATTTTGGTGCTAAAAATGCTGTCCTTGCAGTTAGTAAACCTGGGTACTGATTTTAATGTACATCATTTCCTCCTTGATGGTCGCCCATTTTAACACATTTTAACACCTTACAATCCTATATAAGTGCAAACAGACAATGGCAATATGTTGATTGTGTTTTGAACTCATCTCAGTGTTGAATAGTCAGCCGGCACTGTGACAGAGATGATACTTAAATTCAACAGTGTTGTCATGCCAAAGTGCCAGACCAATAACCCCATTAGAATCACACGCATAGGATGGAGCCAGGCGAGTATTAGTCGGTCCTTATTAAATAAGCATCATGAAATATGTGTAGTTGTCATGACAGCGTCGCAAATAAAGCTTGTGATTTCCCGGATGCCCCCGGGCATATATCAACTGCAGTCAACTTTAAAAGCAAGACAGAAGTAGGGCTGTGTTAAGTTTATGTAGTATCTTTTTAAGGCTTGCCCAGATGTCAAAGCTGCATGTATATGCACTCCTTGCTCAGTAGGCTAATGCAGTGAACTTTCGTTTATCTGGGTGGGTGGGGAACGTATCCCGCTGACCATACAAAAATCAAAAGAGAGTTAAACATTGGACATTTTAACACCAACATATTCAACCAAAGCATCCAGTACATTTCTCAGAGGCATATAGAGTATTCTCGATGCTTAGTAAGGGGCCTTCTCTGCCTCTTTTCATTTACTGTATATTAAGAAGCATTCAGTGCTGGCCAACATGTTGCTACACTGAAGGCACACAACTCTGAATTCTGAAATGCTTGTCCGCGGATTATTATTATTTTATATTGGTCCGATACTTGGGGAAAAATATTTTTTTAGAAGCTGAAGGAAACATCTTAACCAGAGGGGCCATTAAAAAAAACAAAGCACCATGCTAGAAATAGTAAAGAGGCCCAAACTAATCATAGATTAAACCTTAAGGTTGATTCGTCTGTCCATCCGCCACCTGATGAATCCTATTTCTCTGAGTCACACCGCTGCTATTGGCTGTCCAAGAACTACTGTATTGGAAACACATCAATAAACAACACAGTCGCAAATGTAAAGCAGTAATGTCAACCCACTGGTAAAAATAGTCCACAATACTTGCAGCAAACTATGCTACAGACGGTGCTTGAGGTAATTTGACCAGTTGTGGGATTTGAAATCAAGAGGGACGGTTTGCAGAGAGCGATAGATACAGATACAGAAATTACAGGGTAACTTTTTAGCTCGCCTTCTCAACATGAACATCATACAGGAAGAGAAAGAGAGAGAGTGGTGTTTACTTGATGCAATGTAACGCCTCCACGGTCAGGTGACTTACAGGAAATACGTTCTTTTGCTCTCTCTCACATTCAATATTGCACCATCTTTCTCTCATGAATGTCTTTTTGCTTCCCTCTCTGATTTGTTTATTTTTTAAATCATAAAACGAAAGTGGCTTCTTTGGGAAGAGTTCTTTGCCAAACAGGAAATGTGAACTCGTCGTCGTGAGCATTATCTGGCGCACATCAATTATGTAACGCTACCATCTCAAATGTGCAGCAGTGTGTTTTATGACTTTAGCCTTGAATTACTGTGACAAGACTGTGTGCTTGTGTGTACTGTAGAGCCAAAATGGAGAACGTGACAGTCTCATAGTAGCTTCGGAGTAGCAGTTCAACACATCTGCCACGGTTGTTTGTACTTGAAAGCACTTGACAATAACAAACTGGCCCATTCATAAGTACTATCACTACTGAAATTTGGCTCTTGGTTTATTTTGTAATTGAGGCCACAGGTTAGCTGAAAAGCAACTCATTTGAATTTTAGAAGAGCGATCTGACTGCTTATAGAGCAAGCGGTTGTTGACACCCACTCCAGCTGACAGATCAGTGCAGTTCCTAGTAGTTGCAATGGAAAAGATAGCTTTCGGGAACAGTCAAAAGTTTACTGGTATTGTTACACTATAAGTGCATGTGCAACCTTTGTATACTTCCCTCCAAACCATTCTGCTACGTTTGGAAGTGCACTTCAAAAACTGTCGTGCGGGAGATACCGAAGCTGAAAACAGGAAGGTCATTAATCTTGTACCGACTCATGTCAGGAACAAGGAAGCAGCCACAGCGGTTCAGGGGCCTGCAGCGACAGTTTAGCTGCTTTGCCAACTTTCTCTCGCTTTTCCCACCCTCTGGCGGCTTCATGATACAAGCGCTGTTCTTCTTTCCAAACCAGAAGAAGGACGCGGACCTATTCTTCCGCAGGCAATTCTTTTTTTTATACTCACTGATTCATGATCGCAATCAGTTGTGGTGGTGTGTGTGTGTGCGTGTGTCTGTGGCCCCTACATTTCTATTCCAACGGCATTGTTTTAAAATGCATTGACAACATACGTAATTACAATTTAAAAGGTGCACATTGCATTGAAGTTATCTTGACTGGAGAATCAACACAGGACAGCAAAGACAATTTTTTTTTTTTCCTGGTCACATTACACATTTTCAAGGTCTAGTAGCATTGAGTAACTTACTTTGTTTTATAATTTAATGCTGCTTGGCATTTGATATACTGTATTCCAATTAGTAATGGAAATTGAATTACAGTCATCTGTTACATAAAGTAGAATGATTTATTTTACAAAGCCCAGAACTGTACAGGCAGATCCTAGACAATCTACTTTTCCAATCTTACACCCATCACCATTTTCTGCCAAGGCCCTGGACAAGCTCCAAAATGTCCAGAACTCTGCTTCTCGGGTTCTCACCTGATCAAAAGCCCAGATAGCACACGGCCTCTTCCCTCATGTACTTTCACTTGCTCTCTATCAAACTCGGCAAAGTCTTCAAAGTTTTCCTAATTACCAACAAATAACTCAGTGTGTTTTGTGTAATTCTGAAGTTCTGTCTCATGATGTCAACCAAGACTAATCGCTTCAATCTTTGTACAACCGCACACATGGGGGCTCCTGTGAATATTGTCTTAAAACAGAGCAGTACACTTAATAACCTGCAGAGATTGCTGCAAAATGCCCCATGCTCTTCTTTTCGATCAGAACTTGAGCATCCTCTTTTCACTTGTCGTAATCAGATTACATACAATTATATGTATCGTTCAATTCAGAATAACCCCGATTGAGCCCACAAATGAGTTGCCCGCTCTGAGATCAATCAAGGTTGCTCAATCTAAAGCCTCTTTTAATATTTACTGTATAGTAATTCAATCAGAAAATAGTGATTGTCATCTAGAATCTGTTGATTTCATAATGAGATACAGTATATGTTATTTTATGTGGTGACCTGATGACTGTAATCCAGTTAAATAGGTGGTCATCTACCTCCTCTGCCAAAGCAGACTGCCTGAGTCAGCTCTTCAGTTCGATCACGACTCATCTACAAGCCCCCCCCCAACCCCTCAGCATCACACCACTTTCCATCATGAATATCTTCTTCATGAGCTCTCACAATCACCTTCTTTTTTGTGACTGCAATCACTCCCTTGCTCACTTTCTCTTTTGCAGGGAGATATAAACATCAACACATGAAGCCTCACTCCCTTTTCCTCTCTCTTTTTTTTTTCATTATTTCAGTCCAGCGACCTTTTTTTTTCCCCCCTCTCCCTGCTGGCTGCCTTCAGGGTAGCAGAAGGGAAGTGAATGGCTTCAGCCCTCCCAGCTGGTCCCATCACCCAGCAACCCAGAGCAAAACAAAAGAGCACACACACACACACACACACACACACACACACACACACACACACACACACATACACACACAGGCCGATGAACAAGCAGCCAATGCGCACACAGACACGGTCTCACCGGCAGACGAGTGCCTGCATGTCCTTATGCAGACGAATGCACTCACTCACACACACACACACACACACACACACACACACACACACACACACACACACACACACACACACACACACACGCACACACACACACACACACACGCAGCACCCCCAGACTCCCCTACCCCCTCCTTTGCCCCCTCAAACTCACCTCCATAAACAGCCAGCCAGCCGTCCCCTGTGGACTCCCACCCATCGTCCCCTTCTCCCCTCCTCAGCACCCTTTCCAGACACCCACTCCTTTGTCCACAATCTGCTCCAAAAATATTTTGGGGGGGGAAGAACAGCTGAACATGTATTGGTCCAAATTAGATACGAATAGAAGGTTATTGCACACACTTTAATACTTACATACACAAATCTATACATACATTTGTTGAAAAAAATAAAAACTATCCATGTGCTCAATATACTGTAACGCATATAGGTGCCAATACAGCGCATTCCAGAAGATATTAAAATACTATAATGTTACTGTCACCTCTCGTAATTGAAATTTAGGTGTACCGGTACTTGTATTTAGGAAACTGCATTTCAGACAAAAGATAAAGATACAAAGAGTCAATCGAAAATGAAATGATTACTTGACTGACACTGCGGTCCATTATAAGGTCAAGTGCCGGTATTTATCAGCGCCAGGAAGTGGTAGTGAAGTATGGATGGACATTATCGTTGCAAAGGTTGGTGAGAAGGAGGCGGACAGGGTCTTTCTTGCACTTTTAACTTCCTGTTTGGTGATTAGCGAGTGCTCTGAGGAGACAGCATGAGACATCATTTCATGTTTAATGATGGGTGCCATTGGTTTGCATTATGGAGAATATAAATTCCTGCGTTTCATTAGGTTGCAATGAAATTCCATTGCGATATTCATTAAACTCTGCTTTTTGCTTTTTCAGTAAAACGTCAAATTCTCTCTGAGTAATAAACAGACTTTGTTACACGCACATAAAGTGAGGCAACTCGCTCAGAGCGATACTCCACATATTTAAACCATTTGCAGCAGTAAGAAGTTAAAATGTATCACTAATTTGATAACGTCATTATTTTTCATGTACATTGAATACCTTTAAAAACGATTTTAAAATGATATAGCTGGCTGCCATGTTCATTGAACAAGTCTCTAGATAACTGTCACATGTATGTAGATGTTGGACTCAACGGCACAATGATATACAGCGTCGCCAAATGGAATGCATCCATAGCATTAATCCTGATAGAATGACGCCATATCATTTCCAGCCAATACGATCAAATAAGCCTACCGAGTGAGATTCCGCTTTTGATGTAAAAGATGCAACGCTGTATGGTGTTTTGAGGGCACAAAATACACTTTGGGGAACAAGTAGACAAGGAAGTATGGCAGACAGCACCATGCCTGTCATGTCTTTGCTCGTTACACACACATGGACAATGCTGTAATTCATATTTCCTCCTACCTTACCCGCAGGAAGGTCAGAGTGCTGCTTTGGTCCAGGGTCTCAGCGGGTTAATTTACGAGAAAAGACTCCGCTTGCATGATAGAGATAACAACGACAACACCGCTGCCTGTATCCACAGGAAATCCCAAAGGGTTAAGAAAAAGCAGGTCCTCTCTCATGCAGTTAAGCTCATCTCGCACTTTTTGCTTGGTATAAATTCTCAGCACGGCATTTGTTTTTAATGTCACATGGCATGTCTTCTTTCCACCTGTAAATCACTCCTTTTCGTGGAATTGTTCACTGCACATACGCATGTGCCTACTTGTTCTTGTACAGCAGTGCACACAGGGGCTCAACAAAACATAAGTACATTTTTCGGAAAAATTGTGGAATAACATGCCTGTGTGCACCTTGTTTGCTGTTTCCGCTTCATTCCTTCCAAATTTTTACCATGGATTATGGGATGGCTTTTCTTTGTGTCCTCCTCAGTGTCCAATGTATGTCTATATTCCAGCAGTATATTACACACATTACGTCTCGTGACCCATCATGGACTTACTCATGTGTTGAAAATGTACATTACCATAAAAATGAAATATATAAAATGCGTTTTTCCAACTTAAACTGATAGAATTATGACCAATCAAGCCACGCATGTAAACTTGAAGAAGTCTTTATTTCAGATGTTTTGTAATGCGAAAAGAATATGTTTATTGGGTTAATATGACAATACACTACATGTGGCTGAAGTTTAAAGCATGCTGCATTGAGTTATGCAAAATATTAACTCATATGCTCACCTTGCATTAAATTCTTTTTGTAGTGCTTGGTGCATTGAAACAGAAAAATCCAACAAATCCACCATCTAAGTTACATCTAGGGAAGTTTCAATGGCACGAAGGGGAAAGAACAACTATAGGCCTACTAAATATTTACTTTGACTTGCTCCTTCAGCGCATTGATGATGAGCCAAAACCAAAGTTGAAAGAAAAATACTTGGCCTCCAACCCTTTTTGCCCAAAATTTCTCAAATAAACAGAGCAGAGACATGTTCCCTTAACATCACAAATTTGTGTGTACGTGCGTGTGTGTGTGTGTGTGTGTGTGTGTGTGTGTGTGCGTGCACATATGCATGCATGTGTGCGTGCACGTATGCATGCATGTGTGCCCGCGTACGTGCGTGCATGCATGCATGCGTGTATACGTGCGTGTGTGTGTGGTTTTAGGAGATGTGAGAATATTTCAGAAGACAAAACTGTGGCACACTAGTTCCAACTTTAGAGTTAACCAAAGCGGAACAGTGTGGACTGCAGCCATGTTCAGAAGTGAGTGTGCACAGGTCCAACCTGAAAGGAAACTATGTTTGTCCACTATTTGGAGCAGATGAGGCTGGACTGGATTCAGCTCAGTTCAATTTCCTCCAAGTTTACCATCCATTTTGTGCTTTGGTCCTTGAGCCAGACAGAAAGACAGAAATCATAAATACCGCCCCCATATTCCATATCACACACACACACACACACACACACACATTTTTAGATCACAAAAACTTGGCATTTGACCAGGGGTGTGTAGACTTGGTATGGGACGTGTAGTTTGCAGTGGCATCGATCTGCACCTTCTGTGCACTGCACCGAAAGAGGTTTTTTTCAGAATTGTCTGTTCGGCTACTTAAATATGAGAGCGACTAACTACAAGTACAGTAATCACGGAGACACAAGAAGTATGGCACTTTAAGAGAAATAGTATCTATGTAAATTGTATTTTTTTTTTCAAAACTGATGAGTTGGAATAATACTGCAGAACACACTGAAGAAACAGTCTGCATGGTGCGATAGGCTGATTAAAAATCAGTTAACCTATTTTGTGTTCATGTTATGTTTTTTTTTCCATTTTTCTAAATAGTCAATTCGATTTACAGTTTATACATGTTTTTATATTCAATGTCACTACCTTTCGTGATATTCAAGATTGTAGTCAACAAGAACACCAAAGTGACAATTATCCATTATCCAGTATCAATTTTCAAACCCGCTCATCCTATAAAAAAAATTGGTTGTTAAAAGACAAAGAGATTAATTTTTGTTTTAACAGATATCTTTTTTTTTTCATTTTATAAAAATTGTGGCAAAAGCATTTTACCTCAAGGAGGCAGTTCACTGTGTGCATGTGGGACGTGAGGAGGTAGGGGCGAAAAAAACGAACATGTCTGACATTTCCATCAGTGGTCTTAACAAATAAACTTCCCCAGAAGAACGAAAACTCAAATCTCCTGTATGCAAGATAATTTGGAGAATAGAGTAATAGTAGATGCTGCCAAAGTAGATCACCATCAGCTCCAAGATAGTGTCCAAACATCAGAGCTGGCCTCATCCCTCTCGAAACAATTCATCATTTCTGATACATGGTTAACAAAGTTTGATTCTGTGGCTTAGAGTAAAAAACATGAGGCATGTATGAATCACTTTAGACGACCCACAGTCCAACAGGAATGTGGGTTTACTGCTCATTCACAAGTCAGCTGAGCGTACTCAGAATGTCAAACACTGAGCCTGTCGGGCGGTGGTAGTTTGCCAGTCATCAGGCTAACTCAAGTATTTGCACCAGAAGTGTTAATTAACCCTTTCAGGGACAGCGGTTACTACAGTGGACAGCGTTTCATGTTATCGGGTTAAAGGGTGCAAAAAGGTTAATTTAGTATTCAGAGTATTATTATCACCCACACAGCACATACACACGGCTCAGGGCATCAGGTTTAAATTGAAAGTATTTATTCAGTTGTATTTATTCATCCATTTTCATTTGCATTACTGCGTCTGACTTTTTCACTCTGGACTGGTCACCAGCCAATCACAGGGCACATATAGACAAAGAGTCTTTCAGACTCACATTAATTATGAATAATCAAATATGAATCATTTTCCTTTTGACTTCAAAGTGATTCGTCGGTTCCTGAGAATGCCATTTTTCTTGTTGTGACAGCAATGAAAACATTTTTTTTTTTTGAGTGAACACATTCAACACTTTTTCACTGAGGATGGAAAAACACGACAAAAGCCAAATGAGGGAAAAAGGAGCAAGAGGTGCTGGCAGTGTGAATAATGAAAAGGAGGTCAGTGCCTCCAGGGGCGGAATGATTGTGAACACTCAGCTCAAAATAAAGGCACCGACTTTCCACTGGAAAGATTCCACCCAATGTCATACGAGTGACATCATACACTCTAAGAATGGTGGCAGATTCATGATTGCCGGACAGGTGATGAGACGTTCGAGATGCACTTTTTTTTGTCCTTGCACTTACTTGGACTTCGTATAGAGTCAATATATGCCCACCCGGCATTTCATTTGGGGGAATATTCCCCCATTCCCGCATAAATCAATTCCGTACACGCGCATCTTGCTCACTTTCAGGGCACAGCGATGATCCCGTCTAGGCATCACAAACCCATCGTGCGTAACCTCAACTCAGCTCAACTGTATTTATAGAGCACTTTAAAACAGCCATCGCTGTATACAAAGTGCTGTACATGGAGCAAATATCATATATACAGCAATAAAACAATAAATTAATAAGAAAAGCGGTAGAAGGCACAAAACAGTAAAACTAAGATCAAGTCTGAGTCATGCCGAGTCAATGGACAAAGAATACAAATGAGTTTTGAGGGGAGTTTTAAAGATGGGCAGCGAGGGGGCTTGCCGTATGTTTGGCGGGAGGTCATTCCAAAGAGAGGGTTCATGAAATGAAAATTCACACATATCTAAAACAATACTCATCACACACATATTCAAGCAGGAAGAAGTCAAAATCAAAAAATTTCTCAGGTAAATTTCCAAGCTTATGCCATTCTCTATTAAGTGGTTCATCTCAAAGTCGACTTCACTCTCATGCACGCGATCTAACAGCTGATCAGAGTGATCAACTGTCAGAGATAGTGATGCCATTTTGTAAACTACGATCAATGGCTCATTCATTCAAATCATTCCAAAAACGCATAATAACACAAATGTCTCTGAATTCATCACAATTCTAAATGTTGCTTTTTACATTGGTTCTTTCCTGCTTGTATTATGAATGTGTGTGCAAGATTGGTAAATGTCTGCATTTTATTTTATGACTGGATGGTCTAATAAAGAAATAATTCTCGGCCATGTTATTTGCTTGCTGTGGTGAAAAAAAAACGAATGATTTTGTTTTGATGTTCATAGTAACAATTGAATGTTATTTACTTGATTGGGGGTAGCCACAGAGTGACATGTGGTGGCTATGGCAATCCCTGGCCAGGATGTAGCAGATTCGTCAAGTCAAATTCAGAAAATTGTGGGACTGAAAATGCTTGCGATATCAATGAAGTTATGGCACTATAAAAGACATTGAACACTTTCCCACTTTGCAAAAAAAACAGCCAGTCCTGTTCTATTATATTGCCGCATTTCCATAAATTTTCTATCCTGCTTTTGGTCATGAGGGTCACCCGTGCAGGCACAGGGTGAACATGCAAGCAACACACACGAGGGGCTGAATCAAGATTCAAACCTGCAACCTCTTCACTGTGGGGCAGGCGTGCTCGCTCCACTCCAATTACCATAATGCAACTGAAATATTGGCATGAGCCTGTTGGCCACAGAAGACATTTGAGATAAGACTGACAGTAATAACAAAACTCCTCACCAACCTTTCCCCTAATTTACCTGGAGAATCTTCACGGCTGTGTTCCCTTAGTGGTGCCACTTGCTGTTGCAGCCTCTGGGAAAAACTGTGGATGTACTTGAAAGCACGATGTGGACCTAATTTCACTAATTATGTGACTAGTGACTTGTGAAGGTAATTAATTGCATCTGAACTTTTTAGGGGCTTCATAACCAAGGATGTGATTACATATGCACAAGCCAATTTTCAGTTTTTCATTTAAAAAAACTATAAACGAAACGTAATTTTCAGACTGTAAAGCGCCCCCTGATTAAAAGCCAACAGCTATATTTTGCAATAAAAACAAATGTGTAAATAATTGCCACTTCCCTTTATTAGCCACGGTTCTCCACGCCTTCAGCAGAGATTGACAGACGCACGTCTTGCTGATGTTAAGATATGATTCCTCTCTGTTAGCTGGATTTGAAAGAAACAATGTAGAATGCTGTTGAAGGTATTTCCTGCTTACTGTGATTACAATCACCTTTGGTACCCCCTCACCCCCACTACTTTTATGACCCCTCCAGAGGACATGTCAGCATCAAAAGAGGAACTGTTATCTCAAGTATCTGTGTTGCAGCTATTGAGGGACTGCGCTTTGCTATGAGTACTATTGATCTCAGTCTCTTTCCTGAACATCTGTTTGCACACTTAAAACAACATATGTAGTGTTAAAGTTTATCTTCTTCCTCCTTGGTTGATTAACGGCCCCCCAAGTGTCTCTTCTGTTGTGCCCCCGCACCTTGGGTCGGTCCCTGATCGCTGTTAAGCCCCTCTGGGAAGACCTCTTATCTCAGGATGTATGCACAGCGGGGGTTCTGGAACTTGCCATCACACCAAATGGTGGGTAGTGGTGGTTTGGTCTCACCTCACCACTCCCAACTTCTTACAGCCACGCCGGGTCAGATGTCATGTTACTTTCTTTGTTTCCGGGATTTGCATAAGAGGCGTACCTCCCGGCCTCTCATTATCATATTGTCTCTATATAATCTCATGAATGTGTTTCTTCTACACTTCCTGATTCAAATCTGGACCCCTCAGGAGCCCGAATCGATTCGTAAACTGCAGAAAATAAATTAAAACCCTTCGAAGGAACTGTACATCGCCTCCAGCCTTTATTTGGATTACCAACATTCTCCTCATCCGAAATTCAATGAACACGCGGGGAAGAGGAGGCCACTCTTCCCCCAACACTGACGAAGGATGAGAAACTTAAAAACAATGATGTACTACGCAGTTGAGGGAATTGGACATGCATCTATCGGCGTGATCATCAAGTACCGACGGACCTTTAAGTCCTTCACTTTTGGACTTTCGTTTCACTAACAACTGACAGCAACACGCCCCGCCTGTCTCGTGTTGTTTGTTGGTGGGATTGCTTGAGTGGACTGCATTAACTACATAGGGAAACGCTTCGCACTTCTTGTACAGTAGGTGGCGGTATGCTCCAAAGCGCTGTAATCCGCCAATGAAATAAGGACAACTTTCATTGGTCCACTGCGACACATTCGGTATTTGTCTTCATCAGACTTGACGAGACAATTTGTAAATCTATTGATGGTGTAAAAATTCTGAAATAAAATGTGTCATATTTAAAGCGGCAGGGTTAAAAGGATGGAAAAAAATGGAAGTGGCTTATAGTCCACAAAATATGACATTTCTCATTTCACTTATTTGTATAGTCATTTCAAATGTGAACAGAATGCGTCCGTATTCAAGCATTATGCTGGATAACAAGGATACAGTATTGAATAATTGCTTTATATGACAGAATTTGAACATTTAACCATGTCCCTGACATCCGAAACATACTGCACGAATAGGCCAAAAATGGCACTAGTGGTAGAAACATTTTGCTAGTACAACAGACGCTCTGCTAATGCCCCCTGGTCGTTTTAGTAGTACACTGAATTACAAGTGTGGACAAAAAGCGTACTAGTAGCCCACGTGCCTAGACGAGACATTGTTCATGAGTCTTTCCACGGCCTCTACCACTTATGGAACAGGCTGATTCAGCTAATTCAGAGCAAAGGGTACTTGCTTTGCGTCCAACTGCACCTAAACGCAGCAGGAGTCACAGTAATATTCGCTGCGTGTGGCAGGCAGGCACGTTGCATGGTGACTCACAGCTGAGTCACAGCGTCGTGTCTCCGCCTACAGTCCTACACGGCGGCGGTGGCCAATAACGCACAAACGGTAGCCGCCACGGCAGTGAGCTGTCACGCTGCACAGCCAACCATCCCCCACAGTCTGACTGTGCGCGGTTTCGGGGGACGCCACAGCGACTTGGGGGTGGTTCTGGAGTCTTAGACAGTCACAGTGTGTGTGCACATTCAGTATTAAGGATGACCTATTGTACTACTGTATTAGTATGAAATTAGTACGTAACTTGCTGCACTTGATCGCTTCATAAAGGACTAACTATTCAAGTCACATACTTTATTCAACAACACACTACGCGAACATTTTCAGCAAGTGAAATAGAATAAATGAGGGCGATTGCAGAAGCCAGTTTTCATCAACCTTTATTCACAACTTTTCTGTCCCTCAATCATATTGTCAGACATTTGCATGACGATTCACTCGGTCTCATTCATGGCTCCAACAGCAGCCATGAAACCAGAGAGGCTGAAAAACTTTTGATGTGTACTGACCTCCATTGGCAATCAGATGGAACTGCAACCACACGAAAATAAATAGTAATACGACACGATGGTTGATTGATTGTTTTTATTGCCATCCTGTCAACTCATACGGTTTAGCCATAGTTCATACGGATTTTGTGGTGAATCTTACGTATATGGCCATATCGCACAAATCATACGGATTCTGAAAAATTCCGGGTTTTTTTTTTCCCTAACAGGTAGTTCCGTTTGCTTTTGCCCAGAATGGTGCTAGTCTACTCGAATGCTTTCATTTCCGGTAACTTTCCAGTAAATCACGTGGTTCCTAGCTGAAAACAGCAGAGTATTCATTGCATACTTCGGTAGTGTACAAGCCAGTTCTACAAGGAAACAAATATATCATTCATATTTCGTGGGTTTTTTTCTGCCGTTATTTTGACATATAAAATGCTTTGGTATGTTATAAGGATTTTTTGCTCTTTATTAGGATTTTTTTTGGTAGTTTATAGAGGTTGGCGCTCCGAAAAGTTGACAGGTATGTATTGCGAACATGTAAAAAACAAAGTAATCATCAAATTAAAATTGAAAAAAGATACAACTTCATATATATATATATATATATATATATATATATATGGGGGGCGGGGGGGGGAGGTCGGTAGACGAGTGGTTAGCACGTTGACTTCACAGTGCAGAGATATTGGGTTCGGCTCCAGCCTTCCTGTGTGGAGTTTGCATGTTCTCCTCGTGCTTGCGTGGGTTTTCTCCGAGTACTCCGGTTTTCTCCCACATTCCAAAAACGTGCATGGCAGGCTGATTGAACACTCAAAATTGTCCCTAGGTGTGAGTGTGGGCGCGAATGGTTGTTCATTTCTGTGTGCCCTGCGATTGGCTGGCAACTGATTCAGGGTGTCCCCCGCCTACTGCCCGAAGACAGCGATAGGCTCCAGCACCCCCCTGCGACCCTAGTGTGGATCAAGCGGTTCAGAAAATGAATGAATAATATATATATAAATTAGACTGCAAATTTCCCCAGTGTGGGACAAATAAAGGTTATCTTATAATATATTGTAAAAGTATAGTTATTTTCATTATGTACCTGTATTGCCTTGACATCAAATTAAGAGTCCCCATGATGTGGGCCACGAACAACGAGTTTGTAAAATTACTGCAGTACTGTAGTTGCTTCACCATGGACAGTTCCATTTTTATCTGACCATAAAGATAACTTTAACAAATGTTTCAGTTCATGTTTTTGAGTGTGGAATCGTGGAGCTGTACAAATACTTTTGCTGTTTTCATCACCAGATGACGTGGACCAACACATTTTGTTTGTTGACATTTAATCCCCATGTATAAAATGGTTCGCTCCACCTGTAGCCGCGTTTGCCAAAAGCCAAAAGCTGCAGCAAATCTCTCGCCAGTGTCTTACTTTGAGCTCCAACTTACTGCAAAGATGAACTACAGAAACCGCTACACTTCGTCCTCCTACCGCAAGATTTTCGGGGACTCCTCCAGGTTCTCCGCCTCCTCTCGTATGAGCAGTTACGTGCCCCAGGTCTCCCCCGGGCTCAGGTCCATGGCCGTGTCCCGAAACAGCACCTCTTCCGTGGGCATGTTCAGACGGCTGGGCCAACCTCCGGCCTCCTTCTCTCTTACGGCCACGGACTCCCTCGACTTGACCCAGACTTCAGTGGTCAACAATGAACTCAAAGTAATTCGTACCAACGAAAAAGAGCAGCTGCAGGTATGTGACGTCATTGAAAAAAGGTGGACATTTTTTTCAGTTTTTATTTCGTTAATGTGGACTCCATAACAAATTGTGGCAGCAAAAGCACTCATGTACTGTACTTCAGTAAGAGTAAGATGATTTTAAAAATAAAAAGAATAAAAAGTAAAAATACTGATTCAACTTCTGTACTGAAGTAAAACTTTTTTTTTAAATGCTCTGAAATGTACAAAAAAAATTTTAAACCGTCAATTAGACCAACAACAATTTTGATAACATATGCACAATGAAAAAAAACGCACGTGAAATAATTAACGTTAATGTCATTAACTTGCGTAGCTCGCGCAATGAGACGGAAATTCACTACAGACGCTATCATCAAAGCATGTTTTCATAGCTTTGCTCACATTTTGGAGTGATTTACAAAAATGCTAAGCTACCTGAATTAATATCGCATTACACAACATATTACTATAGTACATGTATTATTTTTATTATATCCTCCTGACTACCAGTAGTTCAAATTTGTCCTCTGTAGAGGACATTTGTGAACCTAAATATCTCCCACCCAGTGCCTCCAATCGCATTAACTCCTTTTGCTACTCTAAAGAGGACATTCAGTGCTTTCCAATGATACCAAATTTGTAGGGGTTAGAAAAAGTAAGAAAATGGCTTCCCTCAGTGCAAGCACTTTTTATGGGAAGAGGAAAAGTAATACTTTTTATCGACCACATTTTGTCTTGAAATGCTGTTGGCATTTTATTTATAAGACTCTTATGAACACGTTAAAGTGTTGTTTGAGTTGTTTTAAGCGTATTTGAGCCTGTTTAAAAAATGTAGTGGGATTTCAAAAATTTCTTTTGGAGGAGTCCAATTACTTCACATAGATTGGGGAATGTCAAAATAAATGTGATTGGACAACATTTTTTTTCCTGGTAGTCAGGAGGATATTATGAAAACCTGATGTCCTTTAGGGGGGCAAAGTGATAGATTTTGGAATTAGTTTTGGAATTAATTAATCTTTTGTAGTTTACTTGCATCTCTGATTTGAAAAATTTAAAACATTTTTGACGGTGTTAACTGATAATTGAAAAAAAATACTTTTTTTTTTTCGAATTAGATGAGGAATTTTTGAATGCCAGGTGATGGTACGTTTTAGACTGACACAAGACAATTTCACTACAAACATTTCGAGTAGACGAGACTCATCACAAATGTACGGTATTTAAAAAAGGCGCAAGGGGAATATCTTGTTTCTCTGAATATTTTGTCATCGTTATTGCTCCTTGGTTCACGTTCCTCCCTGTCACTGCTGTCCCAATTTTCTCAATCTGGTAACACCAGCAAAGTCTAAAGTGCAGTGGATTTTGCCTTTCCCTTTTAAGTCGTGTCATCATCCGTGGAGATAGAAAAAAGTAAGCAGCCTATTTGTTGTCTCTTTGTGATAATCTGTTTTCAGGTGCAGGGAGTAAAAGTAAAAAAATATATATCACAAAAACGAATACCCAGCTAAAGTACAGATACATGAAAAATATTCTCAACCATAGTAACAAAGTATTTGCACCTCATTACTTCAGCCCATTGTGAAAACTCAAAAAGTGAATATCCACATACAGAAAACAACCATGTCCAATAAAATGCACTTATTTGCCACATTACATATTTGCACAGTCTCGTGATTCCCAACCTTTATTCAGCCAAGACACACTTTACATTAGAAAAGTCTGAACAGCACATCAGTGACACTACCAACAAAACTATCACAAAGGCTTGACTGCCCCTAATATTTTCTTGCTTCAGTCCTTCATCATCTGCATTCAAACCACCAGCAGGGATGCTCCTACTGTACCTGAAAACACAATACTGTTTTGAGACCAACGACCAATTTAATATGGTTTAACCACATCTCTTTTAATGGTCCCCCCTACAGAAAAGCAAATCCCCATTTTAGGGCATCCCTTAACATAATGTACCGAGAAAATGTCAGCAAGGTCAACAAAAACAGGTAAAAAGTAGCAATTATTAGCCTGCAGGCTACCCAACATCTTAAACAGGTTAAGGTTAACGTAGAACAATGCAAAAGACCAGCAGCTGGTACCAATGAGGCATTTGTTTTTGTTGCGTAGGGTCTGAATGATCGCTTCGCCATGTTCATTGACAAAGTCAGACACCTGGAGCAGCAGAATAAAGTACTGGAGGCCGAGCTGGTGACGCTGCGGCAGAGGCAGAGTGAGCCGTCTCGGGCCAATCAACTCTACCAGCAGGAGATGAGGGACTTACGGGCCCAGTTGGAGGACCTAAACAGGGACAAGAACCGCATCCTGATTGAGAGAAACAACATGGAAGATGAACTGCAGGTATGAAAGGAACCATGACCGTCTGTACCATCAAATGACAAGGAGGAGTCTTTGAGCCACGCTGTTAATACAGTACAAGATGAAAGTCATAACGAAAGGAATGCACTCAAAATATGATGGAATCAATGTTTTCAATACGATGATGATTAAAATGATAGATTTTAGATAGACCTATAGACTGAAATCATCCCCTTTTGTAGTTTCTTTAACCCAATCTACCTCAAAGTTTTTCGAGCATATAATTACCCGATTACGATATGGTCTGTTTGTATCCAAAGAAAAATGTTCCATCCATCCATCCATTTTCTAATCCGCTTATCCTCACAAGGGTCACGGGGCATGCTGGAGCCTATCCCAACTGTCTTCGGGCAGCAGGCGGAGTACACCCTGAATTGGCTGCCAGCCAATTGCAGGGCACACATAGACAAACAACCATTTGTGCTCACACTCACACCTAGGGACAATTTTGAGTGTTCTATTGACCTGCAACGCATGTTTTTGGAATGTGGGAGGAAACCAGAGTACCCGGAGAAAAGCCACGCAGGCACGGGGGTAACAAGCAAACTCAACACAAGAAGGCCCGGGCCGGAATCAAACCCTCCACCTCTGCACTGGGGGGCCGGCGAGCTAATCAGTCACCCACCGTGCCGCCCAGAACAGAATTCATTTCATTTTAATATTGTGGCTGTATTTTGCATTTTTTTTTTCGAACCCAGATTTGTCAAATAATATGGTGAATACAATTAGTTATATGAGCTACTCAAAAATATTAGGAACAGCACTCAGTATGATACAGTTCGGCTGTACAGAACGCTACAGACAAATTAATACATATAACCAACAAATACATTTTTAAATAAAATGTTTCCCTTTCAGTTTTAAGGACTGGACATCGAAATTCATTATTTACTGCATCACATTTGTCCATTTTTTTGGGGGGGGGTCTCCATTTTAGAAACTCACTGTCAAGTATCAGGAGGAGTTGACTGTGCGTGAAGAGACAGAACAAACCTTGCGGTCCTTCCGGAAGGATGTGGATGACGCGGCAGCCATTCGTCTGGATCTGGAGCGTCGAGTGGAATCGCTGATGGATGAAATCTCCTTCCTGAACAAAGTCCACGATGAGGAAATCCAGGAGCTGAGCAGCCTGATGGAAGCACAGCAGGTCTCCGTGGAAATGGAACTCTCCAAACCCGACCTCACCTCAGCTCTGAAAGAGATCCGCAACCAGTACGAGTCCATCGCCTCCAAAAACCTGCAGTCGGCTGAGGAGTGGTACAAGGGGAAGTTCGCCAGCCTGAGCGAACAGGCCACCAGGAGCAACGAGGCCATGCGGGCCAGCAGGGAGGAGATGAATGAGTTCAGGAGGCAGCTGCAGGCCAAGACTCTGGAGATCGAGACTCTGAGGGGTGCCAACGAGTCTCTGGAAAGGCAGACCACAGAGATGGAGGATGCTCACAATTCTGAAGTCACAGCATTGCAGGTGCGCAATACAGTGAACTCCCGTTAATCGTGCGATACATTCCAAAACCTCCCACTTTAAACACATTTCAACTTACTAAAACACACAAACTTTCCAAAACACCTTTTTTTAAGTATTCCTCCGTGTTTGTTCACGCACTCGGGTGATTTAAGTTCAACACAATAAATAGCGGCGGGCCGGTGTTCCCGGTGTCACTTGAACCTGACCATGCAGCAGCACAGCAGTGAAGGTTGCGATTGTCTCCAACTAATAGGATTGAGCAGTTCAAACTCATCAATTATGTCACAGCTTGAGGTCCATTAGGTAAGAGCATCCTTCAAGGTGGCCCCAACTTGTCAATGTCACAGCCAAGTTGAGCAGAAACTAGCTGGCGAAATCTAACCTATGACATATTCATGCTCACCTTTTTGAGATGATCACCTCATGTTTAGTCCCGGGTCCAAATTGCTCTTGTCTTCCAATAAATTCAGAATACATAATGTATTCAGATTTCTTAGTGAAACAAATGATTGTATCTAAAATATTGCCTGAAAAAGGACAATATTGTGCTCCAGAAATGAATTAAAATTTAATCACGACTTGATCTCAAGCTGTTCCATCCGGGTGCATGAACATTCGCGGACGGCATGACAAACTCCAAATAAAACTGCTTTAGTGTGGAAGTCACTTGGGCTTAGACAGCGAAAGTTCTTAGTGAACTGATCCTGTGTATCGAGATTAACCCGGACTGCCGCTAAATTGGATACAGGAAGGCCATCTGTTTTCAGCGGCTATTTAGGGAAGTTCAAACGAAGTAAGCCTCAAAGGTTATGCTTGTCGTTTAAAAGACAAAAGTAACCCTTTAACCGTGTGACCGTTCAATGACTTTCGTTTCATCACAATGCTTGACTTCTTCGAACAGGACACGATTGGCCACCTGGATACTGAGCTGAGGAACCTCAAGGGGGAGATGGCCCAGCACCTGAGAGAATATCAGGACTTGCTCAATGTCAAGATGGCATTGGACATCGAGATAGCTGCATACAGGTGGGCGGACATGAAACGATATGATGTCTCAAGATTGTCATGACCATAATCATTATCGGTATTGTAACTAGTATATGTGACTAAAATAAATTTGCCTAAAGCATGACCACAAGGTCAGAATCAGGTGTATGACTGGCTGCCCTGTACATTAATCAAATGACAAAGTTCATAACAGATAATGATGAGAGTCAAATAGTCCACTTGTTTTGTTGTTGTTGTTTTTAACCCTTTCACTGCCGTTGACAGGCAGCTATTGTTTGTTTCAATCGTGTCAAACTGGATGGACTGGCCGTGAAAATGTTCATGCGATGGAATCGGTCTACACTTTCCTGGCGAGCGACTGTTTGATGACACTCGACATAACGGGCATAGTCTAAGTCACAGCAAAGGCACACCTATGCTGTTGGAATGCAGAATTCCAGCCTGTAGGGCAGGGGTGTCAAACTCACTTTTTGTCGCGGGCCACTTCGGAGTTACGGCTTCTCTTGGAGGGCCGGTGCAAAATCTCAATGTTATTTATTACCCATGACAATTTGACATTTCGGTACAGATTTCAGCAAGAATCATGAAAGTTGACACACATGATTTGCTCCCGCGGGCCACATAAAATGACGTGGAGGGCCGGATCTGGCCCCCGCGCCTTGACTTTTGACACCGTGCTATAGGGCCTTCCGAAGCTACGCACTGCCGCTTTAATAGCACAATGAAACCAATCAGGATGGAAAAATAAAGACGTCACTCAAAGCCGGCTAGCAAGCCCGAGATGGTACATCTGAAAGGTTATTAAAATATATATATATATATAATGTGAATAAATATGTACAATTAATTCCATACTGTTACTTTAATATATATGTCCTTTCAACCAACAAGGAAGCTGCTGGAAGGCGAAGAGACTCACTTTAACTCAGGGATGTCTTTCGGAGCCGCCAGTTACAGCTACCAGGCCCGAGCCTCAACCGGATCATCAAGAAGCAGCCAGCGAGACAAAGACGGAGCCAAGAAGGAAAGCGGCAAGGAGGAGGAGAAGGACGAAGCAGACATCAATTCCAACAACTGAAGTCATGGACGCAGGCAGGAAGGGAGACAAATAGCTTGTACTGCATTTCTAAAGTTCTAGTCAGTACTGTGTATGCACAAAAAGAGGAGCCCAGACATCGTGTCCTATGTAAATGTAATTTTTCTGGAGAGATCATTTTAATTTGGAACATTTCAATCTCAAAACACAAGTCAGGCTATAAGTGAATTCGTTCTTTCCATAGTGCACAAGTCTGAAACATGTAGAACATTTTTGGACTCTAAATATTTTTCAAATGGAAGCTTGCATCAAGATGTAAACCAGATGACGTTAACCGATTATGGGGCATTGTATGTTACAACTGAAAAAACAGTAACAATGTGCTAGAATTCTAGTCATCTGTGTCAAAGTGTGTTGGCTAACTTAAACCGTATTCATATACTAAAATATGCTTTTGTTTGCTTATCACTTAAATTTTCAGGCTAATGCTTTTTCTTGAATGTTAGCAAACCAGATTGTGTGTGTGACTAGTGCGGTACTTTCGGTTAACATCAATCTTGATTTCAGAAAATGATGGGTAGTGCCTATAAATATGCTGTAAATCTACACCATAGCTAGACGACTGCATTTCATTGAGGTTTAGGCCTCCCTGCTCACTGTGCGATTCATTTGCACGGAATGATTGAAAGAATTAAAAAAAAACCCAAAAAAAACCCAACGGTTCTGTCTGTTCTCTCGTGTGATGAATGAGACAATTGCAAGATCTGTGCCTACCTTCTCCCCACTGATATATTGCAATGCATAACAACTTTTCTGAAATTGGCAGCACGATGATTTACATGACTGTTTAAGTATAGAGGCATGAAGAACATTCATCAGTTAAAAAGTACTGAAATTCTTTTATTCAAAGCAGTCGCACTGACACCAATCATTTCATTAAATCTGATGACAGTCGTCTTTCACAGAAGTCAATTTCACCTTTATCATGTCTTATCCCAAATAATGTACAAAATTTAAAAAAAACTGAGCTCATCGGTTGCCGGAAAAAAAAAAAAAAAAAAAAAGCACCTTTCTGACCCTGTACCTGGAACAATAGTTAGATTGAGACGTCTTTGGCTCTGGATGGAGGCAGACGCTTTTCTGCTCTGCTCCTATTCCCCAAAAGCACCCTGACTCCTTTGGGCTCAAACCATGCTCCCACTTATGGAGAATGGTGGGACTTTGTGTCCAGTAAGCACAGTAGTAGAAATGCCCTGAAAAAAAGTCTCAATAAAATTCATATTGCTGTCCCGAGTAACTTTCTCCAGTCATTTTGCAGGTATTCTGCCTTACAGGAGGTGTGAAACACTATGAATCATTCCGTTCTTTCCTTTCAAGACAGACAGGACAGGACCAGACCAAAGTGCAGCACCAGCAGACCATCCTAAGGACACATGAAAAGAATGTATCTTTTAGGATAAGCGTGAATAATGCGTGTTTCTTCTGTAACCTATAAATAGCCGACTAAATGTAGACTGAGTAGCAGAGGAGGGCATTCTGTCAGTCTTGACAGAATATTTGTCACTCTGTCACTGACGGATGCCCGTTTTGCTGACGACTGACGATGATTGTCATTGGCTGGCTTTAACTGTCGATCAACGGCAAACTTGAAAGGAGGTCGGTGGTTGGGTGGCCTGAGCTGTACATGCAGTCAAAGTGTGAACATTTTCAATATTAATACACTAAATATTCACATCTAGATATTGATACGATAAATATATCACTGAGCCCTAGTTTTGTTACCCTGCATCATCCAACATTACTCACAGGAATACTCGAGAGCTACTTTTGACTCTTTTTAATCCATTTCCAATTCGTAGAAAGTCTCAGCAAAAGTCTATTTGCCACAATGATGAGACATATTTTAAAGGCTGATGACAGCAGATTCATAAATGGCTGTTGCCGAGTGGAGAATATGAAACATAAAGCGGCACTCTCAGAGGTGAAGGAGAAAAAGCACAACGTTAGCACGTACGTTTATTTTGCTATGCTTGGCAGTGTAACCAGCAATGGTATATTGAAATAGCGTGGAAATCTATGCCGACACTTCACAGAAAAAAAGCCACAAAATTATCTATAAATAATAAGAAAAATAGTGGTGCTTACCTGCAAGGCCTCTGATCCCACAAAATTCTGGACATCTTTCAGTGACTGATACTGATCCAGGAGATGATCTCCACAAACCACGTCTACCTACAAGACACAGAATGGTTAAAAAATAAATAAATAAATAAATAAAGAAAAAAGTGCTTCCACACTTCTACACAATTTATTAAAATGCCTTGGGTTGGTCTTCCTCCATTCTCCTTACATTTATCACAGCAGGTTGCACTGAGGCCAGGAAATTAAAATAAGATGCTAATCATGATCAGGTGCGACAGAATACAAACGATAGACTTGGGCTCGGTGTGAACCTAATCACGCAATGCTTTTTAAGCAACCCAACCTTTGAGCTAAACTCAAATAAGAAATAGTGGCTCTTTGTTGGTGTCACTTAATTGAAAGGTAGAGATAAAACTCAGCCTGTCTGATTCTATGTCACGGCTTTGTTAAGAAGTACTTTAATATCATTGGAATTGTCGCGGTAAGCATAATTGTTCAGGACATGAGATGCCGTTTTCGACTTCCTGTCGAAAAGTTCAATCGCATGACTGAACAATAACGGGCCCCATCCTCTAAAGCTCTGCTATGACGTCACACTGCTCTGTATGCATGTGACAGTCAAGTAGATTCTGCGCTGACCTCTTCCGAAACAACCAGGATCAAGAAGACTCTGCTGACTGATTAAGCTCGTTAAGCGAGTTTGGCGACTCACCTGGCAAGTTGGGCTGAGCTCCATCTTCTTCCTAATGAATAGCTCCACATGGCGAATGGTGGCCTCACCTGACACACGCACATAGGGCCTCTCTAGTGGCTGGACAGCAATGAAGTACAACAGACTACAAATTAACATGTTTCATAAAGTTGTACAGGGGGCCCTCAGTTTACAACACGTCTGTTCCTATGGCGGCGACGAACCCGAATTGGTACCCGAGGCAGAGCACGCCAATCGACCTATCACCTGCGCTAACACAGTAGTAAAATCATAATTACCGTTACTGACATATAAGAAAACGAACACATGAAAAACATCACCGTAATTTCAGTGGAGACTGAGTGTGGCTTGTTTTGTGTGACAACCATGGCTCGAGGAAAAAAATTGAGCGAGTTGGCCACAACTAATGGTCGACCCCAATTTTTTTTCTCCCCTGAAGCATTGATGGCACTATTTTATGCCATTCACACAGACATTTGCAGGCAGCATAAGTCCATTGTACTCTTATCTAAACCCCTCATGATCTTTTCAGTCTATTAGCACTCTCTGTTGGTGAAAAGCTGACACTGCAGACAGTAAGATCGTTATACAGTGATCCCTCGCTACTTCGTGGTTCGTTTATCGCGGGTTCAGTGCATTGCGGATTTTTTCAAACATAAAAAAAAAAAATAATAATAATATATATATATATATATTTTTTTTTTACATATACATGGAGAACAGTACTGTATATGTTGCTCTATGTGACTCGCTGTTGTTTTGCAGCTTCTCGCGGACCGTTTGTGGACTTTAAAAAAAAATTAATTGGACGCTACTTCGCGGAGTTTCGTTTATTGCGGGTGGTTTTGGTCCCCATTAACCGCGATAAACGAGGGATTACTGTATTAGGAGTGGGGCACATTTTGTCAGGTGTTGCCACCGTGTATTGTGTTTTCCCCCCCTGCAAATCGTAGTGTGAATTGCAAGTCAACGCTGACCAGAATCCTCTGAAAAAGCCCTGAAGATGGAAAGCAATTACCTTGTAACTGTTTATCCCCTCTTCAGCCCTGAAACAGAAATTACAGTCAATACATGCTTGGCTCATCGTATAAGCCAGCATCAGAAACATCTGCTAGCACTTCTGCGCAACTTTACCTACGCCATAAATGAGAGCGGAACCTCCAACCTAACCTACAATGTGCGCGGTGACAGCGGTTGACTTGCAAAATTGTGACAAGTAGAATTTCAAAGACATTTTTCTATAAACAACTTAAAGCAATCTTATCATTTTTAGGCTTGAATTGGAGTCCGTTCTCACTCAAGGAAAAAAAAAACACAGACCTGAGAATGACAATGAGTGACTTGAACGACAGTGCTTCCGAAGCAAGTCAAGGAGACTCACCCAACAAAATCCAGCAACAGTGACACATCCAGCTCAGGTGGAATGTTGAGCACACACTGAGGCGTTGAGTCCTTCTTTTGCCTTTTCAACACCACAGGAGTTGCAGTGGAGACCACCACTGTCACACAGAAAGACAAGAACATTGTGACTGCTTTCGCGATCAAACGTGATTATACAAAGTATTTTAATCATATTTTTGATACAGATTTTGTACTGAATCTTACTGTATTATCAATCAATTATGTGGCCAGTTGATGTAAGAATGACATTTGTAATGTGTAATTATAGCCGCTCGTGTAACCTGGTGGCAAACACATCCAGGGATTTCTCGATTGTCACTATTACTACAGTAATATACAATTGATACCAACTGAAAATATACCATGACCTCGAATATACTGTGCTCCAAATTAGTACACCTCAACAGATTTGTTAGAAAACCTTGAATTTTCTTTCAGAAGCAGTTGTTTCGATGTCATACTAAAAACATTTTTAACAGTTTTTTTCCCCAACAAGGCACCCTGAGTTGGCAGCTGTCTTAAACAGCTCCACTATTTAGTTGTTCCCGTCATTTCGTCACCGGGGTTCACTCATTTGTATTGTTTTGTGTCCTGTGTTATTAGCATTTATGGAAAAAACGTTACCTGATTTGGGTATCGCCAGCCCTCGCTTTTTGTAGAAGTTGCACATTTGCTCTCTTTCAACTGCAGTTTGAAACATACAAAGCTTAGGTCAGAAATTCGAAACTGTACAGTAGGGGTGCATCAAAACTTTTTGTTCGAAAAAGAAAAAAGTACATTTTGGGTTTTCAACTCAAAGCCTTGTCATGAAAACAAGGCCAAAATTGGATTTTGTGATGATGCAAGCAACAAAATGAAAGTACTCTGGGTGGGCAAACGATTGCGAAACCCCGGTCTCTGCCTGGCAGTGCCCGTGACGTCCCAGTCATCGTGGCGCAATCCTTCGGAGCTCGGGGTTAAGACTAGTTGGCTGCTGAGGACTGCCTTTCTGGCAGCTGTGAAAGAATGTGCATTGCCTCAAAGGAACCAGAGAGCTCACACTAAGACACATTTGGCAAAGGGCAGAAAATGATCGAGCTGAGGATTTGTTTTCCGGTCTTTTAGGTATTCTGTGTTTTTTTTTGTTTTGGTTTTTGCCCTTGGTGTCCTCAGTTTCAGTTTCGGACAAGAATTTTCTTTTTGGTGCATCCTGAATATACAAATAAAAAATAGAGTAAATTATTGCACCTGTGTTTTTCAGAGTTGTGTGCAGTATGCTTACCCTCCTCCAGGAAAGGAATCATTTTGTACACAATATCCTGCAGTTGTCTGTCGGGCCTGTCAGAAGATTTTTAACAACAAAAGGTAATTCACATAATTGAACAGTGATATGTCAAACTATTGTACCAATATTTAATGCATACAATAATGAATACGGGCAAATATTACAATGGCAAGAAACAAATACCTTATGTTGTAAAGGGGTTGTGTTTGGTGGACTATAATGGTGCATGATGGACACCTGTTGCTGTAGAAAAAATGCTTCACGATGCAACTTTTGCAAACTAAGGAAAGACAAAAAAAAGAGCCAAGTTAGATACAGCCATGATTGTCAACTTTGAAACCTGACGATACGTGTTACTACGAGCATATCATAAATCGACCATATACCAAACAATCGGAACAAAAGATCTAATGATATCCTGTATCATTACCGACAGTGAATACAGATGACTTTAAATTGTGACAGAACAATGACTTTAACTGAAAGGCATTCATTTGTGTTAAATGCATTTATTTCAAATATTGATGAATGGTTAGTGTATCCACTTGTACTAGGATCAAACAATCTGATTGAAAAGGTCAACCATCATGGACATGCAAGCATTACTTCAGTTTAAGAATGTCTGTGTGTCCATAAAGTGCTGAGCAAACATCTTAGAAGACCACCTGCATTTGTGTGACTGTTGTCCTCATTTAGGCATTGGTATTGCCCAATCCCCCCCCCCCCCCCCTCCCAATGGTCTCTAGAAGTTCTTTTGCCAAGATGATTATTGTAATGCTAAATTACAATTATTACCATTATTCATTCATTTTCAAATCCCCCAGTTTACAAAACACTGGGCTGAGCACTGTGACATTACTTACAAAATATTAACACAACTTGACCAAGACGACAAAGTCAAGCTATAAATTATCAGCCATCTCGTTACCTCTGCGCCCCGCGTCCTAGACGCATAATTTTCCCGCGGGACGCACAGTTCCAAATAATGTGCGTTTTTGGGACGCAAGGAAATTTCTCAGTCAAAAAAATAATAAAAATAAAAAATACGGCAGGCCTGAGGATTTCACGGTAACGTCGTTACCGGTAGCGTGTCGTTTCCGTAGCGTCATTTTGACGGTACGGAAAAATCGTTTAACCATAAAAGTCACCGCACACGAGTTGTGACTCTACGTCATAGGTGTCAAACTCAGGTCCTGGAGGGCCGCTGTCCTGCATGTTTTCCAAGTCTCCCTGTTGCAACACACCTGATTCAAATGAACAGGTTCGATGCCAGGCTTCCGCAGAGCTTGCTGATGATCTGATCATTTGAATCAGGTGTGTTGCAAAAGGCAGACTTGGAAAACATGCAGGACAGCGGCCCTCCAGGACCTGAGTTTGACACCTATGGTATAATACAACTAGAGTAGACGTGTGAGTGTTTCTTCCAATTTACTTTCTTTTTGTTTTGTTTTCAGTGTGGGGGGGAGGGGCGTAACACATAACGTTATGTGCGAATGCGGGTTGCTATTTTAGTCCGCAAACTGAGGAATCGCGCGGATGAAAGTTTGAGATAGCGGCGAAAAAAACTCACAAAGGTCTACTCATTACGACATTTAAGAAATGGGAATGCCAGTCTGATTTTTCGTATGAATCGTCCGACGGGCGTATCACTAAACTCCCCTGTGATGTATGCACAGAACGCGAGAGCGAGATACGACGGGAGGCACGATTACGAGGCAAGTTGGTCATTAGATCTATAGGCTAATCGCTATGAAAAATGTGATGAAACAGTATTGGTTATTCTGTAATTTACTGGTTGTAGCATGGTAACTTTATGAATAAAACATTCGTCACAAGGTGTAGTAATGCTAATGTTAACTGTTGGTAGTTGTATTATCTGATTGGTTAAGGACACCAGGAAGTGTTTTGTGTTACCAGGAAGGAGGTGTGTTCTCGTTCGTTCGTGCGGAGGTGCAGACGGGGGAAAATAAAAAGCTCCCTTCAAAGGATTCCATCTCTCCTTTTGCCCATTTTTAAAGTAGACCTATCTACTACAAAACTACGAATCTCTCAATTTACAGAACTAATGATGACGTGTGTTTGATTCTTTCGTCAAATTGATAGTAGATTACACATGCATCGTCTTGGGAAGAGGATGTCAAGCCACATCAATACTTACCTGTATTAATGATTACCAGTGAATTAATCTTTGCAGTGTGAAATTGGAAAAAATACTCTGATTTTATGGTATGCTGTATTCATGATGCCATATGAGTACATCATATTTTGATCCATTAATTTTTTTTGAATAAACCTTGAGTACACAGCTGCTGATGTAATGTTCATTGTTAATGCATAGTTTTCAAACATTTACCCTTGAAACATACTTTTCAGTTTCAGAATTCTTGATTATGAAAATCAGTCAAAATAGAAAAATGGGTTCCCATGATGAACGTTTACGGAACCCAAAATTAGTTTCCGTGGTTTCCCATTGGGTAATCCGACGGAACTGAAAAACGGTTACCGTGAATTTCCAAAATCCTCAGGCCTGCTACTGAATTATTTACATTTTTGCAGCATTTGTTTATAATTGTATGTATATGTTGTTGTTTGTGTTATTATCATATGCAATTGAATAAGTAGACCATTTCAGAATTCGAAATTTGGGACTCTCTAAATGTATAATGGGACTCAGTTTTCTGATCAGCGAGTCCCTGGGACTCGCTGGTGGTAAACTGTAAAATTATCACTGTAATTATAATTTTGAGTGCAGACTTTTGGACCTACTTACATGTGTGTAAACACTCTGTGATGGTGGTGGCATCAATGAGGAAGCCGCAGCATAGGCCACATCGGATGTAAGGGTAGAACTGATTGATGGCAAGCTTCGGCTACGGATACCAAAATGAAAATGTATCAAATCAAATGTTACATCATCAGTCAACTCGGTTTGTTGCTGTCAACCCTGATCATTCGGTGTCTCCAATTGATCCATCATTTGAATTTGGTACAGCCATGAGGGAAAATCAATCGTCCCCCAGAAAATGACAGAAAAAGTGAACACACTTTTAATACCTCGACTTAAAAAGAGAAAATTGGCGACACGGTAGCCGACTGGTTAGCACGTCCACCTCACAGTGCATGGTTTGATTCTGGCTCTGGCCTTCCTGTGTGCAGTTTGCTGCCCCCATGCCTGGGTGGGTTTTCTCTGGGTACTCCAGTTTCCTCCCACATTCCAAAAACTTGCATGGCAGGTTAATGGAACACTCTAAATTGTCCTTAGGTATGAGTGTAAGCGCAAATGGTTGTTGGTTTATGTGTGCCCTGCGATTGGCTGGCAACCCATTCGGAGTGTACAGTGACTGCCTGAAGACAGCTCGGATAGGTTCCAACACACCTGCGACCTTTGTGAGGATAAGCGGATTAGAAAATGGATGGATGGAATTGGACCAACTAATATTATGTGATGTAAATATGTGCATCAAATGATGCAGGTCAGCATATGAGGCTTAGTGTCCAGTCACTCACAGTGCCGCGCTCTTAGTCGACCTAAAACAAGAAATTGAATTTGGAAAGTGTGATATTTTTTTATCCTTGGGAGTATTCGGACGAAAACATTTCACAGGCATCTTCTGACATGACACCTTGGAATTCCTTAACATGATGCAGAATTTTTTAAAATGCATTATATGTCTGGTAGGGTAAAATAGTCTGCAGCTATACATTAAAGTATGCATCGATCATTAAGGATGAAACAATCGTGAATTATGTTCAACTTAATGGCCTCGAAAGATCCTAGAAACATTAGGTAAAAATAACACTTTTGATCATATTCAGGACTGTTCGTGCCCATTTATAAACGATGTTGCACTGCCACAAATCTTTAAGTAGCAATGTATACTTTTAAACCTATTGCTGAACTCAAAAGAACAAGAGCTAGTTGATGACTTGCAGTGTGTAACAGTAGTTACCTCGTCTTCTGAATCGCTGCCCGAGAACCCATGTCTGGTGTTACCACATGGAGAGGTTGACATTCCCAAAAATCGGCGACCCACACCACCCACAAAATAACAATGCCTACTGAGCGTTGTTAAGGTACCGCAAGTAAGAAAAATGAGTCGATCAGTAAAACGTAAGGTTAAAACTACGTTTAGTTTGACGTAGGTGTAGCCCGCCAGCTTTGTACTGCTACTTGAGATTCAAGTTATCCAAACGCAGTCAATTGCACGTGGAAGGCTGGAGTTAGTAAATCACCTCAAAAGCATGCAAAGCGTGTGTCTCGGTCGTTTAATGTGTTACATTAATGGGATAACATGGAGTTACGAGGAGAAGAAGAAGAAGGAGAAAAAAGTCGCGGAGTAAAAGTCAACACGTGTACTTCCTATTGTGACTTGTGTTCGCGGTCTTCTCTTCTCAGCATCTCAGTGAGCAGTGAGAGTAGCGCTTCCGGTCTGTAGTTTTCAGAATAAAGTGTGTGTGTTGCTGTGTCCAAATTCAGAGCCTGGCCTATACGACGGCCGCGTTTTCGATTATGTGACGTCAGTTCCGGCACGACCCGACCGTACGCGGTGTCCAAATTCCTGTAAAGCCCGTCCGAATTCGGTTAATGAGGTCCACGAAGGTGACATAAGGAGGATCCTTTGAAGGCGTCGAAGGACCCAGCCTGCGAATTGTCTTTCGAGAATTTGGAAACCACGTGCAGTCGAGTTGCGCCGGAAGAGACGTCTGGCGGACGAAAATTCAGGCCTTCAGAATACGCAGCAGGCCCCCACCCCCTCAAAAAAAAAAAAAAACACGCACACGCTGCTTGGCCAAGCCCCCCCTAATGTGTTGGTGCTTGTATTGTTTTCAAAAACAAAATCCATCCATTATCGGTATAATTTTAATTTGCGCTATTAATACATATAGATGAATATAGATACTGCACAGACACACACACATTTTGTACATATATCAGTTGGATTCCATTTATGCAGTTCTGATATCTATTGGCCAACATAAGATTGAATGTGAATGGTGAATTCTTAACTGTCCAACATCCTCAAATGTATAAATAAGTAAATACATAAAACCAAAAGGTCTGGGATCCCATGGTGTGCATAGTTCAACCTCATTCAACTTTGTGGCGGCCAGCGGAGCTATCTCCATGTACCTTGACATGTAGTCCACAACCAGCAAGTTGGTCTTGCTTCCGAGGACGAACAAATCTGCTCCTAAATTCTCCCATGGTCGGCCTGGGTACAGCAAATCAGTGGTTCCATCTCTCCGGCAGCGGTCCAGAATCAACTTGTTTAGCTGCTGGCTCAGCCCAGGCCACCATACCGACCACCGCAACCGCTGTCGACGCTTTACCATGCCTTGGTGATCAAGTCAACTTTATTGTCAAATGTGCTCTATGTGCAACATACAACACAGATGAAATTTCTTTCTTCACCACAGGAGAGAGAGGAGCCACTGTGGGTACCTGCGCCGCCATCAACAGAACAGTTAACATAAAATGACAAAATAATACAACGCAACACATAAGACACAGTCATACAATCTTAAACACCTTCGTGCAGTTTGGCGAGAACGTCGTTTCTCATGGTTGAAGGTATGACGAGTCTCTGTCCCTTCAGTGGGATTCCATCATGGACTGTAAGGCACACCTGCTCTGCTCTGTACAGCCTGAGTGCCGGTTCATTTGTTCAGGCCAACCTTCTGTGCACAGCTGCATCACGCGTGCACACACACACTCGGGGTGTTCACACGGCACACATTTGATCCGGCGCCGCACCGATATATTTTGTTGCGATATAGTTTACACCGGAGCAATTTCTGTGGAGCGTTCACACGTACAACGCCGCTGAGCGTGGCAGCACCGGCGCAGCATCGGTGCAGCTCCACTTGCGTTCACACGGCAGTTTCTGCAGCGGAGCAAAACGACAGAAAACAAATGAGTTGTCGTGTTGGTTCTTTTTTCAACGTATACACAACTCAAGCAACTACTGTACAGCCACGTCCTTCTCCTTCTCGGTCTCCGTGCCTTCTGCTCGAGAGTGACCGACCCCCGATAACGTAACTCAACGATGACTTCAATGACACTCAGAAAAGCAAAAATGTAATGCGCCAAACAGAAAAATCAAGAGAGGAAATCACGAAATAAATTCTAATGGGCACGGGGGTTGTGAACACACAACAAAGGAACAAACTACACAAACAACTCCGAGACAGTCCAGTCTCCTACAAAAGGAAAGATGACGTTTGGAGACTATCCCCCCCCCGTTCTAGTTGAGATGGTATAACCCAAGAGGTGCTTTGCTACTGTTACCAGCCTTGTCTTGTGTCATTATTAAATAAACACATGACGGAAGTGCGACAGAGCACGAAAGCAATGCATTCTCGCCGTACGTAATCAACTCTTCTCATGCGTAGCGAGGCTACTCCCCCCTCGCAAACGAGCATTTGCTCTGGAGCAAATTGTAGCGTTCACACGTGCAAATTTACATCGGTGCTGCGCCGCAAACGAGCATTTGCTCTGGAGCAAATTTTTAAACCACCTCCCTGAGGTGGATCAAATTTGGTCCGGTGTAAGCTGTTTAGCGGCGCTACGCCGGAGCAAATTTGCACGTGTGAACGCTCAACTGGCGCAGCGCCGGTGCTGTGTCGGACCAAATGTTGCCGTGTGAACACCCCTACTGTCTCTCCGCAGCTGCTTTCAGCTTTTCTCGGTAGTCGGTGCTCTGCGGTCGGTTCTCCATCACCATGTCCACGTAGATGTTCGTGTCTTCGAACAATTCTTGGTCGGCTGGTGTCTCCTCCCTGTCCATGGGAGCTCGATTCAGTGTGTCGGCTGTCCTCAGGCATTTTCAGCACAGATGAAATTTCTTTCCTCTCAACCACAGGAGAGAGAGTAGCCGCTGTAAATGCCTGCGCCGCCATCAACAGAACAGTTAACATAAAATGACAACTTAATACAACACATATAACATATAAAACACAGACAGTCAGGCAATCTTAACCACTTTTTCTTTCTTTTAGTTCTGTAAATTGCTCTTGAACACTCTGTCAAAAGATTCAGCAACACTTGCCTCTGAATTGGTGTCCCCTTGCAGATAAGACTGCTGCCTCTTCACCTCCTCGCTTTGCCGTGCTATTCTTACGGCGTTTTCAAGGGTCAGATCCAAGTGCATGCGTTCAAACAGTCCCCTGTCTTGCAGTCCGACGACAATTGTGTCTCTGATCAGTTCGTTGTGTAGCCCCATAGCTACAATGTTCTGCCAGCGCATCGAGTGCAGTGACGAACGAATCCACACTCTCCCCTCCTTTCTGAATATTGAATATAGCACGCTCGAAGATGACGTTTTTCTTGACAACGAAGACGTTTCGGAGTCCCCCTCGCACTTCTTGGTATGTGCGCCGTTGAATCTGTCAGATTCAACCGGCGCAGGATATCATCCGCCACGTCACCCATGCAGTAAATCAGTGTGTTTACTTGATTTTCTTCAGAGCTGGCATTCAGGTTACTTGCCAGGCGGACTCTTTCGAATCTCCGGATCCATTTGTCCCGCTCCTGCGGTTTTGAAAAGTCAAAGGGCTCCGGTGGCTGGATGTTAAACGTGTCGCACGGCCCCGCGGTGACGACTAGTCCAGCAGCCCGCTGTGCACCAAGCGCCGAGGCTCCTTCCTCTCCGTTCGCCTTTCCCCCTTTACCGCCGTGTACAAAAGATCCTCTTCACGCACTCCACGTCAACGACAGGACTTCTGACACCATGTCGTGTTATCAAATGAGGCACACGTGAGTCCAGCTGTAGTGTTAACGTGGATAACTTTTATTTAACTTCACGACGCGTGTATGCTTCTCTCCGGTTCTCTCGTCTCCCCGCTCTCGACGCACACCAGTGACGTAATCGCACAGTGACTCTGTCGTCTGTGTCGTACACGATTACACTACAGTTACCATAGCGACCAGAGAGCGTTGCGGAAAAAAGTTTTGTTTCTGCTTTCCAAATTTTTGGGGCGTGGCTAAAGTATGCGGCATGAGTCGCCCCTACCCCACTATATAAGGACTTGAGCGCTTTCATTCAAATCAGTTGTGATCCATCGCAATTACAGTACAGTACTGTATACCGTGAACTCGCTAGCTATTTCGACAACCCGAAAATGCATCTTCTCTTCAGTTAGTACTCGAGCATAGCCGCTTTAGAGTGACGCATTGTCTGCCGTGAGTATGCGCACGTCACGCAGAGAAAGACAGAAGAGCGTGGAGGCGGGAAGAAAGACAGATGAGAGAGGGTGGGCAATGAATAAAAACTTGTGCGCAGAGGTGTTAACCTGTATTAAAACATGCTGCCCATATTTATTTATTTATTTATTGTGCCGCATATCTTTAAATTGCCTTTTCACGGAAGCTGCAGCTGTGAGAAAACGTTTTATAGAACATTTAACATATAATAAAAATAATACAACAAAACATAAACCATCGACAATAAACAAAGTGATTGTACTGCATGTAAATGTATAATGTTTCAACTGGACCATAAATGTGGCAAGGATTTTCAGAACACCTATAATTCAGTTAATGCTAGAAAACCTCAAGATTATGAATTGGAAATTCGTCTCTACAGGTGTATCGGATTCAAAAGTAATAGAAAATAGCTCGTATCTGCCTCATTTTATTATTACAGGATTCGAATTTGTCTGGCGTTTCTATAACAGCGCTAATATATTTGTCCACCAGAGGTCAGTACAGATTCACATTTGAACTCAACAACGTAATCCACAGAAGAATCAGAAGATGGCACTGTTTATTGTTGATATTTTTTAAGTTGTCTGAAAGCATGGACTGGAGTAGCGTGACTAGTCATTTTCCGATCACATTTTCTGTTCGACAGTTACAAGTAAAAATTAAACAGCAAAAGCATATGAATAAAGATACATTGACTCAAATGAAATAAAAAAGTAAAAATCACTTTTTTTAGACGCATTCAGCCGATGGTTTAGATAACAGCATATTGTTGTTTCAAAATAATTCTGTTTAACCGATTTCCACGTGTTGGTCAACACATAGTGTGGCGTAATAATACATGTAAATGAAGCGTCACGCGTCAACCAGACTAAACAAGCTATAACCAGCCTCCACCTGACTCTCCTCGCTCTCTCCCGAACTTCGCACATGTATAACAATACATTCCTTCTTGTTTGCTTTGAGGGGAGTTCAATTTGTATATAAAAAGAAAGCCGGAAGGCAACTGGACTTCTTTCCTTTCTTTCTTTACTCCAAATAGGCTACTTTCAGAAATTGACTTACAAAAACAGCACTTTGTTATCAGTAATAAGAATAGCACTGATTCTATAAACTCTATCTTGACTTGCGAGTGAAATCTTAATTGAGCCCATGTTTTTTTGCTAAGATGGAAATTAGTACACTGAACAACAGCATTCAGGGAATAAGGTTCGGTTTACTTTATTATGTGAGGAAATCACAGCCACAACAAAAGTGGCGCCTAACAAAATAGACAGCGGCGTTTTTTAAAACAAATTATTTTCATTTTTCTTGTTACTTTTTTTTTTGCCAATTTGAATGTAAGTGTAGTGGGGTTCAAACAACGTGGGGCATGAAGGACAAACTGAAATGTACTTTTAAGTGACACATGGACAACAGACTTTGAAATATGTTAGTGTTAATTTTGAAGATAGTGATCTAAGACAACTGTCTGGCATATAACTATACAGAATAGCTATTTCTGCTCTGTGAAAATGAATTCTTGATGTGCTGATAACTGTAAAATGTGCAATTAAATATTAGTCAACAGCTTAATTACAAAAGAGTTTGGACTGGTGCAATCCTATTATTCATACAATGGCATAAAACAAATAAAACAAACGAAAAAGACAAGTTATTATTTGCAATCATTTGGCTATGCTATATTATTACTGGTCCAATCCACGTGACATCAAATGTGGATGTTATTTGCCCCTGAACCACAATGAGCTTGACACCCTTCCTCGTCAATGCACCTTATTGTGATTTCTGCATTACAGTACAGTACGCACAAATGCACCTGCTATGCTTGCCAATGTATTTGTTTGCATATCGAATGACAACCCCTTTGCCACTAAACGAATTGCAATGAATGTTGCATTGCATTTTTAGTAAATCGCGCATATGAACATTGCCCAAGCAGAATTTGAAATAATGTGACTTTATATTAGTACCGTCGTTGCAGCAAACTAAAAAAGAACGTACAAAAACAAACAAGCATGGTCCTTTATGGTTCACGTAGACATAAAACGTTGTTGCTGGGTGATACCCAAGACGCCCGAAGAAAAATCCTCCGTGAATGACTTTGTACTAGGTTGTGTACTGTCTCTCCACTCAACACCAAATCCAGTATTTTTCCATCAAGTAGCGCGCTGGACCACGTGACCAGAGAGGGTGGGTGAAGAGCGGGTGGGGGTGCTGTCATGTTTGCATCCTAGTTGACAGCAATGGCCAGAGTATGGCTCGGGACGGGCTAAACCAGTAATGTTCTACTTCATGATCTATTTAGGCTACTACGAATGATGTTTGTACCTAAAGTCCACCTGTCATTTCCCATTCTCCAAGCAAATTCTCCTCCAGGTCGTTTTTGTAACCTCGTGCGTTCGTGATCGTGTAACCACTCCCACTCGTGGCTGGTGGAAAATTACCAGCTTACAAGCAACAGGCAGGCACATGGATGGGACTTGCAGTGGATCTCATCGTCGGAGGCACATGCCGATATTTTCAAAAAATAATGTTACAATTTGGAAACAACTCAAATTTAGAGTCCAGGGGATAGATTTATTGAACGGAGTCAATTTTTAACTGCCTTTCGCGTATGTGATAATAATAAGATGCGATGTAAATGACAGTGTTTTGTCTTTTAAGCCTCGATTACTGCAATTAATGATGTGTTTTACCCGTTCGCTATTCTGACCGAGATTCGTGAAGAAATCCATTCTACATAGGAGTCTGCCCTCTTTTTCTCTCCTGGCGGAGTGGTCGCGTGGGCGCTTGAGCCAATTGAAATTGATTGACGGATTTTCCGTACAATGAAAGCGCAGCCGGGATTTCTCAGCTCAAGCTACAGCCAATCACCGCGCGCAATGGGCGGAACTCCAGTCCAAACTTTACGCGGCGCCATCGGCTGAAAACTAAACCGAGATGGAATCTCCCAGTCTGAACCGGTTTCAACCGGTTGCGAGTTAGTTGCTTGAGAGAGGAAAGGAGGCGCAGGCACACAACCTCTATACCGCCCCGCTGGAAATTTAATAAGAGTAACGCATTTATTAGGTTTGTGAATCAACGTTTGTTTTGTTTCGTTAAAATGTCTTGGAATGACGGATTGCTGGCTTTGCCTTGATAGTAGTTTTGGGATCCAATCAGTGGTTATTAGCAGTCAGACATCCCTCGCTGCTGGAGCTGGAGATAGTCAACGCTGCAGAAATAGGAAAGCTTTTCTTATCAACTGTGATTTCAAGTGTTCACTATATCTTGTGCGTTCTGTAGCTAACGCCGCACTTTTCAATCAGAGCCTCGGACTATAGGTACGTAAATTGGAGTGAAGCGCAAAGCGCCAAGTTGTCGTTAGGCTGACTGTATTCTATACCTGTGCCGGGCATAGCTAGCGGATATTGTATTGTTTTAGGTCATGTTTGCAGAGCTTTTCATTGTGCTCACTAAACGGCTCTTAAATCACATTGATAACATACTTTGTGTAATCAAATAGCCACGCGCGGGACTAGCGTGTGCTGTGTAGCGACGGTGGAAGTCACGCGTGTTGCCCGAAATTTGTTTGAACTTGGTTTGAAAGCAACGTAGTGTGATTGAATCCACGCCTCTCCCAGCTCGCCAGCATCACTCGTGTACGTGATGGCAGCGGATGTCAAGTTGGTGTTGCTAGGCATTCAGTTGCTCGCCACTGTTAGCCTTCTCTTTGTCACGTGTCACGCGTACGCAGCGTACCATCTTAAAAGCACAAACTGTAAATTTTTAGGTAAGAGCAAGGGACAGTACCAAAACTCCTTTCACGTTCCGCTGAGCAAATCGGTGGCGCTGAGTGGCTTGTGGTGGGAGGGGTTGTACCACGCCATTGCTGGACCACATGGGAACTGTTAGCCACGCCAGAGCTTCACAAAATAGACCTTCAGGGCAATTTAATGTTTCGCTTTTTGTGTGTCAAGTTGTGCACAGTGAATGCTGACATGGCTGAAACTGCTGCTCGTTAATTGCTCACTTTTGTTAGTTGGACTTTGGATGTGTTAGCTTGGTTTCTTCGAGATGTAAACAAAGTGACGTCGACTTTTGTATCCGACACGTGACTTGGTTAACTACTTAATCAAACAACTATGTTAAGGTAACCGTTTTGGTCTGTACTGTTGCACTTTGTACAGTTTGTTGGGTGCTATAATTTCACTTTGCCCTGCCCATCGTGACTAGAACTTTTCTAAACCTGACAGTTTGATGTCCTTTTGAATGCTTTCAGACATGTTGCCTGGTTGTTGACAGATAGTGGGTTGAGTGGATGTTGTAGTTTCATTGTCAGCTGTTTGGAATTGTTTCAAAACATGGTGCACATGACTTTGCCTGTTGAATGAGTTCGGTGCTTCCATAACCCCCCCTCTCTTTCCTGTCGTTGTTGCAGAGCTCTATGCCAGCAATTATGACAATGTTAGCAGACCATGCAGCACAGCAGCTGCTGGACTTCAACCAGAAACTGGATATCAACCTGCTGGATAATGTGGTGAACTGTTTATATCATGGGGTGGGACCACAGGTAAATTATGTTGCAAATACATTTTAAAAAATAATTTCCGTGGCCTAATATTTTTCTGAATTTCACAGCTCAAGTCTAAATCTCTACACTTCTGTACCTCAACACATTATATCCCCCTCTCTTGTAAATTGGAATTCTTTAGTGTCTTGAATAATTCTCTTGCAGCAAAGGATGGCGCAAGAAGTCTTGACACACCTCAAAGAACACCCAGATGCTTGGACAAGAGTGGACACCATCCTGGAGTTCTCCCAGAATATGAACACCAAAGTAAGCCGTCTTCAGTGATTTATTTTAAATGTGGGAATTTGGCACATACCAGCAGAGACCAAATTGGTGAATACACAAAGTACAGTAATGTACAATGTAGGCATGTAGTCAAACACAATCTACTTTTGTACACTAATTGACCAATATTTAGTTCAATGGTCGAAACATTTTTTTCCTAGGGAGACTGGAAATCTTAGTTATCCATTCTAGTGTCAAACTGTCACCACCATAAAAACTTTAAAAACTGTACAGGCAATGTTTCATGGAACATAACTTTCTGAACAGCCATTCAAGTATAAAAGTAATCAATACGTAGAATAAAACTATTCACTCTGTCACATTTAAAGCATGGGAGGGTTTGTGAAGACATTCCACTACATACTAGGTACTATTTCCACAAGACAAGAGTTTGGTACACATACAGACATTTGTTTAGGCTGTCGCCCCCTGTGTGGGCGTTGACCATGGCAATATATGAACAGGGGAATCATTTTGGACAGTTTAGAATTTCTTTGATGTCTTTGTGGTTGATAAGGCTTCACAGCCATGTGTCGATCGTTCTGGTATTCATCTTTGTTGGTACTAAATCTATTAGACTTTGACTCACAGCTCTCTATCTGGTCATTCATAGTATAGTGAGCATTGAAGACAAAATGAAAAGAGCGAGCAGAAGTTCGGACGGAACTGAACAGAAGTGTATGCTACTATTGTTGCCATGCTACTGCTATAGTGAATATGTACGCATGATCCTCATCATGTTAGGCTTTTTGATTTTTCTGGGAGCCTTCGGTGGTGGCCAAAGAAAGATGTTTGTCTCACGGGACATCACAGAGAAGATGGCTTGACAATTGAAGTATTTTTTTCATCGGTATTTTGTTTGATATTGATTTTAAAGGCCTTTCAATTTGGAAAAGTCACTATTGTTTATTCAGCAGTGTGACTGTGTTATTGTGGGAGCATTTTGGACCCACTGGAAGTAGAGGAAGACTCCTGGAAATATTTGCAGCATCTGCTTTGCTAGTGTGGCCTCAGTCTTCTTGAAGAGAAAAAAAGGAATTCATCAAGATCAGAACATCCATCCCTCCATTTCCTGTACAGTTGTCCTCATTAGGTTCACTGATGAGCTCAGGCATATCCCAGCTAACCTTTGGGTGAGAGGCAGGGGACATCCTGGAATGGTCACCAGCCAATTGCAGGGCACATAGACAATCATTTACACTCACATGCACACCTTTGGTAGTCGGAGGATCTGGCGGAAACCTATGCAAACATAGAATATCAGCATCAGTGGCAACATTTGCTCACACTTCTTTGCCAAAACTGCTCCAAATCATGTCACAGATACTAAACATCCAGTAGTTACCAGAAATGCTGCTATCGGCCTTTTGGGAACATCCGTGACCTGTTATCTTCTAGTCTTTTCATCAACGTTGGAGGGATGTCCATTTCTTGGCATTGTCACTGTTGTGCTATCTGTTCTCCACTTGATGATGACTGTCTTCACTGATTTCTATGCTATAGTTAATTTCTTGGAGATTAATTTGTACCCCTTTGACTGATGCCTTTGTGCAGTGCTCCCTGTGGACAATGTCAGGAAAATCCGAATAGAACTTCTGAACTTTATTTGGGATTAATCATAGGTGCCTTAAATGTTGGCAGGTGTGTACTGACTCCTATTTAGCATGAGCATGAATGTGGATGGTTAATTCTGAACACCGCCAGATCTCCAATTTCAGAAGAGGTTTCTCACACTTGTGCAACCACATTTATCTTGTTTATTTTTTCTTAACCTCTTAAGAGATTTCTGGTCACATTTAATGGTGGAAAAGGTTTGAAATAATTCATTTTGGTTTACTTTTTTTAAATAACATTAACCTACCAATGTGATTTTTTTTTTTTTCCAGCTTGAGGCATCTTTAATTTATCTATATTGATGCACTTTTTCACACCGCAGATTTTTTTTGTCTCATCAAGGATTCACTTGAAAGTTGTAAGAAAAAAAGTGATGAATTCATTTCCTTTCTATTTTACTGATGAAAATTCATGCAAACTGTAAAGTTACAACATTTGTGGAATGCTGTAATCAATAACATTGAGACAAAATATTGCTCAACCAAAATAACTGGCAGCATATTGGGGGGAAAAAAACCCAACCAAGCAAAAAGCATGTTTTGGCTCTTCAATATAAATACTCCCTGTGGACAATGTCAGGAAAATCCGAATAGAACTTCTGAACTTTATTTGGGATTAATCATAGGTGCCTTAAATGTTGGCAGGTGTGTACTGACTCCTATTTAGCATGAGCATGAATGTGGATGGTTAATTCTGAACACCGCCAGATCTCCAATTTCAGAAGAGGTTTCTCACACTTGTGCAACCACATTTATCTTGTTTATTTTTTCTTAACCTCTTAAGAGATTTCTGGTCACATTTAATGGTGGAAAAGGTTTGAAATAATTCATTTTGGTTTACTTTTTTTAAATAACATTAACCTACCAATGTGATTTTTTTTTTTTTCCAGCTTGAGGCATCTTTAATTTATCTATATTGATGCACTTTTTCACACCGCAGATTTTTTTTGTCTCATCAAGGATTCACTTGAAAGTTGTAAGAAAAAAAGTGATGAATTCATTTCCTTTCTATTTTACTGATGAAAATTCATGCAAACTGTAAAGTTACAACATTTGTGGAATGCTGTAATCAATAACATTGAGACAAAATATTGCTCAACCAAAATAACTGGCAGCATATTGGGGGGAAAAAAACCCAACCAAGCAAAAAGCATGTTTTGGCTCTTCAATATAAATAAAATAATAATAATAATGATAATAATTTAAAATTAAATAAATAAAATAATTTATTATTAATAATAAATTAATACAAACATTACCAAATGTGCATGTACTTCAGTACAAGCAGCTCAAAAAGTGCTTTGCTGATTTTTAATGTCTGTAAACATCAAATGGTAATAAAATACTTCTTCTGTATCAGCAGCACAGCAATTCAATCTTCAACAAATTATAAAGGCTCACCTGAGTTACATGAATGTATAGTTCTGTACTTATGACTCAATTGTGTTTTAAAACTAAGAAAAAAACTTCATCTGGCTCCATCTTACAAAAATACCACCTTGACTTCAGACTAAATGCTTGTCACAGAATCTAATTGACAAAACATAACAATTCATTTTAAAAGTGTTTTCAACAGGTCAGTGCTACAAAAAATTCCCCCAAAAATCAGGCCACTATAAAATGTCAATGCAGGTCAATTCAAATGTGCTTAGCTTGTCAGTCCTTATCAACATGCTCAGATAATGGTGTGGTGCGTTGTGCAGTGACAATATGTCCTGCAGTCTAAAACTCGTTCTCCAGCAACAGTGGTACCTGGACTTCTGTTTTGGTTTGGTTGTAGAATGTCTGCATCCTTGTATTGGTAAAATAGCGTTAGGATGGCAGGGGGTACCTGTGCTCCAATGTAAGTAGCAATGGTCCAAGCAAAGGTCCCTAATTTTCCACGATGGAAAAGGGATGTAAATGTTTGAAAATAAATGCCGAGATAGCCTTTATAATTCGCTTCACCTTTTCTGATGAGGCAAGCAAATTTCGGATTGCTTCCTCGATTATCCTCTGGTCGGTAGCGCCACTGGTCTACAGCAACAACAGCGAGCCGTCTCCCAGACTCCTCTGCATGATGGAATTGACTTGCTTGACTTAACATGTTTGCTGTGTTGCTGAAAAGGTTGAGATTGGTCGAAGCCCACATTATAGGGCTTTGCATTAATTGTTTGTATCTCGGGCTTTGGCACTCACGCCGTATATATGGTGCTGTGTAAATTAAATACATGGAGTTTACTTTTCAAGTCAAAGGCTCACCTCACTACAGAACTCCATGTATGAAAAGGTGACCGTGGCTGGGTTTTGACATTTCTGCAAGCACAATTTAAAAGATTTGTCATTGGTGTCATATTGGTACCAGTTCCTGTTCTGTTCCAAACCATTCATAGTGCTCAACCCTCCATTACCTTGGTTCATCTTGGGATAAAGACACATTTATAGCTGTACCTTCTCGCCTATGAGAATCACCCTTGCAATTCATGGATTTTCTTATTTTCTGCCTGGTCTGTTATGATGCTAGGAGAAACAGAAGTCTTGAATACTCTCATCTTACTGCATACAAAATGATAGAACATCTACGTACATGAAAGATTAGGTTCTGTCAACTTTTTACCTCCAAAATAAATTAGCACATGCTTTTCCATTTTATTCATGCGTTTCCAAAAGTTTGCACAAAACGGTCATGTTTGCTGTATCTTGTACCTCTCTTTGTTCCAGTACTATGCTCTTCAGATCTTGGAAACTGTTATCAAAACAAGATGGAAAATTCTTCCCCGGAATCAATGTGAAGGTACATTTTTATTCTACTTTTTACATATGATGCTGTCAAAACATTCTAAAAACCTCCAATCATATCCCAGTTATGTTTGCCGTTGCACAGTATCTTCTCAGTGGTTTCCAGCTTGCCAAGCCAATGCTATATGGGTGATACCATTGCTGGTCTCTCATTGATCCAGAAGATGTTTTTTTTCCTTCATTATTATTTTTTAAATTGACCTTGAGATTTCCTTATTTCTGGCTGTAGGTGCATGAATACATTTTGTGGCAAATCCAATGAATGGTGACTGGGAAGAATGCCTTTTCCCACCTTGTGGAAAAGTATTGGCTTTTTTTTCATCTCCACTTGCTTCATCCAGCGACATTGATATAGAAATTCAATGTTCCTGCTGGCCTGAAAAAGCAATGTGAGGGAGCTGAAAATAGTTTTTAAAACACTCTGTTTACACTGGCACATTGCCTGAGTAAATGTAATTTCTATTAAACAAGCAATTCAAAACCCGCAACATTGTTAGAACAACTAGTTGATTATTTGTGAATGGAGAAGCGTAGTTTGTATTGAAGGATGTTAGCGGCAGGCAACTTTTATGTCAGGCTATTTTTATGTCACTTTTTATTGGAATAAGTTGACAGTGTTTGTACTATCTCTATTTTCCAGGGATAAAAAAGTATGTTGTCGGTCTCATTATTAAGACGTCATCTGATGCTGCAAATGTGGAGGTATGTAACACTGTTTTGTATCATGTTCTATTCAAAAAGTGGAATTTAGACTCATTTAAATGATGAATTTAGTCTAGTCTGGGGGAAGTATAAGACAGAAATATACATGTATATTGTTCCTTGACACAGCTCAACTCCTCTCAGCTTTATCAGTACGGCCTTAATACAGGGATTTTTCACAGAAGATAATGAATTTATGACTGCTCTGTTATGTCTGTCTACATGTGTTTCTGCGCCGTCTACGTCCAATTCGTTGCTTAAAAGTAAAAGCAGAGATCAGGGTCCCCCAAGTCAAGCCGTCAAGAGTCCCAGCTAGTCCAGCTGGTTTTAGATGTCTCCCTCCTCCGACACACTTGATTCAAATGATCAGCATCTCTGTCAGGATTCTCCAATGCCTACTAATGAACGGATCATTTTTATTAAACTGTGTTGGAGGAGGGAGACATCCAAAACGGTCTGGACAGGGGCTCTCGAGGACCGCACTTGGGCACCCCATGCATAGATGCTTTTTAGCATTAAGCTTAAGGGACTGTAAGGCGGTTTTCAATCCGCAAAGTGTAATTCTGTTTGTTTAGTTTTACCATAAACTTGACATGAGAGTCATTTAACAGCATGAATATTCTTTTTTTGAATAATTGTTCACTTGTGCATCTGTCAAACTGTGGCTTCTTGTGAAGTGAGTTGAGTCGATCCCACCATACAATGCTTGTGTCTCAAGGCTGCGCTTGCAAGTTAGTTAAAAAAAAAAAAAACATGGTCGGATGTTGGCTCATCTCAAAACTCCTAATTCAAGTCATTATGTATCTCAAGACACTGGGGTCTCGCAGTGGTGTTTTTGTTAGCCCTCCCCCAACTTACAACAACCATATAAAATCATCTGGTGGTACTCACAGCCTTGAATAGTCCTGGTTAACAAATTGCCAAGGCCAAATATTGTCAGTATTGTTGCCTTTGAAACAATCCAAGATCTGATTTGTTGTCCATTTGAACTTTTTAGAAAGAAAAGGTCTACATTGGAAAGCTGAACATGATTCTTGTTCAGGTAAGTCTTCAAAGAATATTTGAAATGATGGGATGATGAAATGTGTACAGGAATGGCCAGAAAATGTTTCCATTATGTGTCTGTTTCAGGGGTAGTGATAAAATGGATGGCGGGTTCACTCTGTTGCTGCGTTATAATATGTGACCATAACTTGAACATTACTTGTACATATCATTTTGTGTGTGTAGATCTTGAAGCAGGAGTGGCCCAAGCACTGGCCCACGTTCATCAGCGACATTGTCGGAGCAAGCCGAACCAGTGAGAGTCTTTGTCAGAACAACATGGTCATTCTCAAACTGCTTAGCGAGGAGGTCTTTGATTTCTCCAGTGGCCAGATGACCCAGGTCAAAGCGAAACATCTGAAAGACAGGTTAGTAGAGCATTGTACTTAAAAAGACAACCCCGACTATCTGTTGTATGTAGCCCACAATAATGGCCTTGTGTTTCTTTCAGTATGTGCAATGAATTCTCCCAGATATTCCAGCTTTGCCAGTTTGTTATGGTATTTAATTCCCAGTCCCTTATCATATCATTTGGTTTCCAGAGTGTTTCTCTTATAAATCTTATCATCTTGTATCGCAGGAAAATTCCCAGAATGCCCCCCTGGTTCATGCTACTCTGGAGACCCTCTTACGTTTCCTTAACTGGATTCCTTTGGGCTATATCTTTGAAACCAAGCTAATCAGCACATTAGTGTATAAGGTAGGCATGCGCAGAGTGATGGAGTGAGTGAGTGAATGAATGAATGTAAGACTTGATCATACAGTATTATCAAACAGGTCTTACGCAGCAAAGTAACTTTTCTAACGGTTTTTAGTTCCTGAACGTGCCCATGTTCCGGAACGTGACACTGAAGTGTTTGACAGAAATTGCCGGAGTAAGTGTCAGCCAGTACGAGGAGCAGTTTGTCACACTCTTCACCCTGACGATGTGTCAGCTCATGCAGGTGACCTTCTTGATGGACTCTGATAAGCAAAATCGCATCCTTTTGGCTCATACAAAATAGAACTCTAACCCAACACGTATGTATTTAGATGCTTCCCCCCAACACTAACATCCGGCTGGCCTATGCCAATGGAAAGGATGAGGAGCAGAACTTTATCCAGAACCTCAGTCTGTTCCTCTGTACCTTTCTGAAAGAGCATGGGACACTCATTGAAACACGGATTAGCCTGAGAGATACATTATTGGAGGTAAGTTGCGGGTCAGGAGGAGAGTTGAAGACAATGTATTCGGATCAGGGCATGTACAACAGGTTTATGATATGCCAACTTGATCTTACTGCCCTGCTTCAGGCTCTTCACTACATGCTGCTGGTGTCAGAGGTGGAAGAGACTGAAATCTTTAAAATTTGTCTGGAATATTGGAACCATCTGGCGGCCGAGCTGTACAGAGAGAGTCCGTTCTCTACGTCCACATCCCCGTTGCTGTCTGGCAACCAGCACTTTGACGTGCCGCCACGCAGGCAGCTGTACCTGCCTGTATTGTCCAAGGTACCACTTACTGATTCATTTTAATCCTTGAATCAGTACAAATATATTGCTTGCAATCTTTCAGTCATCATAGAAGTCTTGCTGGCGGTGAAAGCCATCACATATCGTGCCTTTTGGCATTGATCCACATGAGCAAAGTTTCTGTGTGCAAGTGAGCAGATTCTTCTCCTGAGTGTGTGCGCTGACACTATGGCTGAACGATTTTTAAAAATCGAACTCGTGATTACAGATTACGTGATGGTAAAGGTTTTGTGTAATTTATTGATGTATTGCAGCACTCCCTACGACCCACTATTCTGTTGTATCAACAATCTCGCACACAAACACAGTCTCCCTCCTCTCTCATCATGCTCACCAATCAGAAGTGACATGCAATTTCTGACAGGTCCTGGAACCTGGTGCTCGCTAACGGGGCAAAATACTTAGCACTAACACACACACACAGTGCTGAGCCACAAGCTACTAGCTGCAAATGCTAGGTGCCATGGGTAAACATTATCCACCTGCCTGCAGTTCCTCACCTCGAAGTCACAAATCCTGGCCTCCCTGGCGGAAATTAAGGAAAAACAAAACATTGTTATCACTAAAAGCAGACAAGGTGTAGCAACATCAACAGCGGACATCAAATCTGTAAGCAGACACAAAAAAAATCCCCAAATGAATCTATTACATTAGCCAGGATCAGATTGGGAATCTTTGTTGTCGTTAGATTTTAATGTTCTTCATAATCTTGGTTTATTTAACCAGTTAAAATGTTTTTTTTTTTGAATAGGAGAGCCTCTTTCACACAGTATCCTTAGTGTCCTTACATTATTCAATAGCTTTTAATGTTTTGAATTTGATATACATGCGGAATATTGCCCTGAACCTTGATTTGGGGGGGCTTAAGCGAATCTTAATTGATATTTCTGTCAGAAAACTCACCATTCAATCTTTTCCTGAAATCGTTCAGCCCTAGCTTGACATGCCTTCCTGCTCTCAGCATTAAGAGCTGCAATCTGTAACCATCTCATGATTAGGTTTGAGTAACATTGCAAGGATATGATTTGATTTTTGATGCTTTCCAATGCATCTTGCATTTTCTAATTATTGAATTCTGATCAGTTGTAAAAACTGCTCTGCTGTGAGTGGAATAAATCTGCTTTGGTCTACGCGTTTGAGCACAAACTTTGTGCTGCACAAAGCATCATTTCTGACGCAAATATCCATGATTAAATTGTTGTGTAACTCATTCATACATGACTAGTTGTATTTTATTTATTTATTTTGCTGCCACCCTTGCCCAACAGGTTCGTCTGCTGATGGTGAGCAGGATGGCCAAACCAGAGGAAGTACTAGTGGTGGAGAATGACCAAGGGGAGGTGGTCAGAGAGTTTATGAAGGACACAGATTCCATAAACCTCTACAAGAACATGAGAGAAACACTTGGTGGGTCTTCTGTCCATGTCAATTCAGTTCTCTCTTGTAAAGCTCTCTTAAAAACCACTCCTTCCTCCCAAATCACCCTCATAAATATTTACTGTGCACATTGTAACAAAAAAAAATGCTCAAAACTCTTGTAATGTTTAGTTTGATCACTGACTTGTGCAGTTGCTGTAGTTAAATATTAGTGACATTCAGAAGTTTTTCCTTCAATATTTTCTTTTCCTTCCTTGTCTCTAATAGTCAAGATTTGGAACAGGGTATGAAAAAATGTGCTGTATATTTATATTTTGTCCCATTACCATTCTAGACAAGCACTGGCTCCAGCGAAACGCTGATCATAAATGTTGTCTGCTTCTCTGCAGTATACCTGACTCACTTGGACTATGCAGACACAGAGCGTATAATGACTGAGAAGCTTCACAACCAGGTGAATGGCACTGAGTGGTCCTGGAAGAATCTCAACACGTTGTGTTGGGCCATTGGATCTATCAGTGGGGCAATGCATGAAGAGGATGAAAAGAGGTTCTTGGTCACAGTCATAAAGGTATTGTAAGACGTTATAAATGATGTGGGAGATATTAATCAGCAAATAAAGTTGATACAGATTTTCATGGTGTCCACAAAATGCTTCTTGAGTTTGAAGAGGTGTAAGATGCAAATTAATTGTAACATTCTTTCACTTCATTCTTTCTTAGTAGCTACAGATGCATTTTTTTCCTTCAGGTTCATGTGGGTGTCGAAGGGGAGCATTACCAGCCCTCACTTAATGTGCGCCCCTGCAGTTACTCTGCATTAATGCGATAGTCTATCTTTGGACACCCCTCTGTATTCTCTGTAGCATATCTGATGTGATTCTGTGGTATAGTTTTGCATCTCATGCAGAGTTGCACAAAGTGGAGATGTGTCAACTTTACTCTTGAAAGATGTCCCAATCCGTTAGGTTCAGTGAAGTTGCAGGTCACCCGTAGAACACCGAATCGTCTTAACCAGCATGGCCCATCAATTGGTTTGGCTGTTCTTCATCAAGTGCACAATATTGCTGAAAAAGGTCGTCACCACCCACCACTGTCATCAGCTAGTCATGGAAATAATATAAAATACATCGTTGACAAGGGGAATCTATTGACACCATACTCAACAATATGTTTTAATTTGCTTTCGATATCATGAGGAAGTGTTTTTGTGGTCACCCTGTAAACTGACTTGATGAAGAATGTGCGCAGAAAAGGATTTCGGTTGGTTTGCTTCAGCTATGTTAGGTATAATTGTTATAAATGTGACTTGTTTGTCCCAGGATCTGTTGGGTCTGTGTGAACAAAAGCGGGGAAAGGACAACAAGGCCATTATCGCCTCCAACATTATGTACATCGTCGGCCAGTATCCTCGCTTTCTCAGAGCCCACTGGAAGTTCCTCAAAACGGTGGTCAACAAGCTCTTTGAGTTCATGCATGGTGAGATTTTGAGAGTGAACAATATTTAGTCCTGTATCGTGTTTTCACGTAATAATCTGAGCGCTGTTAATGGTCCCTTGTCATCAGAGACCCATGATGGAGTTCAGGACATGGCCTGTGACACATTCATCAAGATTGCCCAGAAGTGTCGACGGCACTTCATCCAGGTACAGGTGGGAGAGGTGATGCCTTTTATTGACGAGATCCTCAACAACATCAACACCATCATCTGTGATCTGCAGCCACAGCAGGTCAGTTCAGAGATGCGCTTCTGTTTCACAGGTGCAGTACAGAAAGACGGTCATCGCGTTCAACTCGTCTGTTCACCTAATCTCGTTTGTGTTCAAGGTGCACACGTTCTATGAAGCTGTCGGTTATATGATCGGCGCACAGACAGACCAGGCTGTACAGGAGCATCTTATCGAGAAATACATGTTGCTCCCAAATCAAGTTTGGGACAGTATCATTCAGCAGGCCACCAAGGTAACTTTCACGGTCTCTTTCGAGTATTGTATTTCAACATAGTGTGAGTATGACGTACACGTAAACCTACATGCACATTTGCGTTTGACATGTTTTCCTATCCATGCGCCTTCATTCAGCATGTTGAACATTTGAACGTCATCCTAAATGTATGACCACAGGGAATCATATTTTGTGACGCACTATTTGAAGACTTGAGTCGTGCTGTTGATTTTCTGTTGAATTCACATGAATCCAATTTCTCTGCTTTCTCCTGCCGCATCCACATTCAGAATGTGGACATTTTGAAGGATCCAGAGACTGTGAAACAACTGGGCAGCATCCTAAAGACCAATGTCAGAGCCTGTAAGGCTGTTGGACACCCATTTGTCATCCAACTGGGACGGATTTACCTCGACATGCTCAATGTGTACAAGTGCCTCAGCGAGAACATATCTGCTGCCATTCAGACAAATGGTATGGGAGGTGTGTGTTCATTATGGCATTTATGTGATTGGACTTTGGACATATTTGAGGAGTATCCAAATTCAACGTGGTGATTGAGTCGTCATACTTTCTTCTTTTTTTTTTTTTTAAAAGATCTTAGAGTAACTATTATTTTAGGTAATGGCACAGCAACTAATTTGCTGTTTGTTCTTATTTAGGATAAGTAATTAATCAGACATTTCGCCCATTACTAGCTCACTTTAAACCGATTCAACAGTTTCGAGGAAAAGACCTCAAGGCAGAGATTTCCTTTAAAAATTAATGTCCTTGTTTACATATAATGGGGACCGTGGAGGGGGGAACAGTTCATTTAAAGCAGGTGTTCTCCCCTGCACCTTCTAAAAGTCAAGTGCATATTACAAGTAGAACAAAATTGTGGATATGCACAGGTATACAGGTGATACATGCGATTAATTTCCCTCTGGCATTAATAGAGTGCACAGCGAGCGTAAGCTGTAGAGAAAATGGATGAATTTATCTTTCATAGCCACTCATTTAACAGCACGCTTGTTAGAATTGAGATAATTACGCCCTCTGCTGGTTCCCTCTAATCCATGAAATCAATTATGCCAACTTTGCTTCAAGACAGTTCAGCTACATGACAAAATGAAAATTGATTTTTCATATAAATTTTAAGTTTAAAAGGATGTTAGTATTCCTTGAGAAGCTAAATAATAGCAAACACTTTAGGTAATGGTGGTTGAAGAGTCTTAAGCCGCTTTTCCATTGTACATTGTACCAGTTCCACCCGAGGGGTCGTGTCTCCCTTACACTATTCCCAAGACCGTGTGGTTACAATGGAACCACTCTTCAGAACCTCCTCCGAGGTGGTTCTAAAATGCAGGCTGAGTAGGGACGTGAGAGCTCTGTCATCTGATTGGCTGACAGAAACGGCGTGGCAAGTAGCTCCACTGCACATGCATGTCCTGCGAGACAAGAGCCGCCTGTCGGCCCCTGCCAAGTCCTGGAAATACAAGATATATAGTTCACACAATTGTGTTTTACAGCAACACTTAACCATACTTAGAATTTTATTTGTATCAATGGATGAAATAGAGAAGCTTGTGGTAAAAAAAAAAAACATAAAATTGCCAGCACATGCAGCGTTCACTTGAATGAAAAGGCCTCCAGCACAGGCTAGAGCCTTGGCGGTCCTCCGGCCGCCGAAGGGTAACAACGATGAGCTGGAGACAGAACTCGAAGAGGCGGTCACGTAAATGAGAGTGTGACTAAGACAGAGTTCTCCATATTCGATATGGATGAGAGCTCTATCTTAAGTGAATAGACCCGGCAAGCAGTGCGCGTTGCTTGCAAAAAAAAAAAAAAAGCTTCACCATTTCATCCATTGCTACATCTGAAATTGTCAGTATGGTTACACATTGTTGTAAATGTTGTACTGTGTATAGTGTATTTTTGTCTTGGTGGCGGGCGGCTGTGTCTCTCGCTTAAACCCGGAAATTTTATGGCAGAAACTTGCACACTGTGAATATGCACTGTGCAGTGGAGGCTTGCACATTTCAGTTGATTCCACTCCAATTGATTGGCACCTGTTATAATGGAAACGCAACGGAAAGGCCTGTGCGGTGTGGTGTCAGGCCGTTCTGGAACCTGTAGTGGAAAAGCGTTTTTCGAGGTCAGTAGTGTGGTGGAGCTACCAAAAGGCAAATCCAGGCACCAGAATCTTTCCCTTGTGAATTTGGTTGTACGATGTGTTTGACATGTTGCTCTGTGTGTGCAGGTGAGATGGTGACCAAGCAGCCTCTGATCAGGAGCATGAGAACTGTGAAACGAGAGACCTTGAAATTGATTTCGGGCTGGGTCAGCCGATCTAATGATCCGCAGATGGTGAGAAACTGTCATGAAATCATTACTGAAAACAATGAGGACTCTACACCGACTCGCCTTAACTCTGCAGTTTCTTGATGTACTTGGTGCAGCGTCTCTTTTGAGCCATCCTGTCCATTGCAGGTCGGAGAGAATTTTGTCCCTCCGCTGCTAGACGCTGTCCTCATCGACTATCAACGCAACGTCCCAGCTGCCCGAGAGCCTGAGGTTCTGAGCACCATGGCGACTATTGTCAACAAACTGGGGGGACACCTCACCACTGAGATCCCCCAAATCTTTGACGCTGTCTTCGAGTGCACTCTAAACATGATCAACAAGGTATGGTTGGACTTTTGAGATTTTATATCACTTTATTTCAGGCTTTACCTGTCTGCAGGCAGTGAGATGGCTTCGTATCAACTGATGGATTGTAGTCTGCTCTAAAGCTTTAAATTTTCCAAAATTCCCCAACTGAGGACGGTGCTAACTGATGTGTCTCGAGTCCCCTAGCTTTAAAGCAGGGACCACCACCCGAGTCAAGGTGGTGTCAGCTGTTGGTGTGACAGACAGCAAAGATTGCTTTCTGCACAACAGGAAAGGGAGCGGGTCAAACTACATAACATTGTTCTGCGTTCCCAACCAAGGTTATTATAGTTGAATGGAAACTAACTAAAACCAAAGTTTCACAATATTATTTCCCCGAAGGAAATGAAATAGAAACAAGAGTGCTTAAAAAAAACAAAACACAGACAACACTCCATTTTGCAATAGCAAGTATAATTGTAGTGAAAATGTCCTCTGTGTTTTCATCTTCTTTCATCAATAATTTTATATGCATGAGCTTTTGGTGTTTGTTTTGAATTGATTTATTTCAGTGTTACTGTACAGCCGTACAGAAGAAGAAATGTCAGTCTTTTGAGAATTGGCGTTTAATTTATTACACATGATTTAGTGGCCTTTTTTTTAACTCGCACTTGACAAATACTACATATCATATCAACAAAACTAAACCTGTGTTTAGTTTTGTTTTTTTACTCAAAAAAGCAAACTATTAACATCTAACAGACCTACTCTCAGAACGAATCAAATCAACTGGATCGATGAAACAAAAGTCAAACTGAAATAAAAACTATTCTTTATGAACAACCCAAATCTATTATTTTACCCCTGCTCCCAACACCGGTGCCGTCCATGGATGTCCTACGGGTTGATGATCGATGATTCTACCTCTGATATTAGGTCTATGCCTTTATGCCGACTTTTCCAGGCAGTATGATGGCGGCTTAACTGGTTGTAATCGCTGACAGTCACTGACCACTTCATCAGGCACACCAATAAATACATTTGACTGAATTACGACTATGTACTCACTTCTAATGAGAAGGGCGTGATTCAATATTTGGAAAGAGTGAATGAATGAAGCGCACGCATGAAATCTTGAGTGCGTTTGTCGTCGTGTCCTTCAGAACTTTGAAGAGTATCCCGAACACCGAACTCACTTCTTCTACCTGCTGCAAGCCGTCAACTCGCACTGCTTCCCTGCGTTCCTCGCCATCCCCCCTGCCCAGTTCAAACTGGTGCTGGACTCCATCATCTGGGCCTTCAAACACACCATGAGGAATGTTGCTGACACCGGTAATGACACTGGGCCCGACTTACCCTGTGAAAATGTCACCGAGCAAGAATGCTGTATGATGGCACAGTCACAAATGCGGGCACATGGAGACAATAGACCATAGCTGTTGAGCGCGCCTTCAAAGGATGACAGTGCGGAGACTTTGTTGACGTCGAGTGGGTTTTGAAATAGCGCCGTGCAATTGTTTTGTGCTGACCAGGTCTGCAGATTCTCTACACGATGCTTCAGAACGTGGCCCAGGAGGAAGCCGCAGCTCAGAGCTTTTACCAGACGTATTTCTGTGATATCCTCCAACACATCTTCTCCGTGGTCACCGACACATCTCACACTGCCGGTGAGTTTGCCCGCAGCATCGCGACCGCGCTGACGGAATGGAACAATTTGACGATAAATTGTGATCATGATGAGTCTAAGCGTTTCGAATGTTAATTCACCTGATTACTGCATTTAACTTGAAGGGTAAAACATCCGATTCGAATTTAGTTTGAATAACAATTTTCTTCCAAATATGTATTTCATTACTAACAGTGCCACCACTATGAAATGCATCTCTCTCGTCGTAATCATTTTAAGTACTTGTTGTGCGGGGGAGTGCCCAGTTTTACAATTTCCAATGTCACTTTGCGTTTCTAATTTGTATATTTTGGGCATTCCGAATCAACTGCAGTGTGTATGTTTTTCTATGCTCATGTTACTTTTAGTACACTCATGATCATTTTGACCATTTTGGTCATGCCACCGGCAATTGTTATCCCATTTCCTCCCTAGTCCGTTGGTGACATTTGGTGCCTTTTTTTTCCCCCGTTTCTCCTCAGGTCTGACCATGCACGCGTCTATCCTGGCCTACATGTTCAACCTGGTGGAGGAAGGCAAGATTACCACTGTACTGAACCCCGCCTCTCCCGCCAGCAACCAGGTGTTCATTCAGGAGTACGTAGCCAACCTGCTCAAGACGGCCTTCCCTCACCTGCAGGAGTAAGTCCATGTGCAAGCACAGCCCATCTTCTGCTCCGCTCCTCATCTAATGTCAGCTTTTGTATGTTCTCCGTAGTGCTCAGGTGAAGGTGTTTGTAACTGGACTGTTCAGCCTCAACCAGGACATTCCTGCCTTCAAGGAGCACCTTCGGGACTTCCTCGTCCAGATTAAGGTGAGAAAATCTGCAGGATGGCTTTAAGTAGTCAAAGTCACCTTAACGTTGACTAAGGCCGCGTCTTATAAAAATTTTGCTTTGGCACCAGTGAGTGGCATCATTGTGTGCCAGGCCTCCATGTTGAACTGAGGGGAGGAGCCTCATTTCGTCAGGCCAGATCTTTGTCTAAAACAAAAAATGCATTGATCCCACCCGAACTGGACACTACGGTATGGCTGAATGATTGTAGAGCAATAATCTAATTGCGATATATTTTTTTTCTCCTCAAGGTTACGATTGCAATTTAATATGAAATAATTTTTTTCAAGGCTCTCTTCCAATGTTTTTTTTTTCCGAAAACAAACAATAACTTCATTTGTTTTATAATAAGTACATATTAGATGTGTAAATTCTGAGTGAGTTTTTCAGTTAATGGATAAATAAATATAGTAAGTACAAATGATAATAAAATATTCATCGTTTCATTTTCATTCATTCTCCATACTGTTTAACCTCATTAGTAGTTATGGAAAAATAAACCGACCAACCCACTAGAATGAGCCAAGTTGCTTTCTTTGCGATCTGAAAACTGCATTCGACTGCATTGCAATGTTGATTTAAATTCAATTAATTATTCATCCCTAATCTGGAGCCAAATATAAACCTTTGTGTGGGCGTCATTTTGTGGATTTTTTTGGGTGGGTTATATTTGTGGCAGGATTCAGTTCTCATGACTGATAATATAAATTACTTTAACATCTGGCAAGAGAAAATACATTCCCCTGATTGACATTTAAATTTGTATTTCTACGGAAACGCTTTGTTGCTCATTTTCCGAGAGTGTTGGAAAGTTGTCACCAAAGCGTCACATGATTTTAAAAGCAATAAACGGTGCGATTCGCGGGGTGTAACCAGCTGGTGTGTGGCTCCGCAGGAGTTTGCTGGCGAGGACACGACGGACCTGTTCCTGGAGGAGAGGGAAGCGTCGCTTCGTCAGGCTCAGGAAGAGAAACACAAAATCCAAATGTCGGTTCCAGGCATCCTCAACCCGCACGAGATCCCCGAGGAGATGTGCGACTGACTCCCGCTCGCTGGGCCGCCACGTCAAACTGTCCGACTAACTCAACTAACCGCAGCAAAGACAACAAAAGCCAAGAGAGGCACTTCAGCGCGATGACTGACGGGAGGCTCCGCTCCCTCCACGGAGAGGATGCCGGTCGTGCAAAACAACGCCAATAACATGTAAATGAACCGTGGCCCTTTTTACATAATCTACGTTTTGTATGGAGACTTTTTTCCTCTAATCTCTTTCCACAACTTGAGTTTTATCAGTCCGGCTTGCCGCTGAACTGCATGAACAAGTCAACCATCTTGTTTTTGTTCTTTGCTCCACTTCCCCTACTCCCTCCTCCCCATATATTTGTTGATATATAAATATATATATGTGTGTGCTAAATATATATATTTATATACAGTGAGAGAGGTTTCTGTTGATCGGCATCAAGATTTGTAGAGTTGGAAGGTCTTTTTGAGGCACATACACCGCTTGGTGGGAGAATGAATGGAACGGCTAATGAATGAAGGCTTAAAAGATGTCAACATCTTTTCATTGTGATTTGTGCGACACCTGAGTTGTTTGAACACTTTTCTAAGGAACGCAACAATGTGCATATCATCCCAATTGTATAGCATCTTTAATACCATGGGAACATATTTTTTCCTCTTATTCTATTGTTTCTTTTGGTGTGCGTGTGTGCGCGTGTGTATGGGTACTGTCGCGTAGTCGACATCAGGCTTTTGTTTTCCTCTAAGAGGATTGTTGCTCATTTGCGAGCCTCCATGAATGAGACGTTTTAAAGTGGCAGAGGTATTTATGGGTTCTTGGTTGACGGCTTTCAACGTGTTCGGTTGTGCTCATTTAGATTGTTTACCACGCAGTAGTGCTTCAAGACACTACCTGTAGAGCAAAATGACAAATAATAAATCGGGTTTACATTTAATTTTGTATTTTTGCCTTTTTCATCCATACGTGTTGAGTTCTGTTCAAATAAACAATTAGGCTCAAGAATGTATAAATTCCGAGTAAGTACCCGTCTCGAATGGCAAATCTCCCTTCTCAAGGTGTTACATTTGTTGTGAATTTTTTTTTTTTTTTTGAACTGATTAAAGTTTAGAGTTTTACAAGTGTCTTTGCTTTCTTGGGTCCACATCACGTCAAAGTACAATGTACTACCAGAAATGGGTACATAGAATATAAAAAGGAAAAATGCAAATCGATAAGCAGTGTTGTCTAGCTGTTTTATTTATGGTAAAAGCAAACTAATATAGCAGTGACATCAAGATTGGTCAACAATCACCATATCACACACTTCCCTTTCATTCCATGCGGATTGTGGTAACTGAAAGGTTGCAAGTGATGAAGATGGGGGGTGTCACAGAGCCCACCAATCACACACATGCGCCCTCCTGCTTCATGCTCAGTTCTTGCGCCGTTGCGGAACACAGGTCAAACCGGAAACTGTTAGTGCACGCTATGATATGCTCTCATTGTTTTTTTTTTTTTTGGATAGCCCCTCCCCTGCAACCACTTGTCTGTGGTCCAAAAATAAAAATCGTCCAGAAACACTTGAGAAGTGCAACCAGTTGTGGTGGCGCTTCCTCCGAACTGAGCCGGGCCCAGGGAGCTCCTTGTTTTTCCAAGGACTGAACACAGCTGCATAAACAAATTGCAGAGCGTGCTGATCCCCTACAGTGTAGGCGGAGATCAGCATGTGTAGGGCCTACACGGACGGTCACCTGAGTTTAGCAGAAGAGGCCGCTCGATGGCCGCTCGACGTGAAATGCGGGTGGGAGGGGAAAGGGGGCAGGGTCGATGAATGGCCACGGAGCAAGCAGATGTGCCTGGTGCACATTATTAGGTTACTGTACAGTCTCAGGGATTACTTCTCTATGGTTGTCCGGATCTGAGCGTAGCGTATTTTCGGTCTAACAAGGGGGTGACACAGAGAAATAAATAGATACTTGGTCAATTATTTATTTTTTCACTGCTGATTTGCACCGATGCGGGGTTTACGATGTAGCCCACCTTGGTGTCTTGTCAAAGGTGTGTCGGCTTTGAGTGGTACTCTTGAATTGCGCCTCCAGTCTGGAGTAGATTCCCCCTGCTGGCTGCAACAGTTCACACATACTCACATTGGGCTGAAATAAGTCCTCGAGCGATTTGGTTTGGTTGAGAATTTTTTTTTTTTTGTGCCTTGAGTGACCATTCATTTGCGCGTACGCTGTCAGGAAGAAGTCAAGCTAACTGCAGCCACAATTGTTCATGCCATGCATGAGTGTAATTTATCCGAATGCCTGATTATTCAACATAATTTTCAGTAGGATATCTGAATGCCAAAATATTTGATAGCTTCATCCCTACACACACAGCAAATAAATCCAAGGAAACTCATACGTGGCATGTATTGCCACATATTGGACACACACCTCTTTTGTGTCCTTGGATCTGTTTTGCTCCTGGTCTCCAAAGCGCATCTTGGTGAGGTAGTCAATGATCTCGGCCATGCGACGCTGATCTGTTAAGGAGACAATTGAGGTGTTATCATGTAAATGTGCTTGACTGCAAGCGCTGAGAGCTATTTAAACATCTCCACAAAATGTGTTTACCTTCTTCTCTCTGAGCATCCTGGTTGTACCGCATGGAACGAGAACTGTCCCACTTACTTTTCTGGACACTCACTCTACAGCACAAAAATAACAAGTGGTCACTTAGTTATTTAGCAAAAGTATCTTGTAGAGTTAAAGCCGCTTTTCAAGAGTGAAAGGAATGCCAGATGGTGCTGTGTTCCCCCTATTTATTCTTCACAAAGAGCAGTGATCTAATTGCAGAATTCCTTCCATTCATTTTCTTGACTGCTTGTCCACATTCTTGTCAAAAGGGTGCACTGGAGCCAATCCCGTCTCACTTTTATGGTGAGAGGTCACAACCTGCACTGGTCACCAGCCAATAACAGGGTACATAGTAGACAAACAGCCATTCAGACTTGCGTTCACCTCTATGGACACTTTCAAGTCTTCAGTCAGTCGAGCACACACGCGTTTGGAATGTGGGAGCGGATGAATCGATGAATATTATGTGTTTCATGAGATATTTTTGGACTCAAAACAGTCTTGATGGGTGTGACTGACATCTTTTGACACAAGTGATTGATGTTGCCTGGGCCTGGACAATGTATTGAATCATGACAACATTACAATAATGTTATTGTTTCCAAAGATGAACTCACACGAAAGGGCTGTTGTCTCTGGGCTGTGACTGTAGCAAGAAAATCAAACACAAGTTTGAAAAGTCAAATATGTCAAGTACTGTTTTTAATGTAAATAATATTATTCAGCATTGTAGTACCGTTCATAATGTATATCCGAACTGTGACTCACTTTGTCCGGTTTGACTTTTCGGTGGAGGTTTGGCGAGGACATTTGTTTTTTAAGAACTCTGTTGTTCTTGGCCTTCTTGGCAGCTGCAGACACACAAGAACATGAGCAGATAACTTTCGGAGACATCTGACACCATCTGCTGGTCAAGGAAAGAAATTGGACGTGTCGATGTAAAGTGTACATTCATTCATTCATTCATTTTCTGAACCGCTTGTCCTCAATCTGTACATAGTTTACTCTCTCATTGCCATCAACCCATTTTCAACACCATTTATTCTTAACAGTGTCGCGGGGGTGCTGGAGCCGAGCCTATCACTCACAGCCATTTATGAAAAAAGAAAAAAAGCGAACCTATTAAGTGCCAGCCAATCAAGAGCATTTTAGCTGATCTTGCAAAACTTAATGACTATTTCGTTTTATGTCTACGTAAACACAGCAACTACCAAATGAAAGATTTGACTCTCTTCTTCCATCCCAAAACAAATTTTGTTTCTACCTCATTCCAGTTTTTAGGATCGAGCACTAGAATATGGGTTGGTTTCTGCAAAATCACCTATTTGGAACAAAAAATGCAGAAAGCAAGCTTTTGATTTTGATGCTAATAAATTTTCCTCGAGTGACCCCTCAATCATCTGAGCAGTACTTTTTTTCGATAAAATACCAACAAAAACAACAATGAAAATGTGCTTTTGATGGCAAAATATTGTTCAATATTTACAAACATCAACACTATAACAATTTATTTGAAGGCTATTTCGTTGTAGCATTTAGTAGTGTGTGTGTGTGTGTGTGTGTGCGTGTGTGTGTGTGTGTGTGTGTGTGTGTGTACATCATGTTATAATACAGTATAATGTAAATAATCGCCGCTCTTTTCTGACACTATAGTAGAGACAAAGTGCATTTATTTAAAAAAGAAGAAAAGCCTTTGAATACACATACATGTCATGCTTTTAAGCATAAAGACACTCAATTACTTCGCAGAAGGGCAAACGACTTTTCAAAGCATACTGTTCAGAAAGGGAGCAGTAAAGCCAATTTAAATGTCCAAGATAAAACCGGGAAATCAGGCATTTCACGTATACAGTAATGCAGCTTGATATTCGGAGTACATGCTGAGGACATCAACTGCATTATTAATATTGTGCAAATGAACAAAGGGCTGCATGTCAAAATGAAGTTGAATAATAATAAAAAAATAAAAAAGAAGAAAGAGCATTAAAAGTCTTTGTGCGCAAGTGTAGCCGCTTGAAATAGAAACGATAGGAATCAAACAGTGAGGCAAGCTGTTAAAAATAGTTTCTTAATCTGTGTGCACTTCACGTCATTGACTCTATGTGTCACTGACAGGCTCACTATTTTGGTTCCGAGCAGACAAACCAGGAGTTGTTGGACCTCCAAGTCAGAAACATTTTGAGGGCACCGTGAAATATTACAATTTAATTTCCCATTTCAATATTCGCGACAGTTGATTTCTTTTTAGGCTTGCATGGCAGTTTAACTCTTTCAGGGACAGTGGTTACGACAGTGGACCGCTGATCATGTTACCAGGTTACAGGGTGCATGAAAGGGTTCACAAAATCTGAGGTCTGCAAGCATCCTGAAACATTTTATGTTCCACTTTTGAGGTTCCACTTGTAGCCGCGGTTAACATGCTTTGGATTTGGATTGTTCCGATGAATAATTCAAACGAGGCCACTTCATTTTAACTCATTCAATCCCAGCCATTTTCACTGGAGCAACCCCCTCAATCCCAGCGTTTTAACTGGATTTTGACTGATCGTGCAAGGCCCACAGAATATTTGGTTCTAATGCGATATAAACATGGAGCCTACCAAAATAAAGTTTGGACTCTCTTCTTTCAGCAGAAAAAAAAAATGTTTCTATCTTTTTCCATTCTTCAGCAATCGGCATTACAAAATGGCTAAATTTCATGAAAATGGCGATTCCTGGGCAAAAAAAACGGAGAAAAAGAGCTTTTTGTAAAAGCATGCATTTCAAGCACATGATGCACCACTGCCACCTACTGGCCGCTTTTTTATATGATTTACAATGCAAACGGCTTATTCTGATTCACAGATTGCATCAGACCCTCCTCCTCTCTATGAAGCAAAAAAAGACTTAGACGTACAAGTACGTCTTTGGTAGGTGGGGCCTAATTTTAAAAAGAGTACAAGTACATCTTGTGGAATGAAAGAGTTAAATTTGGGAAGCTGATCCGAGTGTTGGGCGATGGGATGAAAACTGTGTTTCGCCAACAACACTCCTTCACTACCGACATGAAATGGACGTTAAAGGGTGAGCAAAAGGGCGTGACCCGCACACAAAGTACAAATTCACCGAAGACTTGCGCCGCAGAACAACAAATTCCCAGTAGTCATGTTGAGACTTCAGGCTGCGGCTTCTTCACACGACAGTTGCTCGGCGCCATCATCACTGTCGTGTCAGCGTGCCCTAACAAAATGTTGCCTGAAACAAGCGTGTTGCCATGGAAACATGGCCTTAAAATTGAGGTCGTCTGGCAACAGCATAGTTAACGTAAATTTAATGGGCATCATTGAGGCAATTGCAAGCTCCCTCGATTGTATAAGTGTTGGATCATTCAACTATGTGTCGAACATTTTAGAACGCCATTGACTACCACTGACCTGAACTAATTTTTTGGGGGGGGATAAAAATGTGCTTTGAAAGGCAGTTTGCACAAGTCGTAGTTAAGTGCCCCTAAAGATGGCATGCATATGTTTTCTGAGGCTATGATTGAAAAATAAATGTGCATTGTTTGTCGTCTATAAAAGGGATTTATAATTCACGACAAAGGGAACACGATGGCGGTCGAGTGAACCGGTTGTAAATTGGTGTCCTGATATCAATGATGGGCCTCACACACACATCGCACTTTGTCACAAAGCAACAACATCACCTTGCTTCTTGGACAGCTCGTCTTCATCTCCCACCTCATCTTCCGTGACCTCGGACCCCGTGGTGCACTCCTCATCCTCTGATAGGAGAGACTGCTGCCTCTGGAAGGACAAGTTCAAATTGTAAGGTTTTTTTTTTTTTTGTTTGTTTGTTTGTTTTTACTGCATATTTTCATGATTCGCAGACAGACAGTTTGGCATGCTAGGCCAGAGTTCTAAAAACAGGCACGCAGGGGTGACTTCTCGACTGATATTTTTGTTACTGTTAACTTAAGTTAACTTCCTCTTTGTCTGGAAGGGAAAGCTTGATCATGATTCAAAGGACAAGTCAAGTAAAACATTTTCTTTACAATATGTTCAATGCAACTACCCCCACTAGTCTAAACACGCAGAATTATGATTAATCTTCATTGCAAATTTCTCCATTGTGGGACAAATAAAGGCTTTCTTATCTTATCATTTCTGGCTCAATTTATGAAAGCCACTTGGCCAAATCCAAAAAACAGGTGAGCGACTTGACTTCCTCTTTAAAACTCATTCACTCCCAAAGACATACTTATATGTCTTTTCACACTCCACACGTTCAACCCCAGATACTTTTTTTTTTCAATTTTTCCAAGACTTAGGGTAAAAACAAAAAAGGGGGCTGTACTTGGCTGGTACTGAATGAATTTTAAGGATATCAAACCAGTCCCTCATAAAAATAATTATAGTTTGCAGTCGTGTAGAAATATGCATGTGACTCTACACGAGAGTAAAAATATTAGACACACCCATCTTTATGATGCACCTCTAAATTGTTCGCTCAATACCTTCATACCTACTTTCAAGACAAAAAAAAAAATGCAACCTACAGTTGAGTGATGGGTTAGCGGAATTTTTACAGACATAGAAAGGGAGCAGTTCTACCAGTTGCAGAGTCCAGTTTTTCAAAAGCGAAAGCTGGTTAAAAGAGAAAGGAAAAACAAGTCAGAAATGGGCGAGGGAAAAAAAGAGAAAAGAAGAAAGAGAGAAAGACTTACAGTGCTCGAGTCTCCTCTGTGGATTCTGAGCAGGTTTTGCTCCAAGAGGACATCGCACTCCTTCTCCACATTGCTTGGGCACTCTTCGCCTCTGACAGACACACCATCACGAAACACATTGCACAGTCAATAGTTTTAATGATGGAGACAGTCTCAGTGATTCCAATGTTGGACCGACATACGGTGAACACACTCACACATGGGCGGGTGTTAAGTCAACCACACACACGGAGTCTCTGTGCAGCAGGAGATCATTGAGAACTCTGGTCTGTGCCGAGGTGGCCTCATCGCAGTCCTCCTCATTGGGAACCTTCACGATGTGGTCTCGCGTTCTGCAACCCTGAAAGTACACTTTGCTCAACACACGTTTGTGCTTTGTCACCAGCCAAAGAAGTACTTGAAAATGACACGAGGGCATCCGAGGACAGAGGCGGAATCATATTTTCCTGTTTGTGTGATCATGAGTGTGCGTGTCCGTGTAGTGTACCTTGGGCATACCACTGGGGTCAAAGCGCAGTACCGTCTGTTTGCAGCAGGGGTAGATTCCCGTCCCATTCCAGCTTTTATCCACCCCTGCGCTGGGGTACGTCACACTTTCTGGGTGGTAGCAGCAGTGGGTCAGCTCTGCACATACAAACTCCTACACACAACGCACAACACAAACACTAGGACAAAAAAAATCATTCCAATTTGATGTTGTTTCTCCTTGTATTTGCAAACCTGATGGCAACGGGAGCAGCTAAGACAGTTGATGGTCCCCCAGATTCTCCAGTAGACCAGGACCCATGATTTGAGCTCCTCATACAATTCGCTAATGTATTCATTGGCATCCCAGTTCTTCTGTCTGCAAAAACGCACACGAGGATCATGTGATCAGGGGTCCAAAATTCACAATTGGCCAAGTGCAGCGCATCACAGCATGGTGTGGAGTCATGCTGAGTCCAAAAGATGTTCTGTCATACCTTGAGTGTGTGTACACAATCTCTCCATGAGAGTCGATGTTAATTTTGCCTGGCACACAAGAAATCTTCCACTGCGTGTCTTCAGTCAGCATCTTCAAGCACAGACCGCACCTGAATGGGAGACACAGTCAACGTTCAAGGATGCACAGTGACAGTGTGGAAGGTCAGAGAAGTACTTTCACATCCCTGATGACAATAAGAGAAAAAGGGCCAAATGTCACATTTTGTCTTTTCATACATACTCATAGGATGTGAACTCATGTGAACCCTAAAGGACATGGCTGAGATTTCCCTTGTTCTCATACCCCCCACTGACCAGCACTCACTCACACTGCTCTTTAAACATTCATTGTTCGGATCATTCATGAGTGCCGTTCTAATTTCATATCATACAAAGCCATTGTGTAGGATGGCTGTTATATTTGGGGTCATAATTGCCAGAGGAATGCTAGCACTCATGATGTCAAGAATACTGTTTGGGTCCATGCATGACCAAGCGAGGTATGGACTTTTTTTTTTTAACTTTGTATTATTTGTAGTTGTTTTTTTTCCATGTGTGCATCATACTTCATCATACCATCCACAGTCAAGGTCTCATGAAATAAAACTGCAACATATCCAGAACAACGCCCGTCACATTCGTAATCAAGCAGGAGCAAGTTTCAGTCAAAAGCAACAATAGGGTGATCTTAATTTACTAGTTAATGACATTTTCTTTGCTCATAGTCTACTTCTCATGCACCGATTGAGGAGCTAACAGCCAAAGAGAGTGGACAATCGAAACCAATGGCCAACACCATTTTACATACTGCGATCAATGGCTCGTTCGTTCAGATCGTCGAAAAAGCACTAAGACACAAACATATCTTAATTCTACACAATTCTAAACATTTGTTTGTTTTTTTTAACTTAAGTTTGTTCCTGTTTGTATTAGAGTGTGTGTGCGTGTGTGTGTGTGTGTGTGTGTGTGTGTAAAATTGGTTGCATGTGCATTTTATTTCATGAAACCATGACTGAGGATGCTATGATAAACAATGACTTCTCAGTAGGGGTGCACAATATAGCAATATGACATAATGTACTATTATTATTATTATTATTATTATAAAAATGTAAAGCGCTTGAGAAAGAAGGAAGGCTAAATTGGAAATCAGTGAAAAACCTTGATCTAGAAACGTTTACTTGCAACTCTGACAAAAAAAATAAAATAAAATTATCACAACTTTTTGACCAGTGTTATTTTTACGCACAAATTTTCAAATTTACAGTTTCAAATAAAACATGGCTGATAAGAAGAAAAAAAAATATCAGAGAAGCCCAGCAAAGCATTCCCAAACTTGGGTATAAACGGTGAATTCAGTTTGAAATGACTCATTCAAGCATGCTGAAAATGGTATGGTAATGCATGAGAGCACTTCATGACGTTGGCCACTCGCTTTATGATAGGTGGTCTAATAAATGTGTTAAGTACCCAAATTAAGTAGTCATGATGCAATCCTCCCACCCACCCACATAAAAATGTCACTTACTGAGTACAAAAAAAAATGTGTCGTTGAAAACGAAAATGTTTCTGTCTGTCTTGACCTGTAAAGGGTTGTGGCATTTCTTGGAGAATCTCGGTTCTTGTAGTTCGGGTCGAAGAGAAGCTCAATCTTCTTTTGGAACAATTTGCTTTGTAAAATGAGGGAAGAATAAGAGAAAAAAAAGTGTTATTAATTTCAGTGTTATGTCTGCCACATTTTTCAGTTTTACCTCAGCGCAGTGACTGAGAGGCGATCAAATCAGGGTGTCCATACATCACTTGACCTGACTGCATGAATTAAAGTACACATGTACTATCAATACCTGTGACATGTTTCCTTAACGTAATGTATGAGGATGACATCACACGTGTATGATTCGACGCTTTGGGATATTGGAAAGGTGCCGTGAATCCATTGACAGGACTTCTTACCTCTTAAACTTATCTTTTTTGTCCCTGATGTCGTCTGCCTCATTGTGGTTAAACAGCTCGGCGACGCGTGACACCAAGTTGCTGTTGATGCAGTTCATGTTGCAGGGCGTCGCCACGATGGCGCTCATGTGTTTGTGACAGTACTGGACACACTCCTCCACCTGTGCAGAGATAGAGGAATAATGGTTCTTGGGAAATTGTTCCTTTCATTGCACTATGCCATACAATCGCAAAAGATAACGTATCAGTTTCAGTGATTTCAATGACATTCAAATGGTATCTGCTGGCTGGAAATGAGACAAGAACGTGGCAAAAGAATGTCGAAAGTTTTGTTTGGATTTATCCGTCCAGCTTAGCCTCATTCGGGTTGCGGGTGAGCTGGAGCCTTCCCAGCTCAACCTATCACCAGCCAAATACAGTCTCCATACTGTATGCTGAAGACAAACAACCATTCACACCTAAGAATGTGTCCAATGAACCAAACTTGCACATTTTTGAAACGTGGTAAGACAATGGCCGACTATTATCGGGTTACAGGTTAAATGCACAATATTAGAAGTTACCAGGATCCTTTAGAATGGTACAAAGGGATGCATTTAATCAGTAATATCTATGTTACGGCTCTTTCTACTTTCTTGTGTAATTTCCAGACATATATGTATGTATGTGATATATATATATATATATATATATATATATATATGATCCCAGGAGCTATATATATATAATTAAGGCCAAATGGAATGCATTACTTGGCTGCAACCGGCAGGGACACAGCTGATTCAGCCTCAACAGGTTTGTGGTGTAAAGAACATCAACATGACATCAGTGAGGGGAAGAGGAGATAATCCACGTAGACCTATGCTATGCTAACTACTTTCTTCTCCTTTGTTCAATCCCGTACTGGCTTCTAAAGTGGACTTCCGAACATTCAGAGGGAGACTTCTCTAATTGAGTAATTACCGTATTGGCCCGAATATAAGATGGTGTTTTTTGCATTGAAATAAGACTGAAAAAGTGGGGGTTGTCTTATATTCGGGGTCTAGACATTATACCCATTCACAACACTAGATGGCGCCAGATATCACTGAAGCGAATGCTGAACTTGACTCCCCAGGCCAAAGTGAACACGTCACGAAGAATGAAAATAAAAATAACGGTAGCACGAAGAAGAAAAATAAAAAATAGCGGTAAGAAAGAAAAGAGAAGAAAATAATAGAAGAGAACCAGACGCCATTCATTTACGAATGTGATTGCACTTTAGTTTACGTATTTAAATGTTCAGATATTAAAATTTGAATGAGGCAAAATAACAGGCTTTTTCACTCAAATATATTGTTAGAATCATTTGTTTCAGATGTACTGTAATTATTTTCTGTATAAAAATTAATTTGGTGTTCAAAAAGTATTTTTTCAAACTTGAGTCTTGAAAAAGAGGGGGTCGTCTTATAATCAGGCCGTCTTATATTCGGGCCAATACGGTACATCAGAAAAGCAAGATGCCTTAACCCCAATAACCCAACATTACACATCACTCCACTTACCAATGTGTCCATCTTCAAGAACTCGGAGGAGATCAGGATTGAGATCACATTGCTGGGCTCTGTAAGTGACAAACCCCATGCGACCAACCAACAACACGCCACCGAACACAACAATAAGTCAAGCCAGTTCAGAAGTGACAGCTCAGCTGCTCCCAAATGGAATGTGAAAACAGTAAGAGTTTCCTCCAAGATTTTACCGAGCCGAGGTTTGTCTTTGGATGAGTTCCTCCTGACATAGTTCATAAGCCAGTCGAAGATTTGAACGTCGCAATGAACCGAGATGTCTACTTCTTCCCATCTCTGTGTGTCCACAGACAAATATTCAGCAAAGTAGCGCATCTCTTTAACTAGAAGATCTCTGGGACATGTGAAATCCTGCTTCAGGTTCTTGGTCTCGTCACACACGTGGATGATCATGTTGGGACTGTGCGGGGACAATTTTGCATCACTGATTTGACAATGTATGTCACATTAAGACAAGTACGAATGTGCGCTGTGGTTTGGGCAGCGCTGCAGAAACAAGAAAGATACGAACTTACTCCCTTAGCTTTTGAGGTTTGTCACCCCCCTCAGTCAAGGCTCCTTTGTCTTTCTTCTCTAAAGTGCAAACACTCTCAGAGAGTGTTAATTTGCGGCCTGCACGGACACAAAATACAAAGATGATGTTTGACTCTGGAACCAATTAATTCCCATTTCATCATCTATCTTTACATACAGTACATATAGCTTTTATTGAATCACCTCAGTCACCCTTAATAGCCAATTTATTTAGCCATTCTTGAAATTTGTTTTTGATGCATGACATTTATTGTAAACTGATGTTTTCAATAAATTAAGACCAAAAAAAGGTAAAGTAGTCCAGAAATAGAAGGCATTTTTAGGAAGTGAATTACCTGTTTCTTTATAGGCAGCGCTGTGATTACTTTCTGTCCCCACTGCTTGAGCAATCTCCAGTACGGTTGACACGCCATCTGTGGGCATTCCTTTTGTGACAGCATTGCACTGGTCATCCACATGAGGAAGACCTCCAGAATTTTTCAGCTCCTCAAAGCGGAGTGCGCACTGTAAAATCCAGTAAGAAGCTCCATATTACAAACCAGGTGCCTAGTGACAGGCAATCAATCACAGGCTGCCAGACCGTTCATATGCTGTATGTACAGTATGTACCTCTTTGGGAGTGAAACTTGGAACAAGCTTTGCCACACTATCCCAGTCTATTGGCTGGGCCAGTCCCCAAAGGGAGCCCAGCACCATGTCCAGAACGAGCACATTGTTGTCGTAGGGAAAGTTGTTGTTGTCCAAGGAGCAGTGACTCATCTCTGGCAAGAACACAAGGTCACTATATTATTGCAATTTTCAGCATAGTTAGTGATTTTTTTACTTATTATTTATTGGATTAGATACTTCACTCACTACTAATGCAGATTAAAAGTTCAGATGTATAACAGCAAATGACTCAGTTGTCATCACATTTTAGATGTTTTTTTTTCTGCGACAGTAACAGCATTTAAGGATATCTAGACATGCTTGCGGTGTCCACACCATTACACTGGTGTTGGCGGATGATGCTAACACAGGCCAAGTGTCTCTCCTGTACGATGCCCCCCGCCCCCAAAGAAATTAACGATCTTGTTCGCTAAATGAACCCAGATAGAAAACAGCACACGCATAAAACATCAGTTACATACTTATCTGCTGTCAAAGAGTTATTTTCTTGCAGTTTTATACAGGAACCTGTGTCGACGTGCGTTTTGTCATTGGGAATCGGTGATGCTGATGCTGAGACGTCCTATTGGCGGCGAACCGCATTGCTAACGCGAGCTAACTTTGAGGGATACTTGGTGCCTTCAATGACTCCTCGTAATTTCGGGAACGATTAGCGGCAGGTGAGCCGCAGAGATCATTGTAATGGTTATACTTGGCTTTTCAAACAATAAATGTCCATGTACATATCCTTACAGTTAAAGCATATTTAGGATATTTAATGTTATTGACAATCGTGGCTATACTATACCCAAAGTAACAACGTTACTTTGGTTTTGTCAAATTACTTGTTGACTGAATGCTCCATAAGGGTAACGCAAGCAGAGAAGCAAAAAAATGTACCGGTAAATCATAATTACCAAATTTGCGCCGACAATACACTGCAGTGTTAGACGAATCTTAAAAGCAAAGCTTCATCATGCGAATATTAACCCTGGTTTAGTTGATTTATTTGGTCTAGTTGTAAACCAAAACTGGAAGCTGGGCGTCCCGTTGCTAAGAGACGACGGCTTTAGTAGAAACAAGTCCAGGAAGTTAAATTTGTCTTCATTGAAGCCAGGCATATCCAGCTCCGGCCCTCAAGGGCCGCTGTCCTGCCTCTTTTCCATCTCTTCCTGCTGCAACACACCTGATTCAACTGATGAGCTAATAGCCAGCTCTGAACCAGCAGGAGGACGATTCTAATACAGTATTTGAATTAGGCAGGACAGCAGCGCCTGAGGTATGGACAGTTGGACACCCCTGATTTGAGCCATTAGGTCTTAGTGACGTGAACAATGAATGAAACAATGTCCTCAAAGTAGGCAAAACTACACGATTAAGCTTTTTCAAATGATTTATTTGACAAAATAATTTTACTATGTATTTATGCTGTTTCCGGGGGTGGTCAAAATCAGTTGCTTCTCATTATAAACACACGCATTTTGAATTAAACATGATCAACATCAGGACTACACAAATAAAATTATATATATTATTTTATTACAACTCTCGAAGTTCCAACGCAGGTTCTAAACCAAGAAACATGAAAATGTGTGAATTGACCCTTTATAAGATACTGTAGTTCCACATACTACTTTTACTGTTAATCAGTCAACATTTACAGTTGAACAGTGAAAGTGAGTCATTTACAAAAAAAAAAAAACAGACTTGCATACATTCAAACTAGCAGTAGATTCACAGGTCAGTTTTCTCCGGGATGTTAACGACTGTATTGGAACTGCAATTTGGAAGTCCTACACTGGTGGAAGTTGGTGTTTCTTTGTACACTGACTCCAACAACTCCACGGACGAAGGATTCCCATTTGCGGAGAGGGCAGCCCGGGAGTCCTGCGAGTTCTCTTGCTGCACCTGAGTGAGCCTCTCCATCTCTGCCTGCTTGTGGCCTCTCCTCTTGCCGAGGACCTTGACGTAATTGGCGGGGATGAGGCCTGTTGCCTGACCGTCCAGGCTGGCCAGCAGCCAGCCGCGCACACGGGGCTGTTGCTCTAAACAGGATGAGAGAAAGAGTGAGGAAAATACTTTCAGCTTGTAAAAATGCAACGGGAGCCATGGCTGAATGAACTGAGACGAAATAAACAAATAAAAATCACATGAAAAAGAAAAGGTAGTGGCATAATATACTACGTGCACCATTTTAAAATGCTTCTCTCAGCCCTCCAGATTGCCATGTGCGAGTGCCATCGGTGAATGGTACACGAAAGGAACTTTTGACTGATACTAAAAATAATAATCATCATAAAAATAAAAGCTATATCGCAACAGCTCTGGACGCATGTTGCAATTGCAGACTGCTGAGCACTAACAACCCCATGGTGACGCAGGTCACCCGCCATCGTAGTTTAAAGGTGACCTGCTTTATTTTATTTTTTTTATACTTTTTGTGAAAGTGAGACTGACAGGATGATTAGGGTGCAGTGTGGTTGAACACAAAAAAAATATATGAATAACCCGCACACAGACACACAAATTTTTTTGGATTGTTTTGGGGTTTTTTTTCTCTCTACACCCCTCATGATCAACTTGGGACCAGCGCGCGAGGTCCCGGTCGATCGCGATCGACGTAATGGGCACTCCTGCTCTTGGTATTGGTGAACATCTATTAAATGTGAAACATTTTCATAATTTTCAATGACCTACGTACAATATCGGTGGCAAATTTGGGTATTTATTTAATTTTCTTCAACGACAAAAATTGTGTATTTGACGGGAAATTACGGTAAGCCTGCCTGTTTATATGATTTTTGTGCTTTCAAACAGTAAACTGATGAAGCTTTTGTAATGGGAACAATTTAATGCTGGATTTTGTTTTTGGGAAAAAAAAAATGAAATCAAACAAACCAGTGGTGGACTAACATTCTGGAATGAATTCCTTAACAAATACTTCTTATAAAAGAGTTTTGATTTTTTTTTTTTCCCTACCTATTTTATTTGCGACTATGGATGCTAGAAAAAACGTTTGACCGTATTTCATGTTGCAATAGCATGAAAATGAATAATAAAGGAATATTTTTTTATACACCTAACCTCCATTAAAAAATGTTTACACTATTTCTCAATCTGAAAGAATGGTAAACAAAGCAGATGGCTTTTTTCCCTTGAATAGAGCGTTTATTACAAGTACTCCACTCAAATATGATCTTTGCAAACTAAAAATGCCAACGAAAGCGAACTAATTAAGATGAGACACTCACGCCTGTTTCCCTATCCTCACCTTTCGGTGCAAGGTTGAGCATGTCCCCAGCCCGGAAAGAAATCTCCTCCTCGGATGAAGCTGAAAAGTCGTACTCTGCTCTTGCCACAACATGGTCATCCTCTCCACTGGCCCAGTTAGTCGCTACGAGACAACACAATCACACCCATTAAAATCAAGAGAGTGGTTGTGAGGAAAAAAAACATCGTTCGTGCTGCTTGGTTGGTCTACTATTGCTTTGTATTGTCGTACTAGTGCGGACAAAGAGCGTACTAGTACATGGACCTAAAGTTGGATGTCATGGATATTGAATAAATGTTTTTTTTTTTGGTCTAAATAAATTAAAATTTGCATTTCGTATTTCCTTGGGTTGTCTCTGTGTGATATTAAAATTGGTTTGATGAACTGAAATCTGTGTGTGTGATAAATATGGAAAGACAAACATAAGGAACTGGGCAAATACTTTTTCACATCACTGGATCATACTAACAGGACGTTGATCAAAAGTGCTCAACCATTGCAAAAATTACCCCGTACGAGCGCATAATGTGTGATAATTCTTAAAAAAAAAAAAAAAGAACTTTTTGTGTCATAAACAATCTTTTCTTCAAGTATAAATTCTTTTGTGGAAGACAAATCTCACCCCTATCTTCAGAGCCAGTGGCAGAGCTCAGCAGTTTCCAAATGAGGTAAGGACCACCCAGGACCACGGCAAAAAATAAAATGATTGGCCACGACTTAACGGTCTGATCGTCCATTCCGGCTCCAGAGCCTCTGGGTACTGCCAGAGCATCGCTTGCACTGTCCGCCCATAAATCCTCAACCTCAGCAGCGGACCCTCGACCAAGCAGTCTCTGTAAACGTCGGTAGAGGTATCTCAAAGTGCGCACCAAGGCAAATGCTGACAAAACCCTGGTGAGATGCGCACGTAACCGTGTCAGGTGGTTTGCCACATCCAGCACAGCACGAAAGCTGTTATAGACGGCTGAAAATGTGGCGTCTAGCATCATGCTAACTGAAGAGAAGGCTTGGACGATGCTTTCGATGGACTGGAAAGCGCCGCGGCTGCTTTCCTCAGCCTGTTGCACGAAGCGACTGGGGGCGGCATCCTCCACGTGAGAGAAGCGACTGTAACCTCCGAGGCCGTAGCCACCACTGTAGGGGCTGTAGGGGCTGTAGCCCCCGTACATGGAGCTCCCGTAGGGACTGTAAGAGGAGGTGAAGGAGCTGTAAGCTGGACGGTAAGATTGTTGCACAGGACGTGGGGGCAGCGGTGGTGCAACTCTGGTCAGGATGGGAGGGCCAATACTGGAGCCTGCAGGAGGTCCAAAGTCCGTCGACCTGTTTGGTGATAATAGATTTAAATGCAAACTGGCTGCCAGACAAACACAGGGCACACATAGACAAACAACCATTCACACCTTGGGACAGCTTAGAGCAGGGGTGTCAAACTCATTTTTGTCACGGGCCAGATTTTTGTTACATTTTTTTGTTTTTGTTTAGTTTAGTAGTTTTTAGTTAGATTTAGTTTCCCTTGGAGGGCCGTTAAGACTGAAACCATATGAAGAAGTCAAGAATAACGGTTTATTCATCTATCGTTGCCCCCAACTTCACCGTATAAGCGTTATTTAAATTAATAAAAGAGAAAAGACTTAATGTGTTAGTGTTTTTCGTTGAGCCAAGTTATCAAATGGGGTGCTGGATATAATTGATAGTATTTTTCCCTCTTGCCCTTAATTACATTTCAGTGTGAACTTTTTTTAGTTTAACTTTTACTTCATTAAGAGTTTGACAACTTCTACTTTGACTAGTTTGTACTTGTACTTAAATACAGAGTGTGAGTACTTTTGCCACCTCTGCATAGGTTATTCGTATCGTAATCCTTTGGTGTTAGAATAAGCACGAATAGTCAAAAATAGTTAAACTGCGAACACATTAAACTCGGAACGCATAAACACCGCGTGGTTGAATACTGTGGACAAATATTGACAAGTTAAAAAAAACAGAGGCGTACAGTATTGTGTAATGAGGTATCTTCATTTCACAACATATTGGAAGGCCATGGTGTTAGGCCAGGCTAAGTGAGCAAAACAACACAACAACGTTTCCTTGCAACTTCTCCAGGTGGTGAGAAGACGTTAGAGCACAGAGGAAAGTTATATAATTCTTCTTGATCGCAACCAGGCTTTCACAGACGCCTAATTTATTAGGTACAGTCCATCGAATTGGGATTTTAGCATGGCTAGTTAGCATGCACGCGAACTGGGCACTACGATTACATCGACAAATGTTACTTCAAAAAACAGATATTACGAAAGAAAACAGCCCCATTCGTTTACCTGTAATTTACAGGTGCACCTATGGTCCCGGGAATCCGCCGTTCCCACGGCTTTGGCGGCGGTTGCGAATCCATCGCACAAAAATGGCCCCGAAGTGTCAAAATAACCCGAAGCGTTTCAGACCAAAAGCCCCTGAACGCCTCTCGTGATGCGTTCCTATGTCTCCTCGTATATTTCTATATCTTGCATTTTGGACCATTCAAAGGGGATGTTGAGAGCATTTGTTTTATTCTAGTATTTGTTAAGAGCATTTGTTTTATTCTAGTATTTGTTAAAATTTGTTGCAGAGAGTAGTCCGATTTAATTGTAGTCCTATTTCCGCACGGTGGACTAGTAGTGAGTTATTGTGAGACGAAAAATCAAGAGGATTATACGGGTCCAAGGGTGACAGGGGCTCTACATTCATTTTCATCATCATTTATTTTCAATTTAAGACATTAAAGCGATGCAGATAAACGTGACGTTGTATTACATTCTATTTCCTCATGCTGTGCTGCAAAATGTAATATGACATGCATTGCAACATTTCTTCCGGCAGAGAGAGCTATGATGAAGTAAAACATTCAAAGGCCACAACAAGACAGACATACAGGCAGACAGATAGATGGACAGACAGCCGCATAGATAGATAGATAGATAGATAGATAGATAGATAGATAGATAGATAATGTTTTTTTTCGTGTGGAAAATTAGATACGACAATAGGCCATCAAGACTTGACTAGACTGCTGTCCTTTTAGAGAGTGTTTCATAATTTTAAAGGTTTACTTTTATAAATCCTAAAAGTGTATACAGTACAAAAAATATGTCATGTTGCGGATAAACTGCATATACCGGTAGTACCCAGTTCGGTTACTGGTCGGTAGAGGGCGCCAGAGTGCCGCCACAACACTGGCAGTGGTCAGCACATTACTTAATTTGAGAACAAAACAGTAAATAACAAATATTGATCGTTGAAGTGAAAATATTTTGAAATATGAGCATTTTTATTTAGAGATGATCAGGTTAAACAGTATAGGTAATTATGGGTAAAGTTATTGCATTGATCTCTGCTGTTTTAGTGACAAAACAGCCGCTCAGAAGTGCAAAAAAAATCCTCCTGCGTAAAAGTTTGACATGCACGGTGGCTCATAATTCAATGGAATATATAGGGCCTGGGTGGGGCAAAATTCCTGCACCCTGAACACAAGGACGTCACCCATTACGAAAAAGTGGTAGATATAGGCATAATTTTTAAAGTATACTCAAGTATAAGTATGTAAAGTGTAATTTTTCATACTAAATTGGAAGAAATTAAGTTTTAAGAGTACATGTATACTTTTCAGAACAAGCCAAGTATACTTTTTGTCGGGCAAAGCGAAGAGTCCCCAGTCCCGCAGCTATGCGAATTGTTTTTTTTTTTTTTTTTTTTTACTCTCGTGACAAGTGTACTAGTCTGTTTTGTTTCGCTATCATGCTACTGTTTTCCTTTTGCTGGTGACTCCAGCAAGACTCGCACGAAAACACAACAAAACAATTTAAAAGAGATTGAAATCTAATCTCAATAAGAATGGGGGGGGGGGGGATTAATATGTGGTATGTGGTACATAATAAATATAGTTCGATTACGAACTATATTCAAGCATATTTGTACAATGAGTGCAAGTGTGAAGTCTTTGTGAATATTCTCATTCCTCCAGGTCATTTCATCCTCAGGGCATTGAATTGATCGTGAGTGGTAAATCATGTAGGAAATATATCATTAACAGTGCTGCTATATAATATAACGATGATTAATTAGACACCCAATACGTATCCTGTATGATACTGTTGATATGCATCATTTCTATGCATAATTGTTCGACTGTGTTAAAGTCAAAATGATTAAAACTCAATGCCTGTATTTCTGTACCTAACGCAATAGTTGCAATTATAGCTATAAAGTGACATTATCGTGAAATTCCCCCATGATGCGGTGAAGAGTAAAGTCAAGCGACAGTGACACTGACACCGGATTGAGGTGTGTGAAGAGGCGGCTGCTGCCACTATGAGGAGAGCTTCTCCTAAAGACAAGCAGCGAGTGCAGAGGTGTGTATTGTGGTTTCATCAAACAAGCCAAGTGATGTCAATGCTGCGGTGCAGGCGTGTGTGCAGAGCCGTCACAGCAGCTTTGCTGTGGGGCGAACTGCATAAAATGCCTGCATGGTATTATTACTGTGGGCGTGTGAAAGTTTGGCTGCCATTTGTGAGATGATGCTGTCGTTTTTCCTGGGAATAGAAAGTATTGGCTTCTGATGTCAAAGCGTGTGGGAAGGCGCTGGAGTTGATGGTGGGCTTGGTCTTTGAGGTTAATGAAAAGAACCCATGACCTTTTGCGTTGTCATGATTTACGGAGATTAGAGACAAAGACTACTTGCATTTTATCAGACAAGGGCTCGCGGGCCACATACGGCTGGCTCAATTCTTTTATCAGACCACAGAGTAACTGTACATGATCAAGTCTCCTGCTCTAGTTATTGTATTACTTTAGCCAGTTTTTGCCTGAAGTTGCTTAATTAATAATCCATCCATCCATACATCCATTTTCGCTTATCCTCACAAGGGACACGGGCCGTGCTGGAGCCTAACCCAGCTGTCTTCGGGCAATAGACGGGGTACACCCTGAACCGGTTGCCAGCCAATCGCATGGCACACAGAGACGAATAACCATCCATGCTCACACCCACACCTCGGGACAATTTAGAGTATTCAATCAGTCTGCCATGCATGTTGTTGGAATGTGGGAGGAAAAACCGGAGTACCGGGAGAAAACCCACACAGGCCCGAGGAAAACATGCAAACTCCACACAGGTAGGCCGGAGCTGGAATTGAACGCGGTACCATTGCACTGTGAGATCGACATGCTAACCACTGGATCACCTGTATTCATTTAATTCATTATAATATTGAATTTACCAGGCGCAGCTGGTCAAAAGCCCTGACAAAAGCAAGTGGGTGTTGTGTCAGGACGAACATTTGCAGTAAAATCTGAAATCTGTACCAAACAAATCATGTGAGTGACACTCTGCGAGGAACCCTAACGATCACAACAGCAGGAACAATTTTGTTCTTTTTTTTTTTCTGCGGCACATCTGCAAATGACCTGGCCCTGTTCAATTTAAAAATCAAATGTGACCTTTGAGCACAAAATCCCATGCATAACATGGAGTAAAGTGACAGCCAAAGCACGTGGGGCAGACAAACATATTTGGCACACCCAGCAACATTCAAGTCAGGATAAAACATGGCGCTTCCTAAAATGCGGTTGAGAATGTCAGTGAAACTGTCTTTGATTCTCAACTTGTTTCTCGTTTGAAAACTTGAATGAGGCACGCTGCTGCAAGTGTCAGTATTCTGCACACATCGTCACTAAACGCCATGTCTACATGCACGTGCATGCCCACTCCGGTATGATTCGCGATATGAAAATGTTCTCTCATTCTTAGGCAGTCACTGACTCAACTTTTCACAGAAATAAAGAATGGTGACATCCACACAGAGGCTAAATTGTTAGTCAAGCAAACTGTGTGTACCTGGACCGAAATATGTCAGATGGCTGGGTCTCAGCCACAGTTCACGAGTCTTACGACAGGACTGAAAATTAAAACATCCGCCTTCAAACACTCAAGTTCACTGTTCACCAAACCGTTATTTGTCATTATTGTAGTCATTTTCACTTGTTTCAGTGACCTTTTGTGCATTTTTCTTTTGTTTTTCTTGAACAGAAGCGTCCCAACAATTTTGCCTTTGTATGTATAAGAATAGGTGATTCCATTTCGAATTACAGCTACTCGTATTTTTATTAGACAGGCTAGTTTAATGAGAACTTTTTACTCAGGTAAAGTGAAAACCCCAAGAATATCCCCAACCAGATGTCTTATTTGGAAAGTATGCCAATATGACAATACAAAAACTCAAAACATGAATGATCAAACACTAAAAATAGCAAATAGCAAAAATGAACTAACGAGTTGAAGAATTTTATGCAAAATTACTTCATTTGGAACCAGAGTGGCAGAGTCCCACACAGGATCCCACTGTGAACATTAACAAAAAAAAAAAAAAACAAGTAGTTAGGGGGAGGCGTGTCTGACTATTGTGAAATACTGCACCGTACTCTTAAATAATCTCATAGTGTGGGTGGGATTTTCCCAGCTCTGTGAGTAACTTTTTCAAGCAGAGTCTAACTCTTAAGCTTTAATTGCTATAATTAAAATGTGCTGCAGAAGGTTTCTAAATGTTGCGGCACTGAGATTGTCTGTTATCTAAGCGAGCATAGTGACGTTGAAGATGACAGTTTGCGGACTGGGCTTCCTTCCATCAGTTAGATCACCACTAATTAAATCAGAGCAGGGTGTCATTTACGTTTACTGTTGCACTGACTTGTTGAGCAGAGGATGCGATTGTTGCATAAAACATTCAGCGATTACAACAATGTATTACAAATGCTGAATAAAACATTCAAATCATCTATCTATCTATCTATCTATCTATATCTATATCTATATCTATATATCTATATATCTATATCTAGATATAGATATATAGATATAGATATATAGATAGATAGATAGATAGATAGATAGATAGATAGATAGATAGATAGATATTAGCAGTTTTCCCCCAAGAGGGCCAAACTTATCTTCAACTTCTTCTTCCATTGACAAGGCGTTTGATCGAAGTGCAATTTGTAAATCTTACTCTGACATTTTGTTTTGAGTTTGCGCTTTACTGATTTTGTACATTTGTTTGTTCATACATAAAACCCTTGAGACACATATATATAAAAAGTACCAGTACTAAAAAAAACAAAAACAATCTATCATTTCATAAGTGCAAACACAGCTGCCAATGCCCTGGTTGTAAAAAAAAAAAAAAAAAAAAAAAAAATCACAGAGCTATCTTCTAAACACAACTGTATAATTAGATTAGATAACCTCACTGTACTACAGTGCGTTGCGTTGCCAGGTTACCAGTGATTGTGGGTTTGTGAGCCTGATTGATATGTGGGAGTCTGACAGGCTTCAGGAAAGGAAAAGGTGAGGATCCGCAGCCAGATGAGACGGGCTTGACTGGAAACGGGTGGCCCAACTGGTCCAGCGTGTGTTTTCCACATCGATGTTCATAATCATATGATACGGAGCGATGTGTAGCAATGAGCGAGCTTCACAGACAAAATTTCTCAACGGTTGCATACATCATCATTGCATACGTCATGTGCATGCATGCATTGTGAAAACACTCACTGCAATAGCTTCCAGAAGAAATGAAAACTTGATGCGTGACAACAGCAGAGTCAGTCTTTTTATAGGAGATTTGATGACCGATTGCAGAAACCAGTTTTAGGATCCTTCTTTGTTGACGCAACTGGTGACATAATTGAATAAAAGAAAGAAAAAATATCCCAAACCTGTTTTATTATGTAAAAAGTAGGTCAGTGGGACAAAACAAGACAAACTCCCGTTTACTAATTACTGTTGGATAATCAAATGAACAGGTTTCTAAATTAACTTTTTTGAACAGCAATCAATCTGACTGGTGACTCTATAAAGTTACCAGCCAATCAGAATTTCCGCGAGCTATTTTTTATTCAAATTTTATTAAAAAAAAAACTTTTTCTAACTTCATCGCGACTATTTTTATCTACTTTTTCCTTCGTCGCACTGGTTGGACTCTAGAGTAGGGGTGGGCCATCGTTTGAATTTGAAATTATTATTATTTTCAATTACTTTCGGGGTGCCCAAACCTATGGCCTTTTGTTTTTAGCAGTTCACAGCACGGACTAAAATATCATTTGTCTACCATATACATTACCGTATTTTCCGCACTATAAGGTACTTCGGAGTATAAGGCGCACCTTCACTGAATGGCCTATTATTTTAAAACTATTTTCATATATAGGGCTCACCGCAGTAAAAGGCGCATCGAATAGAAGCTACAATAGTGGCTGAGGTTGCGTTATGCATCCGCTAGATGGAGCTGCGCTAAAGGGAATACAATACAATTCAACACAGCTTTATTTATATAGACTTCTCAATCGCCTGCAGCTATAACAAAGCATTTTACAGAACATGTAAAATACTACATCCAAGCAATCAGGATATTGATCCATATATAAAGCGCATCAGATTATTAGGCGCACTGTCGGCTTTTGAGAAAATTGAATGCTTTTAGGTTCGCCTTATAGTGTGGAAAATACGGTACTTACCTTTTATACTTTTAGTGGCAAAGCAGGACAATAGAATTAGTTTGCTCTCATCTCTCACTTCCTCGTTTTCAAACAATCAGTCAACATTTGATAGTGCCACTGACTATGTTAGAATCTTGAAAAATAATTGTTTTGATGTATTGCTGAGCTTTTTTTTTTGGAACTATACATCATACATAAAAGTAAACACTGTATACCTGTATTCTAGCTTCACATACCTTTACCTCCACTGCTGAATTTTGTACACCTTAAACTCTAATAATGTTTCACTTTTTGATTAACTTGACGACGGATTTCTCATTAATTTCTCTTATTTTTAACCTGTGTTAATCTCAAATGTTTAAACTTGAATTCACATTTTATTTGATTTTTTTCCTTTCACAAAAGAGCTTTATTTTTGAAAGCCTCATGAAAATAAATTCTCACATGAGTCTGAGATGAATAAATACTGCAATGATGGACTAATTTGCGGTGTAGACAGACTCACGCAGAGCAATTTTGTAACCCAGGTCCAATTAGCTGCAAGTACAGTGTGTGTGTGTGTGTGTGTGTGTGTGTGTGTGTGTGTGTGTGTGTGTATACAATGCACATGTTGTGGAAACACAGGCTCACTTGGCATTAAAAATAAAAAAAGTATGATTATACTTGATTGATGCCCATTCTTATCGACAACAGCCTATTACAGCATTACTGAAAATAACGTTCGGTGCAACTGAACTCCTGGAAGGAGGGGAGCACAGTATGGATTTGGAAAAAAAAAATAGCAAACAGGCATACATCAATACAGTGATTTCCAAAGCACACATTTTAAGTTGGAAATATCTCACGGCACACCTCCAAACAAAATGATCATAAATAGTGGCTACATGCCAATTCTATACTTTCTGCCATCTAATCGAAGATTATGAATTTAGGTCTGTCTGCCTCAATAAATCACTTGCATAGATCGACAAACAAAGATACATTATTTTACTATAAATATGTAAATTTTGGGCCGTTTGAGTGAAATTTGATTTCCCACGACGCACGTTAAGAGCGCTTACGGCATACAAATGTACCTCGATTGTAAATAGTGTTTAAATGCATGTTTTCTGTTACTTATTTCTTCTATTGTTTTTGTTGTTTCAGTCTTTATAGTTCTGTTATGTGATCATTTCAGTTTTGACGTGACACCATGATTGTGCATGATATGCTGACTAATGACTTGGCAACACCTGGCATTGTGTGACTAGACAAAAAAGTAAGCTTGTTCTTCTGCTTACAAATGTGCAACTGTTCCTCACTGCCTTGTGAGCGCCACAAATATTTTAAACATACTGGTACCTACAAACACGAAAATTCCTAAGGGGGGTGCAAATCCTACCTAGCGGTTTTTCATCTTTTGCAGGGGGCGGGGGTTCTGGTCCCCATTCACGATTCAGCCATATTTTCTCCATTTAATAATGACTGTCTTCACTGTCAGGAAAATGTCAAACTGTCACATCCATATTCAATGCTTTGGAAATTCTTTTGTACTTTTCTCCTGACTGTTACCTTTGAACAATGAGATCCCTCTGATGCTGTGAAAGCTTTTTATGGACCATGGCTGGTGCTGTGAGTACAAATTGTAATCAAATGTCAGAAAAAACCTACTCTTTATTAACTTTATTTGTGGCTAATCAAATGAACAGTCAATGGTGGCAGGTGCGTGCTAACTCATATTTAACATATGACTGAATGTGAATGGTTAACTCAATAACTACACAGCCACCATCCACCTTACCTCAGTATTTGTATTTATTTTTAACTTCCCTTCTTGAAATTACTTTTTTTATCCACTTGCGTTGTGCAGTTTATAATTCATTGCTCAAGTTTGCACAAGTTATTAAAATCATTCATTTGTGTCTCATTTAAAAAAAAACACACAAATAAACCGGCATTTGAACGCGTAGTGTAGCCATTTTTATACTCACTGTAAAATAGATTTAATAAAATACAAATCAACTGAACAAAATTTGGAAAAACTATTACATGTCATGTAGCGCATAAAAATTGGTTGTGGCTGGCTCACTGCTCTGAGGTAAGGGGTCCTCTGTGGAGTTTATTTATTCTTTCCACGCATGTGTGGGTTTTCTATGGCGTCCTGTTACTTTGCTATAATAATGATAATAATAATAATAATCATAAGAAGAAGAAGAATGGTATTAATCATGATGAGAATGATAATTATAATAATGGTCAACAATTTTTTACAATTTTTTTTGAATCGAAGATGAAAGTAAACATTTCTTGCAAATTTTTTTACACAGATTCTGAATCTTTCCTCGTTGGTCCACCAGCACATCAGGTTTTAATAATATTACTACTACTATTAATCTAATATGTAATATAGCATTTGTGGCTGAAGGTTTTAGGTTCAGCAAAAAACACATAAAATCTTTCATTGGTCAAACTTAAAATCAAGGAATGAAAATATCTCCAAAACCTGATGTGCTCGAAAAAAGTAAAGGCCTTTTTTTAATCACCCTCAAAGAATAATTTTAGGAACACATAAAGCCATCTCTGATTAAAATTTCCCATTGACCATTGTATTCGTAGTCATAGCAGTAGTAATAATAATAATAATCATCATCATCATAATAAAGGTTTTGCCTGATTATTATTGTGATTATTATTATTATTAATATTATCATACATCTTAAACTAGTAAGTGACATCAGATTTTGAATACCATTGTTTATTAAGATTTGATCATGCTGCAAAACCCTCCAATCACCCAGAAATATAGTCAAAAATTGTTCTTAAGGAGGTACAAGTAAAAGACATGATGAGCTTGGCCACAGATGACAAAGTAGCTCTGAACAAGAGCGAACATTCGTCCTTCATTAGCCACTTCTCGATAAAAAAAAAAAAAAGAAAACAATCAAAGAAGCCTCAGCTGAATGAATAAAACAAGAAAATATTTACATTTGTATCAGTCACACATCTGTTTGCCTCTTTGAGAATAACACATGTGATCACTAGTGTGACATAGTCATTACTGAGGAAAGTCACAACATTGCGTGCTTCCTCCAACTTCCTCATTGGAAAATTTAGTACCTTGTCAATTCATGAGCCCTTCAGCGAGTACTGAATTACGGCTAAAATGACAAAAATGTTGTTCGACAAAAAACAATGGAAAAAAAATCTAAATGCACATGCGCAATATGTGGCATTCTTTTACAAAGCAATTCAAAGAGCCACGGTAATTTGAAAATTCCCCATCTTTTCCCCCCCAAACAATTGAACCTCCAATGAAATCATGATACATTTGCACTTGATTCGCAGCAGCAAGGAATGACACATCACAAGAGGAAAAAAAAAAAAAGTACAACAATCCATTTGCTCTAGCGCTTATCCTCTTATGCAGTGTTTTTCAATCTTTTTCGGGCCAAGGCACATTTCATTCATTGAAAAAATCCCGCGACGCACCACTACCTGAAAATGTGAAAAAAAGCTTATTTTAACAATTAAGTGTTATATTGTTACTATAAGCGTTTTTTTTTAACATTGAAAATTAATGCAATATTATTACACTTTGAATAGGAATCAAATCAACATCAATCTCATATTTGGTGCATTCGTTTTAATGGCAAGTAAAAGATTAGAACCTTAACTTGCTCAGGGTCGGATTTTTTTCTGTGTGACAGCGGGTTCTTTTCGTGATTGGCTGCATAGTGTCATTGCATCGTATCGTGTGATTGGCTGGACACCTATCACTCACTGAATTACACAGCAAATTGATACAGAAAAAAAAGTTACATATCTAATTCATTCGCAGTGCGTTTACTGTGCTGGATAGGTTTTCTTGTGCGCTGACAGTGTGAGACCAGTGCGCAGTTGCACAGCTTAGAGGGAACATTGGTGCCGTTGCATCTCCGGTAAAAAGTAAATCGAAATGAAAGATACCTTTCATTGTATTGCCTCGCGTCGGAAACTTCGCTTGTCTCGAAACATAAGGAAATTTCCAGCTGCTGCTGCTCCCTACTGGTATGGAAGAGAACTACATGATTACTATTCCAGGCAATCGACCGCACAGGCATACATATTGTATAATTTCCCACGGCACACCTAACAATATCTTGCGGCACACCAGTGTGCCGCGGCACAAGGTTTGAAAAACACTGCTCTTATGGATAGGAGGAACAGGAGCCGACCCGAGCTCACTTATGGCAACAGGCAACTTGCACCCTGAACAAGTTGCCAGACAATCACAAGACATAAATAGGGAGAGACAACCACTGACACTCACGTTCACACTGTCACTGAGTGGGAACTGAACCCACATTGCCTGTACCAAAGTCAAGCGAGTGTACCACGAGCCCACTTCGATATCCTCCTCTAACTTTCGTGGCCTTCATCACAAGCTCATCTCTTGTTCTGGTTTACGTTTAAGAAATCTGACGAAAGCTCAAAATAACAGAAGACAAAAGTGCATTGGAACTGCAGCAATTTTTCCTGTCATAAATGATCTAAAATGGAATATGATTAGTTATTATCTGGTGAAAATAATGAAGTACTCCACCAAATAAAGATTTGCATTACCAAGTGCCATGAAATCGTTCCCTGGCGCTGGTTAGCGTGTGGAACAACTGTACCAATGATTGTGCTCACCCACTGATGTCATCCACAATACATTACACGGCAAAGCAAATGCCCAATTAGCATGCTTAGGACTAGTATCGGTTTCAATTTGCAGGAATTCAATGCTCAATGCGACGAGATGAATTCTTTGGATCCGAGCACCTTCTGTTGATGTGATTCCTAGTGGTCACTGTTTTAAGGAATGGCTTGTCTCGGCTCTGATCCAGTCCTCCAAAGTTGAAAAGTGACTCTCAGAAGTCATGTGATTGGTAGAGTAAGGGTCTTTAAGATTCGGGTGAGCAAGGTGTGGTTTTCTTCCACCGTCCTGCCTTAAAACATTCGTGTTGGTGCCGTTACTCATAGAACGAGGAAGAAGGTTGGTGTATGTGTTCGCGTGGGGTTCTTGAGGAAAAGGCATCGCAGGCAAGGTAGACTCTTGCTTGACTGAGACGTGAGACTCTTGCTTCAGTTGGAACCCCGTCTGAGATTCTCTTCCGACTTGGCCCTTCATAAATTCATTTCTTTCCATTCCCTCCAGGAGTGGGAAATTTCCCAGCCCCTGAGCACTCTTTTCTGAACCAGGAACTGTGCTCTCCATCTGAAATGGACTGAGGGCACTAAAATTGTTCCACGCATTTTGAAAGCCCTGGTTCTGACTCCCAAGGTGGTTCTGGACCCGGTTATCAAAGGCAGGTCCTGGCCCCTGGTGCTGTGAATGGAAGAGTGGGTGGGACTCAGGCTGGCTCATCACAGGAACTTGAGGAACTGCGTCCAAGCACTGCAAGTCCCTCATAGAGAGCTCAGGGAGGAGACTGCTTTCACAGGGGAAAGCAGAACCATGGTTTTGATGCTGTGGCCGACAGTTCTTCGGCCGGGGCGGATTGCCCATGATGTTAGAAGGATTGACGGAGGCCGTATCCATCGGAAGTACTTGGTTGGGGTTTGTCCAAGAATGGCTGACTGGAACATTTGCATGGTAGGGTTGGTTGAATGCAGGTTGCTGCTGCATTGGAGGTGGAGGCTGCCTCGGGTACATGCTGAGGCCTGGGGACAAAACAAAAAATAAATAAATAAAAATAAAATAACTTTTATGACAGATCAACATAGAATTATGATGATTTTGGTGTCGTGATAGGTATAGTCATTAAATGAAGGATCACTGCCAAATTAGCTAGGACCCACTATAGCAGGGGCGTCAAACTCATTTTAGCCGCGGGCCAATTCGGAGTTACGTCTTCCCTCGGAGGGCCGTTAGGACAATGAAACCACAAAATTATTACTTGTACACAACAAATTGATAGATTACCCGTTTTAAAAATCAGTCAAGTGTAATAGTTTGCTCAATTATTGTTCAAGTGAGAGTAAACGGGGTAACAAAATCATTGCAAAATCGCAACGTTATTTATAACACATTACAATTTGACATTTCAGTACAGATTTTAGCAAGTTGACACACACGATTTGCTTTCGCGGGCCACATAAAATGACCTGGCAGGCCGGATCTGGCCCCCGGGCCTTGAGTTTGACACCTGTGCAATATACCATCATCATGCTACCGTAAAATGCGACTGTCAAGGGTGGCCACTTGCCAGTTGGGACTTCTCATTTTACCGGTGTAATAAATCCATATAAATACTTGATGGAATGGGGAATGACTGTATTTTGAACACGCAACTGGAAATTGTTGGAACTGGTAACTACTTCAAAATAGGAAATGAATGTAGGGACAGATAACTATTTGCAACAGACAAACATAATTCATGAATCAATTGAAATGGAAAATGGGCACTGGTAGTGTTGTGGGTAAATGTGGTCAATCTTTGGTAGTGTTGTGAGTAAATCTGTTTTGAAAAAAGATGACCTGGCAATACATTGCAATCATGGAGATAGAAGGTCACGGAATATCCAAAACTCCTGACACCATTTGTCTCGGGATCTTTTCTTTTGTATGTCCTAGAGTCTCTTTTAAGGTACTACATGAATCAAAGTCATTACTGTACCTTGCATGTGATTCCTGGTGCTCTGTGGCACTGCCCTTTGCCTGCTCGTAGCCAGACTAGAAAAGGGAACAGCTAGAAAAATGCAGAAACACCTTTGTCACATTCATGCATTTAGGTACTCACTCTGGATGTGAACATACTGGGCATAGGGCTAATGTTTAACCGATTACGTTCAGTGGCAAATCTTACCTGACAATCCGGACATCTTCATTAAATTCTCTCGACTGCGTTTTTTCTTATTATAGCCATAAGGGTCTAGAAAAAAAACAAGCATAAAAAGCATAAAATATGTATTGTATGAGAAAGGTCGTGCAGCTTCTTATCCAACTAAGTAATAAAGGGCGGCCACCATCCGGTGCATGTTTTCCCGGCATACCGGCTCACCTTTGTCATCGGGAAGATATCGGAAGTCCAGTGGCTCGCTCACTTCCACATCGGACGGTCGGCGTAGCTGCATGTGTACAGTGACCGACTCCGTGATAGAGGTGTTGTAGAAAGGCGGCGTCTTAAAGACGATGGCCACTTGGCGATGAACGTCGGCTTGGGAGAATGAGCCTTTGGCCTCCCAGCCATTAGAAGAGAAAAATCGGACTTCTATGTCATCTAAAGGAAAGCGGGATGACGGAAACATGAGTATGCAAAGAGATGAATGGCTAAGCCTCAGATCAGAATCGGGGTGGAGTCGCTTAAAATTGTACTCTAAAGCAGCAGTCCCCAACTTTTTTTGCCCACACGGACCAGTTTAATGTCAGACAATATTTTCAGGGACCGGCCTTTGAGCTGTGGCGACTAAATACACCCAAATAATATGATATGACCTGCATGAAAACTGTGGTATTTTCTAAACATAATAATAAACACGAATCATGACACAAGGAACGTCCTATCTGGCTGCAACACTCTCTGGACGCTATGGTAATGTTTAAACGGCCTTCAAAATAAGATACACTGCAAATACAAAGTGCATGAAAAATACGACTCACCATCGCTGCTAATTATGCAGAGTAGGCTTGGTGTGTGGGAATCTCCCGTTGAGATAAATCCGTATTTTAAGTAGGACCCCTGATGCTGTCTATTAAATGTAGCCTTCTTTTTTTTTTTGAAAGTCGTACGCTCCTCTTCTGTCTCCTGGCTGGGCCTTTTCCCCTTCCCAAAGAAACTTTCCAAAGGTGTTTGTTTTTTTACTCATTTTGCTCGCTCCTGGGTTTCATTTTAGCAGTAACCTATCACGTGACCAAGAAAAGCGCCTTGAGCTGCGTCAATAATGACACACTGTAGATGGATGTAATAGAGAATTCGGTTTGTTTTTTTTTCAAAATAAAACATCTTTCAGATTGTGAAATAAATAAAACGGAAGTAATGTAAGTTATTTAGTCTTTCTGTGCGGCTCGGTACCAATGCTCGAAAGCAGGGATGTCAAACTAATTTTTGACGCGGGCCACATTTTAGTTACCGTTTCCCTTGGAGGGCCGTGATGACTGAAACCATGTAAAGAAGTCAAGTTAACTGTTGATTCAACTCTTGTTTAAGTTACTATCACGAGAGGTTTCGTCACAAGAAAATGCTAAGAATATCTCTCTTATTTATTACATATGAGAATTTAAATTTTTGGTAGACGTTTTAGAAAACATCGTGGAAGTTGACATGTTTGATCTGCTTTTGCGGGCCACATAAAATGATGTGGCGGGCCAGATCTGGCCCCCGGGCCTTGAATTTGACACCTATGCTCTAAAGGACCAGAACTTTGCAATAATATGACTCAAGTTAAAGTAAAATGTAGACCCCCAAATAATGACTTGAGTAAGGGTAAGTATTGAGTGAAAAATCTAATCAAGTCAGTGTTCTACCATGCTCCGTGTCACGTAAATGCGTCACTTTGGAAACGTTGCTAACTCCTGTTGACTGGTCCAAATGTGCCAAAAAATCACCACTGGTTACGGTAGATTGGTGAAACATAGTCATGTGACAAATGTCTCGCTGGCAACAGAAAAACAAATAGATTGCACAAGCAACAATAAAAATAAAAGCAGTCAAGTAAATGTCGCGACCCACCTCTGTCTAGAACAAGAAACAGGAAGCAATCGGAATTAAACACCAAAAAAGAAATGGAAAGGAAGACACTTCACACAGTGTACCTTTCTGCACTTTATCACAAAGGAGGAAGATCTCATCTCCTCCCTTAACAGAGCCGCTGTTGCTGTTGACCCGACAGATCCTCAGCTCTGCAGTGTTTGGGGCCCCTGTCGTTTGAAACATACAAGAGAGCAAACGGGTGGAATCACAGGTGGCGTGTCAGGTCGGAAACACATTTTGAGCGCCATCAAGGCAGATGAAAACAAACTGAGGGGCAGCATTCAAGTTGAAGCCTCGCCAAGTTGAGTCACATGTCTGTTGTCAGAAGAGGAAGTACTCCATGGTGACACTTGTTTGAGGGTTCATGTGTACAGTATACAACTTCCCCTTTCTCAATGTGTGGATGTGCGTGCGTGCATGTGTGTGTGTGGTTGTCTGTGTGTGTGTGTGTGTGTGTGTGTGTGTGTGTGTGTGTGTGTGTGTGTGTGTGTGTGTGTGTGTGTGAGATAAAACACTGAATTAGTTCACAAGTGACTGAAGCACCTGCAACTGTTTTAAGAGATACATGTGATAATTCTAACGGGCGCAAATGAGGTTGAACAATAAATAGTGCAATGTTTTTATACTACTTTTGCACAAGTATTATCATAGGCTTAAATTTTACGTCCTCTGCTCCAAATTGAGTGGTATGTTATTTTTCTTTCGAAGATTGTCCAAAGACATGAGGACGTCTATCTTACGGTCGTATTTGCCGAAACACACTGAACAGTCAAACAAAACACAGAAAAAGGAAATTAAATATTATAAAACCGATTCCAGTGAGGTTAGGATGTTGTGTTAAACATAAATAAAACAGAACACAATTATTTGCAAATCATGCTTGACCTATATTTCATTGAATAGCCTGAGGTTCACTTGTGGAATGTTCCAAACAGGTGTTGGATGAGCATTCCTCAATTTTCTTTTTTGCCACCTGTCCTAGCTTTTTGGGAACGTGTTGCAGCCATAAAAAAATTCAGTTAATGATCAGTAGCTAAAAACAATGAGGTTCATCATTTTAAACATGAAATATCTTGTCTTTGTTGTGTATTCAATTAAATATCGGTTGAACATGATTTGCAAATCACCGTATGTTTATTTAAGACAAGGTCCCAACTTCATTGGAATTGGGTTTGTGGATGATTAAAGCGCATCTAAAAAGTGACTCACATGATTGTGATGTATTGCATTATTTGTCTTAAGTTAAAATGTTAATATTAACAGAGGTTACTTATCCACTTGCATGATGAAGGATGATAAACATGACCTAAAACATGACCTGTACGGGTACTGCAGACTTTTGTGATAGTTGCTCGGAGCCAAGAATTACTTATTTACTTTTCCATTATGATTTTCCGGAGTAAACTTTGAAGCCAAACATGATACAAAGAAACAAACAAGAACAAAAAAATGTCACTAACTGTTGTCATAGATGGGGTTGCTGACTACAGGGTTGAGTACTCGAGTGTAGTGGCCGTTGTCATCTTGCAGGAAAACCTGTATACACAAGCGGACCACGTTCAGGTCATACTCTTCTGTCTGCAGCAGCTGCTCTTGCGGCACTGTGGTCACACACATGCACAAACACACATGCACAAAAACACCAAGACACTTGTTATTATCGGAGAGCAATTTCAAAGCATATTTTGATATTACAGTCGACTCGTTTCCGCAGATAACAAGCTCATTCGTGAGTAGACGGCACAGAAAACGTAAAAAGAAAACTCCACATAGCTGAACGCACTTAAAGCGGCAATCATTGACGCGATGTAGAAATGACTCCTGAGAACGTCTGTATGAACAATGATTTTGAATTTTTGTACAAATATCTTCACATCATAGGCATTAAACCAGTGGTGTCAAACATACGACTCGTGGGCTGAAACCGGCCCCCAAGGAGGTTCGATCAGGCCCGCAGGATCATTTAAAAGTGAATAAACGGATAAAAGACACGGAATGGATATTTTTAATAAGGTGCAATTCATGGAGTATTCGCTAGGGGACACACTGTTTTGATCAGAGTAGAAGACAACATTGTTTTGATCAGAGAAGAAGACAATAGCAGCCTCAGTCTGTCGCTGAGACACACCCAACACCGCAGACGATATCAAGGATATGTGAATACTTTATTCTTTCCACATTTAATAGCACTCTCCTTAGTTTGTAAGGTGTAGGCAGGGATTAAATTTAGATTTTATATGCACATGTGTAAATGGTTTAAAAATTCCTTTCTTTATAAATCTCGTTTAATCTTAAAGTGCATTACTATATTTTTCAATACCAATTACTTGTTAAAGTTTTGTGCCTTTGTACAATCAGTGGGAGGATAAGGAAATCTAAGGTGCTTCATGAAATGTTTTGTAAAAGATATGACATTTTCCAAATGTTCTTGTGCTTCTTTAGACCAAAACAAAGGAAAGACATATTATTTTGGTTATTTATAGCAGAGTATGGTATAATTTTAATGATCTGGCCCACTTGACATCTACCAAGGTCGTATGTGGCCCCACAATGTGAATCGAGTTTGACACCCCCACATTAAACACACCTTGCAGCAAGACTGAGATACGCTAAAACAAAAGCTGTCAAACACCGGTTTTCAGCTCCCCACCTACAATTTGTTGCCACAGTGACGCTGAGCAATGTCACAGTCGAGTGGAAAGAAGTGTGTGTGCCCGCGCGTGCGTGTGCCTGCGTGTATAACTGAGAGCTGAGACTCCCAACACAATTGCCTGAAAATGGCTTGTGACGTATGTGAAAGTAATGTAGTGGGACCAGAAAGCGTGAATCTTTGACTGGGGTGCTGCGACGCACGAGATGGAAACTCATTCATCTAGAACGTGTTGAGTAGCATAAATATTGCAACTAGCTTGGTGGGTGTTTTTCCCTGCTCGCTTCTCTGCGCTTGCAGAATCAAACATCAATGTATCTATGCAGAGAAGCGTGACTCGCCTCCTGTGGCATGGGTGGTAATTTTCTTCTCACCAATATGTACACTGGAAGTGAAGTGAGTGAGTGCTGTTGACCACTGTTTTTAACCCTTTCAGCGACAGTGGTTACTACAGTGGACAGCTTATCATGTTATCCGGTTACAGGGTGCATGAGGATATATCGATGAAATGGAAAGTGTTTGTATCGTGCTTGATTATTTTTCACATGAATAATCTTTGATGAGTGCACTACGCTCTTTAAAATAGTATATTTCTATTTCTTCGATGTACTTCTTGCATTACAATCCCGTCAGCCCGATAGTAAATTGACCGACATTACAGTATATTGCAAATGATCTTGAGCACTGGCGCCGAAGGCCAACTGACAACGACGGTTAAAAAGAATGCATGCCCTTCACTCATTTTCTATTAAAAGGTGGTCATCAATAAATATAGGGAGCTAGCACTCTAAATATAATGGTACCGGGGGGGATCATGCTTCAAAACAAGAAAACTGTTGCTTGTAGTATTGCTGGACAGGATTTACGCGATTTGGGATTAATATCGGCGGTGATTGGTGAAGACTGGAGTACGGGTAGAATTAAAGATTTGTTCGTTTTACTCTTTTTCAGGCATGCTGAAGGACTTATGAATAAATAGGCAGTGTATTGACAAATGTGTATACCTACAGTATATTGTGTGTAAAGTTTTGGTTCTGTGGTTCTTGAAAAGGCTGGAATGAATTAAAGAAACTAAAGTGATACTATGCTAGCATCATCTGTGAACAGATAACATGCTTAACTACTGACAAGTAGGCACTTTTTCACGCTTACAAGCGTGGATCTGTCAGGGGAGTTTGTGAGTTTTTAATGGAGGTTGGTTGAGTGTGTTGGGATGAATAGAGAGAGGAAGTAATGCCCTCCGATGCAGGGAGAAGTCAAGTTTCAGAGCAGAAGTGAGCTAATGAGAGACAGCGCGCAAGAGAGCTACATTGTACATCACACAAACGGTGGCAATACAGTACTGCTTTTAGTGAAAACCATTGGTCAGATGGTACTTCTGTATTAAATGTATGCCACCCTAACTCTGTTGATGTTAGTCTCACTAGGATTAGTAGACAAGAAATTAATTCAAGCCCACCAAAGTATGGAAGTTGAAATTATGCCAAACGTGAACATACTTTTCTCAATCGGCTGCATATGTGTACAAAACTGAAGGGGAAAAAACCCAAAAGAAAAACGTAAAATAAATAAATGTATAAACAGTTCCAGGGCGCTTGTGTCTTGCGCCTGAAGTAGGCAGCATTTTCACAGCCCCGATTTTTTTCAGCGGAAAAGTCGGTGCTGATGGACAGTCTGAGGCTGGATGATGCATGGCTTGAGGAGCCGACGACGAGAAGAAAGGAGCGTCAGCGCGGAGCGCCAATGCGGATGTCGAACTGGGAGTCGCGGCTTGGAATTGAAGCGGATTTACATGGGACAGGAGGAGAGAGCCAACCTCTTTTTCGTTATGGATGCTACAGCTTCTTCTTGTTTTCAAGCTTAGCTTGTAGCAGACGTGTGCACATAGCAGTATGACGTCTTTGATCCACTGGTGAAAAGGACACTTTGATTTGCTCCTCTTTCATCTATAAATGCTTCAGACAACAAAGTGTATGCAGGAAAGTGGTTAAGATTGCACGATTGTCTGTGTCTAATGTGTTGTCTTGTATAATTTTGTCATTTTATGTTAACTTTTCTTTTGATGGCGGTGCGGGCACCCGCAGCGGCTCCTCTTGTTGTATGTTGTGAGAGGGAAGAAATTTCATCTGTGCTGTACATCACATTTGACAATAAAGTTGTACTTGATACTTGACTTGATAATTATAAATCGGCTTCACTTAAAAGTACAATTGACGATGATGACCGCTTGTTATACCAAGAAAGCTAACGGGTTCAGGATCAATGAGCCCTTCAAAATCTCGCTCAAAGGTACAGTACTTCGATGGGGCTGTGGGGGAGCTCGGATCAACCCACAATTTGGAAATTATAGAGTTCCCATGATAAAGTATGGCTGTGGTTTCACAGCTCACTGCATACGGCATCAAGCAAGTCGATTTTTCCTTGCCTTGGGAGTTGTGAATGGTGCCCATTTAGTTAGCGATATTCTTACTGTTGTTCATGTGATTGTTTTATATTTAGGGTGAACTGTAATTTTTCCGCTTGTCATATAAATATTGGCTGTAATTATGACATTTCGAGGTTACTAACAGCATGCAGTGAGCTAATTTGTAGCGACGTGAGAATACTGCACGTTGTGATGCGGCACAACAAGAGTTGCCCAATTACCACACAACTTGCTGTTTGATTGTTAATACTGATGGAGTGTTTTAATTATTATTTCACGACTGTGTTAGCGTAGATACACATGGTGATTTTCATACAAATTTAGGTATTGTCTCACCGTAGGAACGGAACTGGATTTTCAGGATGTACATTAAAGCCCTAAAAGCAGTCATTTTGCAGCAGCCCTCAATTCGCATCATGTGAGCTGCCTGAGGGGGATACGTTCAAGACACACAACAGACTAAGATTTACAAACTGCTTTGGCGTTGCTCCTGATGCTGCGCTACCAGTAGGTGAATGAGATAACAGCGTAAAGCGCTTCGAGGACCCAAGGTAGAAAAGCGCTAGACAAGTGACGGCCCATTTGCCATGTGTATAATTCTCAATTTGGACATGGCGGCTGTTGATTCAGCATCACTCAAAATTTGGCAATAGATTCATGGGGTCTGACCCATATGTATTTTTTTTAGGCTGATTCCAATATTTCAATGTCCGATATACAGTGATCCCTCGCTCTAACGCGGTTCACTTTCCGCGGCTTCGCTGTTTCACTGATTTTTTTAGTGCAGTTTTTTTAATGCTTTTAAACAGTGAATTGCGTTCTGCATCCTGATTGGCTAAGGCACTGACCGACGTGAACAGTCTCCGCACCTCGTCTCTGTACAGCTTGCCAAATTTACCTCAGTGAGGATTAAAACATGAAAGTGACAACAACCAGAGGCCCTATGAATCCTCAGTAGGCTTCAAGGTCAGAGGCACTCAGCCATGTTTGTCGACAAAACGTAAAGCAGGAGTCTAAGAATTAAACGCATCTCCCCGTAGTTTGACAGCTGCATGACGAAAATAATAGCTAACTTCGCTTTTAACTTCAACCCCGCCGCTCCCAGTTAACACCTCCCCCCTATGAATGAATCCTGCATTCCCATATCTCACGCGGCATTTTCCATGTGCTCAATTGAGCAACTGTGACCAAGAACGGGGAAGTAGCCTAACGCTTGTTTGCGTGACAGCGGCCGCTGTCTATCTGCACAGGCGCAAAATGGAAAGAGAGGGGAAATGGCGTTTCACTAGATATCTAAAATCAGAGCTTTGGTGGGACGTGAGAAAAAAAAATTGGGTCAGGCTCTTTTGAAATGTTTCAACCACAGCGGCAGCGGCGTCAACAAAAGGATCATGAGCAAAGACAACTCAGTACTGATAAAGATAATACGCTCATAACATGATGACATGATATTGTAACAGCAGCAAAATAAAAAAAAACAAAAACAACAACAAAAGGAAGAAAATAGTTACCAGATGCCTATCTCAATTATTTCATGACCGCTGAGATATGAGCAGTCACACTACGCCACTTTGATCCCAGAAAAAGAAAAGCAAGATGTCATAACGTTGCATACCTTTGGGGCATTTTAGTACTGAATCTCAAGATTAAGGATTAGTGTACACTGCGATGCATTAAGCAGGGTTATGCTCCCCCCTTTTGTTTATTTTATTTGTATTTTGGCTTAGCAACAACATTAAAAAAAACAAGTTGACAAGACGATTGCAGTTTGTAATTTTCCATCCATTTCATTTTCCATAGCGCTCGTCCTCTGTGAGGTCACTGGTAAACTGGAGGCCGGGTGACTGGTCGCCGGCCAATCGTTAGGGAAATATCAAGGGAAACTCGAGAAAACACTGGCATGCGATTTCTATTGAATTGTGTTGAGAAATTGTAGAATTGGACCTTTCTGTTGACGACAAGCAAAGAAATGAGAACATTCATTTCAATGCACTGTTATTAGAGGATTGCTAGGATTGTCTCGTGTGGCATTATATAACTCAATTAATGTCTATCATTTGTTGTTTTTGCGACATTTCGATTCAATTTCTGATGGAACAGTCATTTTCAGCTCAATCGAAGATTGGTCATGCTGTGGTTTTTGTTCAGATAAAATCGCCACAGTCGGAATGTCACAATGTTTTAACAGCCGCGTGAATGCGAATGGAAGTCAAGCAGTATTTGTCACGCAAATATTTCATGCTGTTTGCAAGTCTGCCTCATAGTTTTGAGGTCCGGGGTTTCTTGGCAACGGCCTTCCTGTGTGGAGTTTGTATGGTCTTCCCATGCTCCTGTGGGTATACTGCCGGTAGAGTGGCTTCCTCCTCCAAAAACATACGTGGAAGGTTCATCTGTGACTCTTGAATGTCCTTAGATGTGAATTTGAATTTGTCAATATGTGCATGACTGGCTATCGTCCAGGGTGTACGCTGCCTCTCTCCCCTAAGTCTGCTGGGACAAGCTCCAGGTCACCCGAGACACTAATGGTTTTGTGGTTTTGAATCTACATGGAGGGCAGCTTTAACGCTGGGCCCGACTGAATGAAAGGTGGAATGCACAATTGGGAACACAAGCAAACAAACTGTCCCCCTTTTTTGTCACCACTTGGTTTCATTCACATGACTTTGTTATGGAAGATTTCCTCAAAGAGCAATGAAAAGACTGAGACAATCCCAGGACTCACCATTGAAGGGGTTGATCCTTTTGCTAATCCGTTGTAAAATGGCATCTTTCACCTCCCGCTTCTTCACACACCGGATCCCCAGATTCTGGAAACTAAGCCAATCACGAAATACTACATGAGCCACGGCAACTACAGAGGCACAAACTTCGCAAACAATTTGCCGAACAATTAGTTAGCGGGCTACTTCCTGTTTCATGGAGCCAAAATGGCATCAGAAATGCTCAATCGACGAACAAAGCCTTGTGCTTTATGTAAATGTTTACTATAGCGAGGTCCATGAGAGAATTGCAAATTTGACAAACCAAAATATTCTGACTCATTCACACATGCTCGAGCACACACACACACACACACACGCACGCACGCACGCGCACAACCTCAGTTTTCCCTTTCTACCACACGTTCGGGGTGTATCAGTGATGTCACGTGGGGAATTCCCATGATGCCATTTTTAATTTTTTTTTCGTGTGTGTGCAGGCATGTTTATTTATTTGTGATGCTTGACCTATTCAAATAGCGACGAAGGTGATAATGATTCAGCTAGCATGTTAGTACAAGCCCCGTGAAACTCACGCGATTACTTTGCGATCCGGCCCAAACTCGGCCTCGTAGTAGCCATCTGTGCAGTCCCTGCCCACCAAATCATGAGGATGTGGCCTGTATGGCTCATTCTTTGTCACCAAATAAACACACACTCTACCCTTGCCACTGTAATTCAGAATCTGTGGAGGAACAAGAGGGAGTGGGTGGAAAAGTTGATTTACAAGCACGCACAAGGAAAGTCAGTAAGTGAGTTCAAGAAAGGATGTCGCGACAAGTTTATTTGAGTGGACAATAAAACAATAAACAGTCGTCACCTGCAGACTGGGGTAGGTCCTGTTGTTGTCCGTGCTTTTCTCACCGGGGATGCTGCCAGCCGAACGACCCTCACACTTGTACCGGAAGCGCATTCCTCTCATCCTGGGTTGCTCAAAGATGCGGATCGCCGGCTCGCCCACTAGGGAGGGACGGTGGTCCAAACAATCAGTGAATGCAAATGCAGGAAATAGTCAGAGAACCAAAGGTAGCAGCAGTACCCTCATGAAAGGCTTTTGAAAAAAAATGGTAAGTGATTGCTTCAAAATTAAAAAAAAAAAAAAACTCTGACCCATGGCTGGTTATTATTCATTTGTAAACAGCATGTCACAACATGTACTATATTGCCTTTTTTATATTTAAAATGAAACTTGAAATGCTGTAAATCTACAAGTGCTGATAAATGGTGGCCGTCTGTTTGGAAAAAAAAATCCACAAGTTGAAAAAGTGTACGTAGAAAGACCTCATATTGTTTTCATATAGTTTTATCCACCAACGTGCTTTAAACACAAACTTGATAAAACACACTTTTTTTAACACATTGTAAACTGTATTTGATGACAAAACAAAACAGGGAAAAAAATCACGCATAAAATGTATGGAAAATACTGTCCTATGTATCTGGGATTGTAACGATTTTCAAGGAATGAAATTTTCAGTTTCAGAGGTTGAATTTTAGGAACACAAGTTTGCCAGCTAGAAATGAAACCTCTTGAAATATCTTCTTGTAAGGTTTTTTTCAGCTTTTGTTTCATCGTGTCATTACTTGTTTTATACTTTGAGAGACAGAAATAGCTGGTTAACTCTTGTCATGATAATTAACATGTAAATACTATGTCGGTACTGAACCATGCACTGTTTTCTTTTTTTTTCAACACTATGAGGTTTTGGTGTAACGTTGGTGCTTTGTCGCAACTTCACATTGTCTCTGTACAGCGCTCCGTGTTGCATCTTTTAAGTGGTAGTAAAGAGTTGATGTGTTGGAATCGCTAGTCTCAGCGTACTGGCGACATGTTTGCAGATGACCATTTTCTGGTTGGTGTCTGGCTTTTTAAAACCGTAGAATTACAGTTCCCTCTTTTCGGCGTCAAGTCGTTGGACTCTGCTTCCACTTTATTTGCTAAACTCTCCGCACCTGCCATGTGGTTTACAGTCATGCACCTCCGGCACTGCCATAAACGAGATGTACACATGCAAAGTGGCCTTTCTGCAGTGACATCAGCCTTCGTTCATTTGTCATACAATGTTAGCGTGGCGTCTAATATCACTCCCGTCACACAAAAATCCACAATTCATACGCTGCGGGAGCGCATGCACACTGCACAGACTGTTTGTTGAACTCAACTCACACGCGAACGGCGTTGAGCGTCACATAAGAGTCTCCTCTCGCCCGTTCTGCAGGCATGACCAATCAAGGCACGCTTAATCCAAGAGTAACATTTGATGTGGCTCTCCTTTCCGACATGTGAGGGCATTCCTGCGATATAGCGGAGCTGCAGCCGGGCAAAACTAATTAAACCGCGATGCGCTTTGTGCAACTTTTGGTGTCAACGCTGTTGACGCTGTTCTTAAACTTATAGAACGACACAAGTGTGCCTGTGTGAGAGGAACTAAAAGTGAACCAGGAAGTTTCATGTGATATGAACAGAACTTCGATGTGACAGGTCTCTCTTTCTCCCTCCCTCCCTCTCTCTCACACACACACACACACACACACACACACACACACACACACACACACACACACACGCACACACACACACACACACAAGGGTGCCAGGATAAAACAAGCCCTGTCGCATTTCTCTTCTAACTGCGGTGTGTATCGTTTGCCAAATGGAAAAATCTGATGCTCACACCACAGACAGATAATGTCTGTCCCAAGATGATCGTTCGAGTCCTACAAAGCTCAAAAACGCAGCTGTGAAACAAAACAAATGCCGCTTGATTCTTTGCCTCAAAACAAAATGGGGAAGTGAAAGTACACTGCTGTGCATTTATTGAGTGATGGAGCTTGCTTTTCTGTGTGGTTGTTTGACTCTTGAATTGTACTTACTCTGGTGTGGGTCATCCTCAAGCATGGAGGGCAAAAGAGCTGGAAGTAAAGAATCACACGGGAAAGAAAAATGTGACCTCCAACTATATTGATGAACGTGTCTGCTGAAGGTTGGGTATTGCAAAATAAGCTAGTTTAGCAATTTCCTGACACAGTGCAAAAACGAGCTCACTGTTTAATAAAAGTGAAAACAACAAGTTGTCATTTAAGAGACAGACATACTGTATGCAAAAGTAGTGTTGACATTCTAGAGCCATATTCACCATACACATACCAATGTATTCCTAATGTCATTTTTCATTCATTACATCTTCTACTGTTCGACTACGGTACAATAAATAAAAAGGGGATTGCTACTCACCATCCATGATGCACATGCAAACGCTCTGTTGACTTGTCACAGGTTTCTGACTTGCTCAGAGTGAGTGACAGAGGACTCGAACCATGGAGTCGTGAAGGAAGTGCCCCGGCGGAAATCCCCAGCTAGAAAGGGCCAATCAGCAGCTTGTGAGTCACTTCAGAGATCTTACACACGATGAAGAAAGTTCTTGTTTTAAATTGCTGCTTCCATAGTCTCTCTCTCTCTCTCTCTCTCTCTCTCTCTCTCTCTCTCTCTCTCTCTCTCTCTCTCTCTCTCTCTCTCTCTCTCTCTCACACACACACAGACAAATGAGCGAGGGGTGGAGAGACAAAGGGAAAGAATTGAATCTGAATATGAAGAACAGTCAGATATACAAAGAACTTTGCATTATATTTGGGATTTTCATTATGATTATGACATTATTATTTAATATCGGTGCTCATGTTAAAAGTTAAACGTCCTTAATTTTAGGATGTCCCCAAAATTCCGCATGGAAGCCACATAAATTCAAATCGAAGAATTGGGGTTACTTTACCTTGTTGGATTTATGAAACGTGAATATGAAGAACTTGTCTGAGATAAAAGTGCTGCATTATTATTATTTCATCATTACATCATATTGGTGCTCATTTTAAATTCTAAACTTTTCTTATGTTTATTTGTATGAAATAAAACAATTCTTCGTTTCAACAATTTAACTTTTTGTCATTCATGTGTAATTTATTTTTTCGGATGTGTGGTCTAATTAAAACATGTTCAATGGGTCACAAAGCACAAAGTTAGATTAGAAAAATAACCCACACAAAATGTGTTTTAACACCCCATTTGTTTTCAGGAGCATCCGTACATAGACCTTTTATTAAATGTTTTTTTTAACTGTACAAAACCACCAATTGAAATATAAAATAAATGGTTCGTGAGGTTGTGTTATTTATTTTATTGTGATATTACTGTATGTGTGTGCTGATGTTTTAATTGTTTAGTTTTTGGTCCTTGTGAAACTGTTTTATTCTTTTCTTTTCCCCCTCTCTGTTGAATATAACTGGGTCAGATCACTCACCCCCCCCCCGAAGAAAAAAAAATTGAACTTGAGACAAAAAAATAGAGCACAAACAGTGTTTAAAAAAACTAAAATAACCTTCACTATTTTCACTTGAACATTTAATAATTGAAACTTTTAACCTGTTTTTCTTCGATATGAATTTAAAGTGAAACACTGAATCACTCCAAAACAAAAACATAAATTAAAATATGGTTGCACACTGGCTTATCTTAAAGGCAACACTCTGCACTATAACTTGGTCCCTCCAACTATTCCTGAACTTCCAAGGTATTCATAGAAAGTACAATATCTAGAAGTCCTCTCAAGGAAGAAATTTCACCTCTCTTTCTGCACGGATAACGGGAGCATATAGAGAAAAACTAATGAAATATTTGGATTGTACATCTGAAACTTCCCAAATAATGTTGCTGGCAACTTTTTTGTAATTATAATAATAATAATTTTATTATTATTTTTTTTTAATGCAAACTTGTTCTCTGCCGTGTTTTGGAGAAGATTGTCGAGGAACTGACATTACTGCAATGCACAGCCTTCATCGGGCACCAAGCAGCAACCCATGAGAGACACTGCCACCTTCATTTAATATCATAAAATATGTTTAACTCTTTTTTTTTCCAGATTTTACATTCTGGATTTGACCTGTCAGTAAAGTTTAGACGTGTCCAGATACAACTCTTCTATGCTGTTATCTCTTATTTTCTTAACCTTTTCCTGTCGACCGTGTTCGTGTTGTTTCGACTTGCTCTGTTTCTCTCTCCTTCCTGTACGTGTTGTAACTGCCTCCACTTTCGCTGCGCGCTGTCAGACACGAATTGACAACCATGTGCAGAAGTTTTGAAGTGAACGATGAAGAAGGGTCCGAACAAGGAGCCGGTTCTTGTTGTTCACTTCAAAAAGCTGGCTCGAAGAGCTCATTCGTTCGCGATCGACAGACACATCACGAGACTGCCTCGCGAAAGACAGGAGTGTATTCACAAAGCAAAACAGAACAAGAGAGGTTATTGTGGGCTGATGTGAAGTCCTGGTGCACTAGAAGCTAAAACTGTCAAGTGCTGGTGCTTTGTACAAGAGGAAAGCTACAGGGTTAGCCATGACTACTTGCTACTTTTATCTTTTTACTCTGTGGCAACTCCTCTGGCTTCACCCACGGGTCATTTTTTATATGCAATTTTTCTGCCATTTTCATATGGATGCAGTATTCTTAGACCCGGTTGATGCTCTGCCAAAAAAAAAAAAAGACATTAACTGCATAAAGCCACATCAATCAAAATCATTACTATCGCACCATGGCCAGCAAACGTGGTTGAGGAGTCATTCCTGATCATACCATCCACAGTCACTGTTTCATGAAATAAAATGCACACATATTCCAATCTTGCACACAAACATAGCCACTCATTCGTATTGCAAGCAGGAGACTTTTATGTCACTGCCATTTACTTTTGATTTAAACGAATGAGCCATTGATCACATTACACAAAATGGCCTGGGCCATCTGTCAAAATGAATAACTCACCATAAGGCAGAATCAAGAGTCACTTGTAGCATATTGTGCAGAATGGTCTTCGTGTGAGGGAATCACCTGTTGCTGTGAATCCTTATTTCAAGTCGGTCCCCTGCTATTTTCTGTGAAAATGTATTTTTCTTTTTCTTTTTGGTCATCTATTCTTGTGTTGTGACATCATTGGACCTTTTCCCGTTACAACGTCCTCAAGGCTCTGGAGGTTGTGGAGTTGTTCTAGTTGACACGCCTCTGCAACATCGACCCTAAGTAGGGTCTTTGAGATTGAATGGGAACCTGCCTCTCTAGTACAGTCGCAAACCCCTTTCTCCCATCCATATATATATATTATCGATATATATATGTATATATATATATACATATATATATACACACACACACACACACACACACACACACACACACACACACACAGTGGCAGGCCGTGCATTTCAACCTTAGGCCTTCAGTGATGTCACATACATGAACATAATACTGTATAGGCTCATTAAGATTAAGGAAATTAAGATATCCTTTATTTGTCCCACAATGGGGAAATTTACAGTCCACAGCAGCAAGATAATGGGGAGAAAGAATAAAGAAGAAAAAGAAAACAAACACCGTTCAATTAAGTGCAATATAAATACAGATATGGATAAGGTCACAGTGCTATTTACAAGAGTCTTCCACATCATTTATTTATTTTTTATTCAGCAGCCTGACAGCAGTCGGTAGGAAGGAGCGGTGGTATCTCTCCTTCTTGCAGCGCGGGTGTAACAGTCTCTGGCTGAAGGAGCTACCTAGTGCTGTCAGGGCGGGCTGGAGGGGGTGGGAGGGACTGTCCATCATAGCTTTTAGCTTATTTAGCATCCTCCTGTTGCCCACCTCCTCCAGAGTGTCTAGGGAGCAGCCCAGGACAGAACTG